>NW_011494884.1:2190655-2195008 GCF_000754665.1 Bison bison bison
CATCACGTCCTATCTCCCTGGGCCTTGGGGCTTAACCCTGGTGACCACCGCCTGCCCTGAGGAGCTGGTGAAGTGAACCTAACTGGTTTCTCCCGTCAGATCCTAACTGCCCATTTGAGCATTTGATCACCCTCACAGGACCTCTGGGGTGACTGTTGGCCTCTAGGCCACAGCTTACCCCCCCACCCCCATCTGACATCTGAGACCCCAGGATTACCTGCCCAGCTCCTTCTCAAGGAAACCTCCCAGACTTTCCCGCTGGACCCAGTGACCCTGGGAGGCTGGTGGGTGGTGAGGGAAAAGCCGACCTGAGCACAGAGAGGGGTTATCCCCTGGCCCAGAACCCCACATGGGAGAGGTGGGGAGCATCCTCTGGGAGGGGCTGAGCCCACCCCTGGGGAATGTGGGGGCTTTGCCGCCTCTCTGCCTGGAGACTTTGCTGGGCTGGACCATACCTCCAGGTCTGGGGGTGGAAGGTTCCTCTGTGGGTCCTTGAGCCCTGCCACAGGCTGATCAGTGTGGCCCCAACCTGGGGGGTTCCAGCAAAGACCCAGGATGGGCTCTGCCTGCTCAGGTCCTCAAGGGAGAGGGTGGCCATCTGGGGCTGCAACCGGTTCCTGACTGTCCTTCTTCCTTCCCTGCAGAGCTCGGCGCAGGCAGTCTCAGGCAGAGGTTACTCCGTAAGTCTCCCACCCTCCTTCTGCTGTCTGCTCCCCACACACTAACCCCGACCCTCGACCCACGGGAGCCCCGACTGTACTGAATGCTGCCCCTAGGCTCGAAATGGAGTTTGAACAGGATGGGGATGAGCCAGAGTGGGCAGAGATTCAGAGGGAGTAGGACTCCGGGTCCTGCCCTGCAGAGGAGTGGGCAGTGGGCTGGACACCCTGGGTCCTGTGGGGCAGCGTTTGGTGTTGGGGTTCCTGCACGTGGAGCAATTGCAGCGTATGCCCTCCCCGCCCTGCCCCCTGCCCCCGTGCCCTGACACCCTCTCCCCAGCTGTGCTTGGCCCGGCCAAAGAGGCTGGACAGGGGTGTGAGGCCCCTGCTCTTAGCTGTCATCAGGGGCCCAGGGGCAGGAGGGGGGCCGGCCTGCTGCCACTTGATACTCTGGCCATGGCGGGGGCCACCCTCCCCATCCCCCAGCCCCCTCCCCACGACTTTATTTCATTTCCCCTTAAGTATCAGGAGGCCCGTTAATGACACCATAAAACCCAGAGCTCCATAAAAGCCGTTTCTGCAAATTTACGGCCGTTTCGGCTCATTGGAGGGCAGGGGCCTGGGCTCCGCCCGCCTCATCCTGCAGCTCCTGATTAACTGCGAGTTCCAGAGTTCCAGGGTCTGACAGGCAGGCTCTCTAAATCACAGCGGCTTTTTATAGGGTGTGTAATTAACCCATTAATTCCCCGGGTGGCAGGGACAGCCGAGGGTCCCTGGCCCTCCCCTCCCCCAGGTCCGCGATCCCCAGGTCTGCCAGCCCAGGCAGCTCTGCCTTCTGCCTCAAATCCTGGGCCAGGCTGTAGCATCTTTGAGCCTCTGACCGGGGCTGCTGTACACTTCTGGGCAGTGGTCCCAGGTGCCACCCAAGGGGTGCTTTCCTGGGAAGGCCTCTGCCCTCCTCGGGCAGCCTTTGTGCTCTCATCTGTTGTTGGAGTCATGGTTGGCGGCCCCAGGCTGCTCCTTCCTCCCATGGGCCTGGGTGGTCTTGATGCGCCAACCGCTCCTGACCATGTTGATGGGGGTGGTCGTTCAGGCCTGGACAGGACCTGCACTCTGGGAGGTGCCATATGGTCCAGGTTGGCACCAGGGCAACCTGGGGCAGTGATGGGGAGAGTTGGGGACAAGACGCAGAACGCCCACCGGCCTGCACCTGTCCTGGAGGATTGGGAGCCCCGAGAGGCTGGGCCCAGAGATATTCCATGTGGAACCTCCTGAGATGCCTGGGGGCTGCTGGGGTCTCCCTGCCAGAGCCTCTGGGCAGCCCTCTGCTTCCAAACCACCTTGTGTCATTTGTGGTCTTCTCTGCAAAATGCTGCTTTGAATGTTTCCTGGAGAAGAAGTTGTAATTAACATGCCAACTGCTTGCAGCTTAGCCCCCACTGAGGCTGCACATGAGTGACAGATGGTGGGGGGGCAGCGGCCCAGCCTGCTGCTCAGCCCTGGGGGTTCCTGAACCATGTCTGCAGACACACCGGTGTATGTGCACCAGGCCCTGGCGTGAGCAAGTGTGCCCACAGGTCCCTGACGTGTGCTGGGCAGCACTGCAGGGCTTGTATGGTCAACCCTGCTGGCCCTTTTGTCCAGTTGGCATGGTGGCAGCCTCCCCTGAGGCTGGAGGAGTAGGCCGGGGCTTAGAGGACCCTTGCCCAGCAGGCCGAGGCTGGGGGCTGGCAGGTGACCCTGCCAGGAGCCGGAGGGTGAGGCTTGGAGGCCGGCTGGGACCCTGCCTCTAGATCCAGAGTTCACCATGGAGCCCTCTGGCACAAGGGTGACACTCAGGCTGAGAGCCCTGTTTGTGTATGACTCTCAGTGCAAGGGAAGTATGTGTTGTGTAACCCTGTATGTTCACATGTGTCTATCTCTCCCATGTGCCCATGAGGTGGTATCTCTGTGTGGCAGTGGCAGGGCTCCCCAGCTGCACCCGGAAGCATTCCATGTTTCTCTGTGGCCATTTCTGTGTGAGTCTGTGTCTTGTCCTCTCAAGAGTCTGGAGGCGCCCATGTGTGTCTATGGATGCAGCAGGTGTGTGTGTGTGTGTGTGTGTGCCACACTGCATGTAAGTGTCCATCTGGGAGCCTGTGTCTGGACATGGCGCCGATGTGCCTATATGTATGACTGTGGTCATGCAGTATGTGTGTGACCTGTAGCCATGTGTCATTATGCGTAGGTGTATATATTTGCACACACCTTGCTGTTTGTGTGTCTGCATTTAGGGCCTCAGGCTCAGGAGGGGTCACGCTTGTCCTTGCCTCTCCCCACAGCATCCCCTTGCTAGGTGACACAGGGCATTTGTTGTCTGACCTGGATTATAGACTGTACTTAGAAGTTTAATTTGCCAAGATTTATCCCCAGCAAATCCCCAATTATTGCCCGTCCTCAACAATGTTATGTCCCGAAAGCTTGGCGCAACGTCCCCAGCACGCCGCCAGAGGTTCGTTAGTGCCATAAAATTAGTTAGAAAGTAATTTTCTTAATTTGACTGCTTGCAGCCAAGGACACAAGGATCCATCATCTCCGGCCGAAGCAGGGGACTTGGGAGTTTCCTTTATTAAAGAGAAATGAGGACCTAGACGCCTCACAGGCAGGAGGCTGCCCTGCCCCCACCCTGAGTGTGTAGCCTGGGGACAGGGCCTTGGACCCCGGTGATCCGGTGTCCTGGCAGGTGTCCTCAGGGTGGGTGTGGTCAGGAAGGGGGCAGAGAACCCGCTGCAGCCCCCACTGTCGGGAGGGGCCTCCGCTCAGGGCCACACTCCCAGTTCACCCCGGCTTTCCCCACCAATTCCTCCCATCCAGTCCCCTGCCCAGGCCCCTCTCTGTCACCCTCTGAAGGAAGCCTGCCCCCTGCAGCCCGCGGCACCAGAATGCAGCCAGCCGCTGGCCTCCAGGCTCCTCTCCCGCCCTCACCAGCCGGATCTCAGCCTGAGCTGCCGTCCTCCCACCCTCCCTGGGCTGGGGTACAGCTCTCACCTCCAGGTCCCTCCTCCCCTCGACAAACATTTACTGAGTATCACCACCACTGGAAGGAACCAAACAGCCAGTGTCCCTGTCCCCGGGGAGGTGGTGAGTGCTATGGAGAAGTTTGAGTAGCCTGGCAAGAAGACCTCCCAACCCCGTCCTGACACAGGGCTGGGGAGCAGCCGGGCAAAGGCCCTCCGGTGGGAGGAGGTACCACCGTCAGGAACAGCAGGAGGGCGGGCTGGGATGTGAGGCTCTAACTGTGGGTTCCAAGCAGAGCCGCGGTGGGATCAGGAGAAGGGAGCGCCCGCCTACACCCCAGCCAGGCAGCCTGGAGGTGGCAGGAGGCAGCTTCCACACCAGGTGCGAAGGGCCCAGGGTGCTCACCAGAGTCGGGTGGGGCCCCACCTGCCAAACTGCCAGGGTAGCCCCGCCCACACACATACAAACACACGAGGCATAATTAGCTGATTGACTTGATTGCCTTCAGGGGATTTCTGGAAATTTGGCTTGTTGGTTGGGCTGCTGACAGCTAATTTCCCAGAGAGCCTGCTAATCTCCCATTACCTCCCCTGCAGCACCTCCCATCCCCAGTCTCAGGCAGGCACACTTTGGGCTCCTGGCACAGTTGAGTTTCATCTTTTCTCAGGGCCATGAGAGCCTAATGCAGCCTAGCACA
>NW_011494884.1:2195526-2199274 GCF_000754665.1 Bison bison bison
GGTGCATGGCAGCCTGAGGTACGGGCCGCCCCCGGGAGCCCCTGCCGGTCCTGACAGGGCCTGTCACACTCGGTGGGCACAGCAGCTGCTACTGGGGAAGACAAGCATGCACACGTGTGTGTAACAGCTTGCAGCAGCCCACACACACCTGCCGAGCACCTGCGGTGGCCAGGCCCTGTCCAGTGTGGTGATGGATGAGGCCAGTCAAGCTCTCACCACAACAGCAGGACTGTGTGTCTCATGGGCTCTGAGTGCCCGTGTGTGTTGACACGCGTGTGCATGCACTGGAAATGGTAGCTGTGGCTCTTGGATCTGGTTTCTTACCCCGCCACCCTCACCCACTGGCAGAAGGGGCACAGTCTTGCCTTCTGGGAACCGAGGCGCTGGGGCTCGGGAGGGCAGGCAGGGAGACTCCTGGGGATGGGGTACCTGGTCGGCCGCATGTGGGTCACTTGCCAGCTTTGCTCCATGAGCCAGGGGCAATTGTGGTTGAAGAGGAGGCACAGCACGTGGGGGACTCGGCTCTAGTGAGCATCCAAGGGCAGGAAGGCTGGTGGACATGTGCCCGGGGGGCCCCTGAGCCACCTTGAGACCTGCCTGCCCCATGCCCACCCAGGAGCAGTTCAGCCCCCCCTGACAGCAGAGCTTGCTCTGGCCAGCGCGGGCCTCCCCTAACCCACCCCGCACACAGCCATGTAGTGCAGGCTCCGTCTTCACGAGGCAGGTTTATGACATCCATTACCCTGCTCCTTGGGCCACTTCCGAGCAGCCGTAATTTGTACAAAAGCAATAAAAGCCCGTCAGGCTCTCCCCAGAGTTGGGAGCTGAATGCTCCTCTCGCCTCTGAGCACAGGACAGCCCTTCAGCCGCTGCTGGGAAGTGGCTGCTGCTCAGAGGCCACCAGGGACGGCTGGAGTGGGGTGGGCAGTGTCCTCACCTGTGGTGCACCCCCAGCCCGTGTCTGGCCTGCCTCTTGTCAGAGGAGCCACTGTCCACACACCCACCCATCTGTCTAGTCCTGTGGCAGCAGAAAGAGTGTGGCCTTGGGGGCCTCTGTTCAGCTTCCTGTGGGCAGGCTCTGCGCAGTGGGGGGCTCTCCAGGCAACTGGGCAGCAGGTTCTTCCTAAAGGGAGAATAAGATAAATAGACCTGCAAGGAGATCAAAGCAGTCAGTCCCAAAGGAAATCAACCCGGAATCTTCATTGGGAAGGACAGATGCTCAAGCTGAAGTGCCAATACTTTGGCCACCTGATGTGAAGAGCCGACTCATTGGAAAAGACCCTAATGCTAGAAAAGATGGAGGGCAGGAGAAGGGGTCAACAGAGGATGAGATGGTTAGATAACATCACCAACCCAGTGGACATGAATTTGAGCAAACGTGGGGAGATAGTGGAAGACAGGGAAGCCTAGTGTAATGCAGTCCATGACGTAGCAGAGTCAGACACGACTTAGTGACTGAACAGAAGGTGAGCAGGTGGCCTGTACAGTGCTGTAAGACGGTGGTGGTGCAGGCAGAGGGGTGCTGGTAGGGAGGGATGGGTGCTAGATTTAGTGAGGTGCTGGTAAAGAGGCAGAAGAACTCAAGGACTTGGGACTTGGTATGAGCGGTTCCGAGTGGTGCTGCAGGTGTCTGACAGCTCTGCCTGCTGGGGCTGTCATGTATGCATGCTCTGGGCCCCTCTGTGGCCATCCTCTGCAGGCAACTGGGTCCCTGGCACTTCCTCTGCTGTCCCACAGAGGTCAGCCTGGCCAGGGCGGGGTGAGCACCAGGCAGGCCAGGGCAGCACGCCATCCCCCTCAGGGCTCTAGCATCTGAATTCCAGGGGTCCTGAGGACCCACCTTCCTGGCCAGGAAACTTCTGGTGGCTACCTTATGTCCTGCTGGACACTAGGGTGGGAGAAAGATGCGTCCTGTGCTCCCTGGGGGTCCCCGACCTGCTCCTGTGTTCTGCTTTCCCTCTCATGAGATAGCACCCCAGCATGTGCTGGGGGGAGGCCATCCAAGTGCCCACACATATCACAGGTTGGGCTGGCGCAGACCTGGACAGCCACTTGCCCCTGTGAGCCCTGAGCACCCCGCCGCTTGGACTCCGGGCGCTTGTCCCAGCAGGCTGGCTCAGCCCTCTGGGTTAGTGAATTTTCTGACTCCTGACTCTGCTCTATCAGGAACACACCAAAGCCTCCGAAGGTCATGCGTGGCCCCCAGGTGTCACATGAGCAGGGGAGGGGCAGGGATGGCGGAGCCAGAGGCAGTAGCTAGCCCCTGCCCACTGGGCAGCTGCACCACAGGTCCAAGGCTCTGCAAAGCCCCAGGGGATGAGGGGCCCACTGGGCAGGGCTGAGCAGCATCTTGGGTCAGGAAAGGAGGGGAAGCCGCCACTGGGTGCCACCCAGTTCCCCAGTCGTCTGATCTGTAAGAGGGAGGAGCCACGGTACCCAACCCACAGGGCTGTGGGGAGAATAAACGAGCCTGCCAGGCTCCCACTGTTACTCTCTGTGCTGTGGGGCAGGCCAGTGTCACACTCCACGTGTCTGTCCAGGGCATCACTGAGGCCTGCGGCCTCTGTTCCACTGGGGGCACAGCAGAGCAAGTCCTGGGGTCCCTGATCTGATGGGGAGTTGGTGGATGCAGTGGGTGCTTCTCAAGAGTGCTGGGCACTGCCGGGGTTTCTGGGGACAGCTGTGCCAGCGGTCAGGGGCAGCAGGGAAGTCAGGCCAAGGGCAAATGCGTGGTGGGGTGCAGGCATGCCAGGGCCCCGAGAGGAAGAGGGGAGGGGCCTGCCAACCCACAGCTTCAGCAGGCTGGTCCCAGCCACCCAAGCCATCTGACGTTGGCACTCCTCTGGGCGAGGCACCCCATGGGAGCTTTAGAGAGCAGTCAGCCAGGCAGACTGGAGCTGGGAGGCCCTCTGCTCAAGCTGGGGGCCTGAAGCTTCAGGCTGGTTAACCATCGGTTGTTAAGTGACCAATTGCACTGACTTAGTTACTTAGGACACCTGCATTCATCCTAACAGTTTCTGAGGGCCGAGCATTCAGGAGTGTGTGGCTCTGGAATTCTCTAGAGGACAGCTTGTTAGGGAGTGAGAGGCCAAGCTGTGGACAGCAGGGTCGCTCTACAGTGAACTCTGAGAGAGCTTGTGGGGGCCACCACAGCCCCCTTACCCGTGCTGGATCTTCGCCAGCTTCCTCCCTGACCAGTCAGGAGACAGCTTCTGCCCCTGGACTCACCTCTCCCACCCCTACCTCGGCTGTTGCCACCCTCCAGGGCAGCTGTAGCGGTGGAGGGGTATGGGGGGGTGGGGATGGGTACATTCCTCTCCTGGCCCAGCCTGGGGTGCAGGCAGATCCCAGCCCCTCAGATTAGCACAGAGCAGTTCAGGTCTCCTGGAGGCCCCAGCTGCCCTTGCCCCTTCAGATAGCATGACCTGAAGGATTCCAGTCCAGTCAGGGCCTGTCCCAGGAGGCTGGACACAGACGCTCTGGGCAAGCCTGCGGGACCCCTCAAGGCTGTGGCCGCATGTGTCAGGAACCATGGCTGGAGGGACAGTCATTCTGGGGAGCGGGTGGGTGACGGGCCTGGCCAGGCCGCTGGGAGCTGAAATTCAATTATGCAGAACAGGCGGGGCTGCTGGGACCCAGAAGGTTAGGGATTCATGTTAACACCGTTCGGTTAAGACTTTTTACTGTTGATAAAGTAATTCATAAGGCAGTTAGTGCTTTGAGTCTGACAACAGGAGAATATATTAAT
>NW_011494884.1:2199748-2203019 GCF_000754665.1 Bison bison bison
CCTCACTATGGGTCACCTGCCACTCCAGGACCCAAGGTCAGAGGATTGAAGAGAACCCAGAGATGCCCGCTCTCATAGGTGCCATGGAGGGAGGGGCCGATGGGCAAGAAGGGAAGCGGGTGCATGAAGGGGATGACAGAGGAGGGGAGAGGATGTAGAGGGGCCCCCTGAGGCTCAGGGTCCAGGAGTGCCATCTGAGGGGAGGCCCGTCCTCTCGGGCTACCTGGGGGATGGGCGTTTCTCAGGGAAACAGCACGCACTGGACCCTGCCCATCATGTGAGTGTTTGTGTGTCGGTGAGTGTGTGTATATGGCACTGTGAGTGCATGTGCTTGCGTGCAGGTGTAATTACAGTGTGGCCGGCCAGTTGTGGGAGCAGGTTGTGACCCTTGAGGCCTGTGGAGATTTGGATACACGTTTGCCCTAGGAATGAGGCGGATGTCGGCCGCAGCACTGAGCAGTCATGGGAAAGAAGTTTATGGGGCAAAATGACTCATTCACGCTGTGAGTGCCAGGCCCAGGTTCCAGCGTGGGTCCTCGGAGCAGAGGCTGTGGGGTGCTCCCAGCACATGCTCTTGGCAAAGTCACCCACAGGACCATGCCCCAGTTCTCCTTGTAGTCTGTGGGAACTGCACCCAGAGAAAATGAAACATAACTTTGTGTTTTTCATAGCAGTTACAGTCAAGGCTCCAGTGATTAGTAGGTTTTCAGCTTCAGGAACTTTGTCTGACAGAACATTCCAGAACTGTGTGAGATACGAGGCATGTTGTGGGGCTGGCCCCCACCACAGGCAGCAACCCCACTCTATGTGACACCCAAAGCCCCCTCTGGGTTCCATCCCCTGGAGGCCCCATGAGGGGAGGAGGAGAGTGGTCTGGTCAGTGGTCAGAGCAGAATCATCCATGTGTTCCTTCCTTCATTCATTCCCTGCCTCCACTGTCCAGGGTCTGTATGTACCCACCTGAGTCATTCATTCATTCATTCCCTGCTCCCAGTGTCTGGAGTCTGTGTGTACCCGCCTTAGTCATTAATTCAGTTGCTCACTCCCAACCTGCTCTGGACTGCAGGAATGAGATCTTTGTTCTAAGGGAACTTGGGTTTCAGTAGAAGGAGGCTGATGTTAAATAAATTAGCAACTAGTTTGAAGATTGGCTGCAGGGTGAGGTCCGGACTCTGGACTAGCGCTGTGTGGGGTGCTGCTCCACACAGAGCTCAGGGAAGGGCGGGGAAGGCAGCCTGGCAGGGGTAGGGGGTGTGGCCGCCGGTGGGTCACGACGGCCAGGCGTGACAAAGCCCAGAGTTGTATTCCAGGTTGGGGGGATTGGCTTTTTCTGTGCCGGCCTCCCCTCTCACCAGGCACCAGCTACACTCAGACTCTGCCCTCTGAGGACAGGCCACACGCTGGCCACTCAACATCCTAGGCTCAGGGCCTGAGATGTTTCTGGGCTTCCACCAAGCCTTGTACTGTCTCCATGGGCTTCCCTCCGAGGCTGCTGTCAGCCACATGAGAACATGCAGGAAGAGACCCTGGAGGCAGGAGCAGGGTCACCAGCCTCTTGTCCCTCAGGCCCTATGAAACCCACTGCCCTGGTGGCCATCTCTTCTCAGCCAGGCTTGGTGGCCTCTGGGGCCCCAGAACTCTGCTACTGCCCTCCATGAGCTCCGAATCGGCCGAGGCACAGCTGGATGGATGGGTTAGTGGGGCTTGCTGTCCTGGCCCCGAGGGGCCGTGGGGCAGGCAGGTGGGCAGGCAGTATGGAAGGGGCACCTGCCCTGGGCAGACTTGGGCCCCTCTGTCCTCGCTGCCCCTACCTGTGACGGATGGCATTTCCCCCCAGTGCATCCCTGCTCGGTAGCCTCCTCCCCACCTTCTCTGCTCACAGAGGAAGCTGCGCCCTGGCCATTAGGATGCAGTAACTTAATTGCTCATTAATTGGGTAATTAGTGCTTTGTTTTGCTTTGAAGCCTAAACAGTCATAAAAAGTGAATTAGCTGAGTAAATAAGAAAAGAGTTTTCAGGATCCACCATCCAGATCTCCTGTCTAATTAGGAGTTCCTGGGTTGAGGTGGCCAGGGGCAGGACAGGGATCTCTGTCTAGTCTCAGCTGCCACGAGTGAGTCACTGGCATGGGGCCCTGACCACATGGGCCAGGTTAAGACCATGGCTTTAGGAGCCTGCTCACCCACCCTCCATCCATGCCCTGGGAGGGCTTCCAGGCACCCTGCCTCAGTTTCCCCATCCGTAAGCAGGTGGATCTGTGGTGGGGACTTGAGAAGTGTGGAGAAGCAACCCCAGTGAGCATCAGCCCAAGCCCTGTTGTCTTCTAGGCCCCTACCTTTCTCCTGCCCCCACTCCTGCCAACCTCATAGCCCCAGGGCTCGCCTGTGGGAGGATGGATAGTGGCACAAGGCCTTTTGGGGCTTGGACTCAGCTTGGGCCCCTGCTCACTGGCCACGTGGCCGGAAGTAAATCCCTTTACCCTTTGAGCCTCTGCCTTCTCATCTCATGAAGTGGGCCTATACCACAGAGAGCATGGGTGGCTGCAGCCTTCTCCAGCCGTGTGCCTGACTCCCGCCGCTGTACCGCCCCGCATTTCAGACCTGGCCACCCGACGACCACGGCTGCCCTGGTCCATAGATGGGATAACGAAGGCCCCAGCACTGCCCTGGCCACCCCCACTCCCGAGAGCCCCCAGGGTCTCCTTCTGACAGGGCCGGGGAGCCTGGCTGAAACCCTCAGCTGCAGTGCTCACTCCTAAGGTGGAGGTGAGCATACAGGATGAACAGCAGCCTTGCAGCCCACTCTGGGTGGTAACCAGAAAGCGCAGCCTCCACCCAGGCTGCTGCCCACCTGGGGTTCACGCTCCTCATCTGGCTCTGTATTTTCGCTGAATCGCTTAGCTGGAATGTGTTCTGCCTCCCCGCGGAGCGTTTGCAACAAAAATGAAGGTGACACCTCCACCTTTATCAGCAGAGAAGGATGGATTTCCACTCAGGGTGGGTGTGGCGTTCCTCTGCTCCCTAGAGGGTGAGGGCCTGCTCTTCTCTCCCAGTTCTTCCAAGGCAGCTCCAGCAAGCAGGATGTTTAAGCTGGGGCTGATGTGCAGGGCCACAGGAGGCTGGGAGCCCTGAGGACAGACGTGTCCTGCCCACATGGATACTGCTCCTGGGCCCCACACACACGTGGCACCCACGGCAGGTCGTCTGACTCTTCAGGTGCCATGCATTCACTGGGGCATCTGGCAAGATACCCTCGGGTAGAGCGCCCACTG
>NW_011494884.1:2203191-2208938 GCF_000754665.1 Bison bison bison
CTTTCCCAGGTGTCCCCCAGCACACCTCCAGCCTCATGGCTTCGGCCCAGGGCAGGGGTCAACACACTGTGCAGCGGCTCAGATCTTCCTCCCCTCATACCCGGGTGGGCTCAACAGAAGGTCCTGTTGCCTTCCACTCACACGCAGACCACAGATCCTGCCGACTTTCCCGGTTGGCAGCTGCTCAGGCCTTTGCAGGTGACCGTGCCCACGGCGAGCCCAGCCCAGGCTGAGGGGTGTGCGGCCCCCCTCTGCCCCCTGGCAGGTCTGCGGGCAGGGCCTCTGGGGCCTTTGCACAGCGTAGGCCCTGCCGCTGGGACAGGGACCCGGCCCACCTTCCCCTCCTCCCCAAGCACCAGGCCACACTGCCCCTCGGCCCTCTCTGACCTCTGGACGGAGGCTGGGTTAGGGGTGGTCTTAAACACCCTCCCCCCAGGGCAGACCCTCTGTCTCCATCGCACATGGAGGGACCCTACTTGTCCCCACAGGTGACTCTGGGCCAGCCCTGGATTCTAGAACGTCTGGTGGGAGCACAGGCTCAGCAGTGAGGTCTTCTTGCTCATGAATTTTTCATGCCTTTGTTTGAGGAGTGGGAGACCCGCAGCCTTCCTCGCGCTGCTGTGACACGGTAATTAACGTTCACGCTAAGAGAACAAGGCCAGTCTCTGTGGCTGCTGAATGACCGTGTCAATTTGTGGAGGGTGATGATTTCTGGAAGGGACTCGGTGATGGAGGCTAAGCCCCGCAGACCTCCTGTGCGGTGCCCTAGGGGAGCAGTCACTGTCAGGTGAGGGAGTCTGTGTGCAGGCCCCGAGCAGGACTCGGGTGCCTCCAAGGGCTGGTCGGATAACATGAGGAAGGGGCTGGGGCAGACTGTGGTGATGGTGAAGGTGACAAGGGTGATGATGGAGATGACGGTGATGATGAAAGCGACCGTGGCGATGGTGATGACACTGACAGGTGATGAAGGTGAAGTTCATTCAGTGACAACAAAGGAGGTGATATGGCTGTGGCAGCAGCTCACAGTTAGCCCAGCCTGCCAGTCAGCTGCTGTTCTGAGCGCTCCAGTACAGTGACTTGTTGAACCCCAAGCCCACCCCACTGTGGAACCTCTCACCCCCTTCTCTACAGATGAGGAGACTGAGGCTCCAAGAAGTGAAAGTGGCCAACATGACTAAGTGGAGGAGTCAGGACAGAGCCCCAGGATCGGGCTCTAGAAGCCTCTGTGTGGCCATGTTCCTAGCATGTGACAAGGACCAGCACTCTGGCCCTCGACGTCAGGAGAGGCAGGGTGGGGGTCACAGTGGGGCCCCGCTAGCACTGGGCAGAGCTGTCATCTGAGCATGTGGCTCCCATTCTCAGTAAGAGGCAGGATTTCGTGAGGAGTCTCCAGACTTTTAAATGTTGGCAGCAATTCTTTTTTAAACATTAGGACAACGGAAGCCTCATCTAGCTTTTGGCTTCTTAAGCCTTGTCTCAAGGCCTGTCCACCCGTGGATGGGGATCAGGGAAGGCTGTCAGTTAAGCCTGGGGGCTACCACGTGTCCCTTGTTATATCACCTCCGTGAACATGGGCGACACACAACGACCTCAGACATCACAGGTCACATCTGTTCGCGGTGGCCTGGGGCGTGGAGGAGCTGAGCTCGGCAGCTCTGTGATGCAGGACCCTGAGCTCACATGTGTCTGACCTACGCTGGGTGGTCATATGAGCTCCCAGCAGGGCACCTCCCCCCAGCCACTCTTTAGAGTCACCTGGGTCCCAGGCATTTGGGCTGACATAGCCTGAGGTCGCCAGGTGAGCTGAGGTGCACTCGGGACTAACCCTGGGCTGACTGACAGATGGGCAGAGGGGATGGCCCTGGACGAGTGGCCCTACTGCTTCGTTGTTTGCTGGCTTGACTAGGCTGGGAGGAACTGGTAGGCCAGTAGAGGGGTGTGGTTCCTGCTGAGTGGGATTGGAATTAGGGGCAAGCAGGGAAGGTTGGGGTTGACGTTGGGCTCTCATATGGGCCAAATAGGGCTCCCTGTCTAGCCACCAGCCATTATGGTGAGAAACACGAGCCAGCACTTCCAAGGCTGGGAGACACCTCCTAGAAACTCCCTAGGTTAGGGCCTTCAGCCATTCCAAAGGGGAGGGAAGCCCTCATTCTCATCCTTTTTGGAAGACAGCAGTAATTATATTGAGTGGTGGTGGTGATAGTGATGATGGTAACGGTGGTGGTGGTGAAATATAGCATTTCACTGTATATAGTAATGAGTATGTGCCCAGCCCTAGAGCTTTGTACATATTCACTCATATAAACCTTACAACAGTTCTGTAGGTGGGCCATTGACTGTTTTCCAGAAGCATACTTGAGGAACAGAGAGGTCATGGCACTTGCCCAAGGCTGCACAGCGGCGGTGGCAGCACAGCGTCAGAGCAGGCATCTGCCCCAGAGCCGTGTCTTGTGCTCCCTGCACACCCAACACTTGCCTAGGGTCTGTCGCCTTCTCTGTGGGCTCCCTGCCTGGACCCCCACCCACCCCAGGGTGACAGTTTCCAGGGCCGCCCAGCCTAGCCCTGTGAAGGTCGCCTCGCTCAGGCAGCTCCCGCAAGACAGATGTGGCTCTCTTTCCCTCCTTGTCCTGATTAATTGCCTCATTCAATTCTGACTCTATTGCAGTTAAACATTAATTCAGTAGGACTTAATAACGTGAATTCATTTACGACGCAGCCTGTGCTGGCTGAAAACGGTGAGCTGTTTGGTTAATTACAGGCTCCATGCGCTCGCTGGCAGGCACCCTCACCCCCCTCCTCAATGTCACATCATTTAGCTGTCACCAGGGGCCTCTTCCAAAGGTGCAGGAGGGCTGTGAAACCGGGCCTGGGGCTGCTTCCCGGGGAGCCGAGGGACAGGTGTGCTGTGCCCGAGACCCAGCCTTCTGACGGCTTGATGGGATCACAGTTTCCACTTCAGGGGCTCCGTGCCACTAATTAGGCATAAAGAGGCCTGATTGGGGGTCTCCGGCAGCTCCGCTATTTCTACAGGATCAGAGACATGCCAGCCCTTCTCCAGGCCCCGCTCCCCACAGGCCACGACCCCTTAGTCCCTTCACCCCTCTCTCCTGAAGTGCCAGTCACATGGTTGCACACTTAAGAGCACAGTCCGGGCTCTGCACGTGAAGCTCTGTGTGTTCAGGCTGCTCACCTTTCCAGCTTCACCCCACACACTCCCCTCCTCACCTTCCTGCTTTGCCTCCCAGGTGTCAGCCACCCCGCTAGAGCTGGTCAGCCCCGAGGGGCAGGGGCCTCTTGCCATGGTTGTCCAGCGAGGAAACTGGGCCCACAGCCCCTTCTGCCTTTTGTGAAGGGACCCCCCACCCCCCAGAGGTCTCGGATCAGGCCCTGCAGGGTGCACATCAAAGCTGGGAGGCAGAGGGTACATGCAGCTGCTCTCAGCTTCAGGAAGATCCCCCCAAATACCAATCCCTGTTGCCACAGGTTCCAGGTTGGGGTTCCCACCATCCCCAGGGTCACTTTCCCACCGCGGTGAAGCCCAAGGCAGGCTGGCACAACTCTGTGAACTCTCACTGTACCACTCTAGCCCTTAGCCCAGGGCATGGAGGGTGTGTGCCCCGTTGCTGAGTGGGTCTGGGGTGGGCTCCCCCCCAGAAGCAGTATGTGTCTGGGGAACACCCCCACATGTCTGCCAGGGTCCCATCAGCCTCCTGTGAGTTCCAGGGAGATTTATTTTCAGCGGTATAATTCACTTGACACAAACATGTCACAATTACAGCTGCTGGGAAGAGCTTCTTTTTCCTTTATATTCTTTTAGGGGGAAAATTGCTGTGGTTTCTAGAGCAGCCTTTCTTTTTAGAGCTCTGTGCTTACTGGGAACTGAAAACAAAGATGTGTTTACACGATTGTCACAATCTTTCCTTAACCAGCTGCTCTCACATGTGTAGCGGTTTCTACTGGGGCGTCTGCAGGGGCCGGGCAGTGGGAGCTGGCGTCCCAGGCGCCCCCACCCTGCCCCCGCCCTCCTGTTGCTCCGAGGCTGGGCTTTTGCGTCTCCCTCCGCTGAGCCCTGGTCCATGGGCCTCATAGCCACTCAGGAGCCCCTCTTATCTCACCGACCCCCACTGCCAGGGAGCTCAGCACCTGAGAGAGGACCAGAGGGGAGTGGGGTTTACTCCATGTGTTTCCTGGGGTTACCTGGTGGCTCTGGGCCAGCTTGGGCCTGGGGCAGTGGCTGGTCTGTGTCTCCCCGGTCACGTGTCCTCCTCTGTCTCACCTCTGCCTCGCCTACACCTGTGCCCTTCCCCCGCACCAGGGTCTCAATGGAGCTCTGACCCAGAGCTTGCCAGGGGCCCCCAGATCCCTCCCAGCTCCTGGTACCTGGGCCCCTGGCTGGGGCCACCCTCACCCCAGACCCAAGGCCCCGAGTCAGGGTGGGGGTCTGCCAGAGCCACCGCCTCTGGCCCTCCCTACCCCCAGCCCACATTTTCACCGTCTCACCCACTAGTGGCCAGCCTGCCTGCAGGACACTGACTCCCCTCTCTCTCTCTCCCTTTGCAGTGCGACAGCGAGAGCGACGGGGATGACAAGGTAAGCCACACCCCCACACACACTTCACCTGCCCGTCCTGCTGACCTGGCCTCCTGGCAGGCTGGGCCCCAGAGACCAGGCAGAAAGGTTGTGGTTCTCCTGTGGGGCATGTGGGGGGTGGGGGTGGCCTCCCGGGTGTGGAGGTGCCAGCCTGTCCTGGCTGAGGATGCCAAGGACGTCATGCTGAGGTGCTGCCCAGGCTCCCTGGGACTGCAGGACCGTACCCCAGCTCCTGGCCTGTCTGCAGCTGTCAGTCCAGGGTTCCCTGGAATCGGGGCACCATGGGCAGAGCAGGGGCCACGCTCTGTTGGGCCAAGTGCAGCCCCCAGTGTTTCCAAGCTAGGGGTTGTAAACATCACCCCCAAACAGACACTTCTGCTAATAGCAGCAGTGCCTGGTCCCTCACAATCCCCCCAGTCCCTGATTTTCAGGAACAGTGAAGTTTCCACTGTCTCAGGCTTTATGAAGTTAGCACAGGGACAGCGAGGGGCCCTCCCACAGTGCCTGGCCCTCACTCAAAGCACTATGGGGCAGGACCCGCCACTACCCGATGCAGATGTGGCGACTAAGGCACAGAGAGGGTAAGAAAGCTGCCCCAGGCCACACAGCTGGAACCCAGGCAGTCTGGCTGCACCATCTTTGGTGAACAAGTGAACAGCCCACCTGAAGAATCTTAGATGGTGAGACTGGCAGGAGGTGGCCGCACCGACGCGATGGAGCCCCTGGTCCTCGGGGTGGGGCCCGGGAGCTGGCGCTGAGCACCGTGGAGGACGAGTGTCCAGGCAGTGAGGGCAGTGCACATAAGGCACTTTGTGAGAGGCGGGCGGGAGGGCTGCTGAGCGCTGTTTGCGCAAGGTTTTGTGAACTGGAGCGTGGTTCCATCAGAGGGTCTGTGCGGTATGTGGTCATCAGTGCTACCTCCCTGGTGTGTCCTGGCCTGCCTGGACTGGAGCTGTGGATGGACAGACGGCCAGCCCCTCTCCTGCAGGCTTCACGCTTTAGCACAGCTCAGCCTGTGAGCAGGTGAGCAAGCTTGGAAAGGATTCACAAAGGCTGCCTGGCAGGGTGAGCAGGGTCAGGGCAGGCCTGTAGCGCACACCTGGGGTCCAGATGACAGGTTTCATGGCAGGGGTACTGGTCTGGGCCGGGTGAGTGG
>NW_011494884.1:2209260-2212243 GCF_000754665.1 Bison bison bison
CATTGCCACAGGCGCTGTCACTCCTGATGCCTTTAATGAATTAGATTATAGCACCTGGGAGAGGGCCATGCTGGCCCGTTGCCCTCAGCACCTCCTTTCATTTAAAACCAACATGCAGGAAAAGTGCTCGGAAGCCGAGGGCTGCTCTGAGGGAGGGTGTGGGAACGGGGTTTCTGAGACCCTGAGGCTCCTGACTGCGCCTTCCAGAGCTGTCTGGTCAGCGCTGGCCCTGGCAGCGTTCTCCCTCCACCCTTTGGTCCACCGTCCTGCAGGAGGCAGGACCCTGGGAGTGGAGACCAGGGGCTGGAAGGGCAGAGGCAGGGCCCAGTCGCACACAGTTTCTGCCACGAGCACGCACACCGAGAACTGCACGGGGCCATCGGCTCCGAGCATCAAGGCCGGCGGGCTGTGACCGAGGGTGCTTGGGGGACCGTGGCTTTGACTTCCTCTACAGTCACACCCACCCTCGAGCTGGCCCAGAAGCTCACTCTGGCCAAGTCTGGGGGTGGTCTGGAACCCGTGATTCTTTCTGGCGATTCCCTGTGCAGCCTGAGGGAAGAACTCCTCTCTGGGGGGTCTCTGAGAAGTCCATGGTCCGAGTCCCAGAGCCCTCTGCTGGGAGGAATTGGCTGGGTTCTGTGTTGGGGCCTCAGGGGCTCCTGAGGAGGAAGGGCTGAGTCCAGCCTTCCTCACGCTGACTGGGCCGGGGCCACAGTGGCGGGCCCTGAGTGGGCTGCATGGGTGATGTGGGGACACACCCAGTCCCGAGTGCGACAGCCCATGGCTCCGTTGCAGGGCTGGCCAAGGTCAGAGGAGGGAGAGAGAAGCCGTCCACTCTCCATGCCCCCGTGTCCCCACCTGCTCCATGACTGATGGGGGCTACAGTGAGCGAGTTAGCACAGAGTGAGTAAGCCTGTCTGCTGCTGTTTGTTTGTAAGGAGACACGTCCGCAGAAGTGGACAGAGCCAAGTCATGCTTTAGAAAGCCCCTTGGCTGGTAAGCCAGGGAAAGGTACAGGTTTCCTCCCAGGTCACCCAAGTTTGCCTTCTCCATGAGCGTGTGGGTCTCCTGTGACACTTGAGTGTGTCCCTGGGAAGCTTGAGTTGGAGGCCAGAGGCCAGGGCTGAGATTCCATGCAGCTGACAGTGGTGCCACTCAGCCTAGGCCGGAGGGGTCCTGGACAGAGCCCCATGAGCTGCCTGATGGAGGGGAGGTCGTGGGGCTTCGCAGAGCAGTCACCTAGGACAGGGGCTCACTTTAGGGCCCAGGGTATTCACCAACCACCATGGCTGAATCTTGGTATTTCTGCCGCTGGGACAGGGATGTGCATGGTCAGAACTGACTGGACCCCGGATCAGTTAGGAAACGCAGTTTACTTCTGTAATGGAAACTGGACTTAACAGTGGCTTAGTAGTTTCTTTTTCTCACCTAAAGGCCTGGATGTCGGCCTTCTAGGTTGGCATGGCCTGTCTGCGGTCATCAGGTTCCTCTTTCTGCTTGGCATTCTTGGCAAATGGCTTCTTCCTCATGAAAGTGTTAGTCGATCAGCCATGTCCAACTCTTGGTGACCCCATGGACTGTAGCCCACCAGACTCCTCTGTCCATGGAATTCTCCAGGCAACAGTACTGGAATGGGTTGCCATTCCACTTTCCAGAGAATCTTCCCGACCCAGGGATCATCAAACCCAGGTCTCCTGCATTGCAGGCAGATTCTTTACCATCTGAGCCACAAGGGAAGCCCTTCCTCATAGTCACCACTTTAATCCCCGGGGGCATTTCTAACACCAGCCATCTCATCTGCATTCCCTCTTCTCACATCATTGATCTTACAAAGTGACTGATCACTCCATGGTGAGGAAGGGATGATGTTGGTGCAAAGTGTCCAGTGGAGCTGAAGCAGAAGGAGGGAGGGGATGAGCTCAGAGGGGTCACGATGTAAAAAATAATCATGGCAAGAAGTTCAGCTTTTGTTCCAAGCCCTGTGGGGAACCACCATCCTGGGAGGTCCCTGCCACACAGCCTTACCCTGGCAGTGCTCCCTGGGGACACTAATTATGCACCAAGGGTATCAACTGTGGTTCAGACTTCTTAGTTTCCTCCGTGGCAGGGACACCCAGTTACTCAAGGCTGTTTGGTTCTGAGTCGAGGTGGTGAGTATGGAGAGTTTGGATAACCAGAGAGACCTGAGTGCCTTCTGTCCTTTGCCCGAGCTGGGTTTCTGGACGATGAGTAACTTCCTCTGGGCCCATAAGAAAGCAGGCGCGGGTCAGAGGGCCCTGGCAGACACTTGCCTGGGACTTCAGCCAAAGTGACCATTTGCCTCCCCACCTCAGTTTGGCTGGCCTGTGGCACGGCCCCCTCCTGAGAGCAGAGAGAAGCCCTCTGCCCCTGGCAGTGCTCCAACTGCCTTCCTCCAGGAGCAGAGCCAGTAGGAGCTAGACGGGAGGAAGGCCGCGTGTGTCCATAGCATGTCCAGGATGGCCAAAGTCCTGCCTTTAGGAGACCGCCAGAGCATGGGCGGGACGGAGGACAGCATCCACTTATAGCAGCGCCCTGGCCTCCCCCGGAGCCTGGCAGCCAACGGGCCAGGGGCAGCTCCCTGCACACCCATGGGTGTGCCTCCCAGGACAAGTTGGAACAAGCTTGACCTGTCACCTTCCTTGGTGCAGAGCAGATTTGAAGCAGCCGGTTGGAAGCCACCTGGGCTGCTCTGGAAGGAGGGGGTCAGTGAAGGAGAAGCAAGCTGGGCGTGCAGGTGGGGCAGGAGAGTGAGAAGCTGCAGCTGATGGGGTCTGTCCACGCTGACTCACCCACGTGCTGGGTGCTGGCGATGCCATGGCAGGCAGGGAGGGTGGGACGCTAGGAAGGTCCAGGGCCCATCTCTCCTGGCCAGTTTGCTCCAGTATCTGAGGCCAGATGGACCTGTCCCTCCTACCTTGCCCCCAACCCCAGGCTCCTGCCAGCCCACCTGCCCCTCCTCACC
>NW_011494884.1:2212343-2212739 GCF_000754665.1 Bison bison bison
CATAATCCCCCCCACATGCTTCCCCACGCTGCCCCCAAGTCCTGCTCTGGGCACCCGACTGCTGGCGGGGAAGGCAGCCGTGCTGCCAGGAGGCTCCAGAGCCCGGCAGCCAGATGGCTGTGGTTGGAGTCTAACTGCTTTTTTATTGGAAAAATATGGGGTGAAAAATTGTGTGGGGCTCATTAGGCAACCCGCTGGCCTGGCCAGCTGCCGTCTGCCTGAGCGGCCCAGCGAGGTGGCTGGCTGGTCAGCACCTAGCTCTCTCTGGAGGGCTGTCTGTCTGTCTGGCCTGTCTGCCAGGCTCAGCCCCCATCCCCGACTCCACCAGGACATGCTCCCCGTGCTGGGCTGCAGGAACAGGGCCTGGGAGGGGGCAGTCAGGCAGCTGGCTGGAGG
>NW_011494884.1:2212839-2219624 GCF_000754665.1 Bison bison bison
CAGCAGCAGCAGCAACGTGAGCAGCTACTGTTACTTACATTATCCCTGTATTTAATATCCCCTCAATTTTTCCTCACTCTTGACATCATCTGCGTTCATACTGAAACCCCCAGGACCATACCTTCCCCCCATCCCCGACTCCACCCAGGACATGCTCCCCGTGCTGGGCTGCAGGAACAGGGCCTGGAGCAGGCAGTCAGGCAGCTGGCTGGAGGGCCTGGGGCCCTCTTGAGGGCCAGACTCCCACAGCCAGCCCTCCACCCCCCAAGCCTCGGCTCTCTGCTAATGTTGTGAACTAGGGGTCATGGTGGTTCCTGCAGCTTGGGGTGGAGGCAGGGATTCCAGGGGTTGGTGCTGGCTGCTGAGGTGGTCTGGCCAGCTTCTCAGCCCCAGCCCCACTCTCACCCCCACTTCAACCCCCACCCCTTTTCCCACCCCAGCACATCCTCTTGCAAAGCCCCAGGTCAACCTTGCTGCTTCTAAGCTCTCAGTCCACAGTGAGCACAGACCCCAGTCCAGGCACAGCCTTCTCTGAAACCCCATGTTTTCATCTCTGAAATGAGGCTTAGCAGGTCTACCCCTTAGGTCCCCTGTGACGACAAGGAAGGGGCACACAGACATGACAGACAGCAGGTCAGACCACCTGGCATGCGTCCCTGCTGCCATCACGGGGCACGCCCCTCTGGCCCTGCCACTACCACCACGGCCATTCCCGCTGACACCCTCTGAGAAATGCTCAGCACCCAATTCCTGCTTGCCCTTGGAGCGCCCCTGCTCACAGAGGTTTTCCTCCATGTGCCCGGCCCAGCCCCAGTCCTGAGAACACCTGCCGGAGTCTGTAGGAGGCTCACCCATCCTCCTCTCTCCTAGCCGCTGCCCCTCTCCCAGGCCGGATGCTGTGGAGACAGAAGCGCCTGGAGCTAGTGCTCCTCGGGTGCCCCCACCTCAGCTGGAGCAGGGCGACCTCACGGGTGTCCTCACAAGGGTTGGGAGGGGCTGTGCACTAGGACCTGGGGCTGCTCTGCCCAGAGAGTCTTCCCACGAGTCTGCCCAAGGACGAGCCTTTGGCAGTTTGCTCTCTGAGGGTCTTGGGCTGGTACTGGGGGCAGTGCATAGATCCCAGCAAGGACTGTGATCTGGTGACTAAAATGTAGCCCATACCTCCTGGGCCCTGCCCACGTCGGTTAATTCTGCCCCAGCTAACCCTCTGAAGTGACGTCTGTCCTGCGGCCTAACCCACAGCGAGGAGCCTGAGGGACCGAGTGAGGATCTGCCAGGACTGGAGTCCCCAGGGAGAGTCAGGCACTGTCAGGCTACTGCAAGGATCCTAGCAGGCAATGGCGAGGCCTGGGCTAGAGATGCAGGGGTGCCGGTGGTCCTCGTGTCCTATAGCTGCTACAACAAACCACCAGTGACCTAAAGCAGCTCAAGTTTATAGTTCAAGAGGTCAGAAGTCCAAAATGGGTCTCCTTAGGCTAAAATCCAGAGACCCGGGGCCCTTCAGATCGCCGCACCTGCCCTGCTAGCCTCAGAGGAGGCCTGACTGGGCTGGGGGCACCCAGGGCCTGGTGCAGACATGCAAGGTGGGTGGTCTCTCTACCTTGCGGCAGGTGGGAAGGCTGATGGGAACCATGGGATTCATCAGGACACAGGCAAGACCAAGCGCACAAAACAAGTGGATGCTTTCAGACATAGTCAGCTTGAGAACAAATAGGGTGGATGGGGCAGGGGTTAGAGGTAGACCGGGACAGCCCATCCTGTCCCCCCGACTCGAGGCCTTTCCCCACACGCCCTGACCCTGCCACAGCGGAGAGTTGGATTAGGGTCCACAAGAGGCCTCCGCCCTGTGAGTCCCGTTCCCTACCCCCATCCCACCTCCACCCCTCAGTAGGACCAGAGGCATCGCCCTACTTGATGCCTCCCACCCCACTAAGGGACCTGCAGACCAGACCCTAGTCCCCAGTCCCAAAAGAAAGGGCTTTGCAGTTATTCTGGCTGAAAGGAGCCAAGCCTGCCTCCCGCCTCCACCACTTCCTCCTGATACCCAGAGCTCATGGCTCCTGCTTCAGACACTGGCTGAGAACGCACTGCCCTCAGGGATGGGCTGGTCAGGGTGCCCCCCTCACGCTCACTGGACTTAAGCACCACACACTGGGCGGGTCAATCCACAGCAAGTTACACTCTCAGGGTTCCGGTTCCGGAGACTCGGGGCCTAGAATCAAGGTGTGGGCAGGGCTGTACTCCCTCCGGAGGAGCCTTCCTGCCTCTGGTGGCCTCAGGCTTCCTGAGCTGGTGGAATGGCTCCCATCTCTGCGTCTGCGGTCATGCGGGCCCTCACACCCCCATGACTGTGTCACCTCTGTGCAGAAGAAGGCAGTCATAGGACTTGGGCGCCCAGTCTAGGATGCTTACCTGCAGATCCTGGATCCTACTTGTCAAGACCCTCATTCCAAATATGGCCCCATTCTGAGGTCCTGGGTGTGCGTGTCTCTGGGGGCCACACTCAGCCCAAGGCAGGCTGCCCTGTCCTCCTGCCCGCAGCCACCTCGTGGACAGCATGAACCGCAGAGGGCTGTTGTGGCCACAGTGCCAAGGATGGCAGAGGGGCCGCTGCCTTAAAAGCTCTGCTGTGCATCCCCTCAGCTGTACTCCCAAGCCCATCACCAAGCTCCCTCCTCCAGGGCTTTCCGAAGGGTCTTCTCGATTGCATGAAATCTCACATCTCTGGCACAATCTGCTTTTACCCCCTTGTAGCTGTTTTGCACTGGATTTCCTTTTTCTGGTCAGTGTGGAGGGCAAGCCAGCAATGAGTGGGATCTTAGTGACCTTCTGTTGTTCAGTCACTATGTTGTGTCCGACTCTTCGGACTCCATGAACTGCAGCCCACCAGACTTCCCTGTCCTCCACCATCTCCTGGAATTTGCTCGAGTTCATGTCCATTGTGTCAGTGATGCCCTCCAACCCTCTCATCCTCTGCTTCCCCCTTCTCCTTTTGCCTTCAGTCTTTCCCAGCATCAGGGAAGTGTTGAAGCTTCAGCGTCAGTCCTTCCAATGAATATTTAGGGTTGATTTCCTTTAAGATTGACTGGCTTGATGTCCAGGGGACTCTCAAGAGTCTTTTCCAGCATCATAGTTCAAAAGCATCAATTCTTCTGCACTCAGCCTTCTTTATGGTCCAACTGTCACATCCATACATTACTGGAAAAACCATAGCTTTGACTATATACACCTTTGTCGGCAAAGTGAGGTCTCTGCTTGTTCATATGTTTTATAGGTCTGTCATAGCTTTCCTTCCATGGAGCAAGCTTCTTTTAATTTCATGGCTAGAGTCACGGTCTGCAGTGATTTTGGGGCCCAAGAAAATAGTCTGTCACTGCTTTCACTTTTTCCCCTTCTGTTCACCATGAAGTGATGGGACTGGACACCATGATCTTAGTTTTTTGAATGTTGAGTTTCAAGCCAGCTTTTTCACTCTCCTCTTTTAGCCTCATCAAGAGGCTGTTTAGTTCCTCTTCATTTTTCTGCCATTAGAGTGGAATCATCTGCGTATCTGAGGTTATTATTTTCTCCCAGCAATCTTGACTCCAGCTTGTGATTCATCCAACTCACATTTCCCATGATGTACTCTGGAAGTTAAATAAGCAAGGTGACAATATACAACCTTGACATATTCCTTTTCCAGTTTTGAGCAAGTCAGTTGTTCATGTCTGGTTCTAATTGTTAAGTTCACCCGCATACAGATTTATCAGGAGGCAGGTCAGGTGGTCTGGTATTCCCATTTCTTAAGAATTTTCCACAGTTTGTTGTGATTCACACAGTCAAAGGCTTTAGCATAGTACGTGAAGCAGAAGTAGATGTTTTTCTGGAACTTCTTTGCTTTTTCGATGATCCAGAAAATGCTGGCAGTTTGATCTCTGGTTCCTTTTAGTGAGCATTTGTAGATCTTTCTGGCCCTTGCCTCTTTCCCAACACTGGATGACTGATATGCCCAGCTAGCGTGGACCCTCAGCACTCTGCCCCGCCCTCCATGCCCTCCCCTCAGCTGAGCCTGCCAGCCTGGCTGAGAGGATCCAGGTTCCAGTCCACGCCCATGAGCTCCCTCTATGTGAGGCCACCCAGCTCCTTGGCAAGAACTAACCAAGGCAGAGAAGCTGGGCCCAGGAAGCCTGTCCCCCCTCCCCTCAACCCACAAGCCACACTGGCTTCTCACATATATAGCGCCCTGTCTTGGCAGATGTTCCTGTCACATGGCCCATGGGCCTTCATCTGTAGCCCCTGCATCTACCTGCCCCACTGAGAGAGCCACGAAGCAGCGGCTGGCTGTCACCATCTTAGCCTAGCAGAGGGGAGCCCAGTGACTGACTGGCAGTGGGGTGGGTACTCCTAGTGCCTCCCAGCTGTGGGTGGAACACCCTGCATGGACCCCGTGACGCCGCCTCCACTTGCTCTGTGTAAGGACAACAGACACAGAACATTGGTTGCTGACCCCGGAACCCCGGGTAACCATGCTGCTGACCACAGGCCGCGAGTGGATTACCTCTGTCTGGCCTGAAGGTCCGAGAGACGTCCCTGTGCTCTCCAACGGCTGCCTTCATTCTTCCTGCTAATCTAGTCCCACTCCATTTCTTTCTAGATTTCTAACCTCATTAGGTCTTCTCAGATCACACCACTCTCCTTTCTAAAGGGACTTAAAGATTGTCCTGCCTAAAGTCTGGTTTTCCTCCCAAACCAGAGGATGGGGCCAGGATTGCAGCCTTTCCAAGGGCTCAGTGCCCATGTTGGACTTAAGAATGACATTCGACATGAAGCCATATCATTACAGGAAGATGGGGTCTCCTCCAAGGCCTGAAGCAGTGGTAGTAGAGGCCCCAAGACAGGGGCCAAGGGTCTCTTGGCCAGACTCAAGAGCTTGTTCTACCAGGGTGATGAGGCTGGGCTAGGGCTGGCCAGTCTCCCAGCTGCTCCCACTGGTTCCTGGCACCAGCCCAGCCCTCAGTTCCCACCCGCTCTCCCCACCTCCACCCTGGCTCCTAGAACCTGTTAGAGCCAGGGGCGGGGTTTCCAGGTAGCTGGAGAGGCTGGGTGCAGCCCGGCTGCTCATCTGTAGGACACATGGCAACGGAACACCTTTGGGGGCCCAGAGGATTCAGCTGCTCAGTTGGGGATGGCGCCTGACCTGGTGCACCAAGGCTACCACCTCGGAGCTCTAAGCTCTGTCACCAGCTACTGGTTGACGTCTCCCATGGAACAGTCCCTGTCCCCGCGTCTGGAGGGGTCCCACCCCTTTTCATCCCCACACCTGCTTGTCACGGCAGCTCCTAGCCCAGCTCCTTGCACCCCACCCAGCCCTGTGGTGGCTCCTACAGCAGGGCCTTCTTAATGACCTCATCATGTCTGTCTTCCTCAGACGCCACACACACCTCTTCCTGTCACTCAACACAAATGCCTGAGCTCCGTCATGGCCTCGAGGCCCTGCGCCCCAACGCCACCTCTATGGAAGGCCCTGCCAGGTTGTTCCTGCCTCAGGGACTTTTGCACTGGCTGTGGCCGCCCCAGAGGACTCTTCCACAGACCTCCCCTCGGCTTGGCCCTTCTCCTCTTTCAGGTGTCAGCTCAAATGCCCCTCATGGGAAGTCTCCCCCAGCTGCCATTCAGATCATGTCACCCTTTACTGCCTGCCCACCCCGTCTGACTCATTGCCTGTTTCCCCGCGTATTGCCCACCGCTCCCACTAGGCTGAGGCTGACTTAGGCCTGCTGATGGCACATCTGGGCAGCTCTGGAGGCCCAAGGGCTTGTTCTTCTGCATACCATCCCCTCATCGGGGTCCTCGATGTGAGGATAGCTGCTATGACAGATTATCACGAATTTGGTGGCTGAGTACTACACTGTTATCTTTCAGTCTGTGGGAGTCAAGTGGACTGGGCTGGTCCCTCTGCAGCTCCAGGAGAATCCATCTGTAGTGTTTCAGAGCTTGGAGAGGAGCCCACACTCCTGGCCCCTTCTTTCATCTTCACAGCCAGCAGGCTAGCGTCTTCCCACCTCCCCCTCCCACTAGTAAGGACCCTGTGATTAAACTGTGCTCATGGGGTCATCATTACGGATGTGAATGTTGGACCATAATTCAGACTGTGTGCTGAAGAATTGATGCTTTTGAACTGTGGTGCTGGAGAAGACTCTTGAGAGTCCCTTGGACTGCAAGGAGATCAAACCAGTCAATCCTAAAGGAAATCAACCCTGAATATTCATTGGAAAGACTGATGCTGAAGCTGAAACTCCAATTCTTGGGCTACCTGATGTGAAGAGCTGACTCATTGGAAAAGACCCTGATGCTGGGAAAGATTGAGGGCAGGAGGAGAAGGGGATGACAGAGGATGAGATGGTTGGAGGGAATCATTGACTCAATGGACATGAGTTGGACCAAACTCCAAGAGAGAGTGAAGGACAGGGAAGCCTGGCCGTGGGGTCACAGAGTCAGACACGACTTAGTGACTGAACAAAAACAACATGGGGTCATCTCCCCATCTCACAGTTAATGGATGACCAGCCTTAATGCCACTTTGCTGTGTAAGGTTCACAGATTCACAGGCTTAAGGCCCGTTTGCCGCTGACCCCAGAGGGGTACATAGGGACACCCCACTGCATGAATATCTTCCCCTTTGCTACCAGAGGCCTTGGAGCTGGGCCGAGTACTAGAGCTCAGCTGGGTCATGGTGCAGTGGGCACAGGAGCATACAGGCCCACAGACCTCCCAACCCCCAGCCTGAGAGTCAGGATTCTCCCACC
>NW_011494884.1:2219724-2221405 GCF_000754665.1 Bison bison bison
ACCAGAATCCCAAGTCCTAGGTCCAGCCCCTTTTGCCTTCCTGGAGGCAGAGCATGCTTTGGCTAAGCTCACAGACCCCACGGTCAGACTGCCAGGGTTCAGATCCCAATTTTGCCACATACCAGCTCTATGGCCTCCAGCAAGTCACCTCACTTCTCTGTTTCCTCATCAACAAAATGGGGATGACTATAGTATGTCCTCAAAGATAAGCATGAGGGCCCAGTGATTTCATGGTTGGAAGCCATTCAGCACAGTGCTGCTTGACACACAGCAAGGGCCACATATATGCTATTTTTATGGCCAGAAACTGAGTTTGGAGGTCTGGTGTTTTCGGGGAAGGGTAAGGGTAAATTGGTACATGTGAATAGTAATTCAACAGAGCAAGAGGACCTGGAAGCCCCACCTAGAGGCTGGCACCATTAGCCATATGTTCTGCAAGGTTGGAGATTTCTTGTAGGCTGTGCAAGTGCATGTGTTTGCCAGTGTTTTGCCACCTTTTGGAAAGGGGGCTCTGGCCCATCCTGCACAGCTCTGGAACTGGTTCCCATGGTCCCAGCTGAATGACTACGCTTTTCTGTCCTGAAAGGACCCACCTCTGATCGTTCAGCCTGGGGCAGGTAGGTATATGCAGGCCCTGAACTTGGGCTGTAAGCTGTGGGTCCCTGGATGCCTCACCAGAACTGACACCCTAGTGCCCCCAGTCCCACAGCAGCTTAGAGGTGGGGCTCCCAAACTCCTTCCACAGCCATTCCATCCCATTACTCTTCATGGATTGTTTTTTTTTTTTAACAGCAAGTTTCTTGATTGGGAGTTGTGCTGCTGATGTCCAGGTGTTGCATCTGTGTGCTGTGGAGTGGAAGGTGCTGCCCCATGAACCTGGATCCATCTGGGGCATTGTTGTGTTGTTGTTTGGTTGCTTAAGTCGTGTCTGATTCTTGTGACCCCGTGGACTGTTGCCCACCAGGCTGCTTTGTCCATGGGATTTCCCAGGCAAGAATACTGGTGTAGATTGCTATTTCCTTCCCCAGGGGATCTTCCCAACCTAGGGATGGACCTGTGAATCTCCTGTGTCTCCTGTATTGGCAAGTGGATTCTTTACCACTGAGCCACCAGGGAATGGCAACCAGTCACTCCAGTATTCTTGCCTGGAAAATTCCATGGACAGAGGGGCCTGGTGGGCTACATATAGTCCATGGGGTCGCAAACAGTTGGACAGGACTGAGTGACTAACATACGTGTACTCGACTTTCTAAAGGGGCAGTTGTTCCCCCTGGATCTCAATTCTTTTGGTCCACGGAGTGGCTAGGTGGCCCCGGAATAGTGGTCAGGGTGGCGTATTCCGTGCATTTTGCAATTACAGTAACTACTGGGACCTGTTCTCCCACTTTGCACCCCCATTTCGCCGATGGTGAAACGGAGGGCAGAGCTTACGTCAGACAGATGTGGGGGGGCTCTGTTCTTCCTTCAAGTCTCAGCTGCTCGACCTCACGACTTTGAGTTTTCTCCTCTGTAAACTGGGCGTAGGAACCGTCCATATTCGTTACTGTGAGCATCGGAGTTGTCAGCCCTTACATAGTTCGGTATAGCTGGCACCGCGCCCTGACCTGGTGGCGGGGATGGCACGGCGATTGCTTGAACCCAAACCTGCTGCCCAGCGCGGGCAGATCCACGCCTCGGGGCT
>NW_011494884.1:2221940-2222780 GCF_000754665.1 Bison bison bison
GCGCGGGCTCGGCCACCCGGGTTCCCGGCGCCCGTCGCGCTCACCTGCCAGGAGTTGGAGCTCTTTGTCTGGGGCGGGGCGCGACCAGAGGAGGTTGTGCCGCGTGTCTGGGCCGAGGCTGCCCCACAGGTCGGGTCCTCGCAGACAAAGCGCGCCCTGACCTCCGCCCGCAGCTGGGATTGCCTGCCTCTGGGGAGTGAGTGCTGGCCCTGACGCTCTTGGTACCGAGCTTGCCCGCTCCACGGGACCTCTAACCTGTACTCTGGCCGAAGTGACCCTTTCCTTCCACCCCTACACGGGGTCAGTGCTAGGGCGGGAGGATACCCGCGCTGCCTGGGGTCATGTCCCTGTAGCTAATCCACGGGAAGTTATTAGCACGGGTGTAGTGGTTGCGCTGGGACTGCTAGCCTGCCTTGGGTCAGCTAGCCAGCTCCACACCCCTTGTCCTGGAAGGAAAGTCACCGAAGGACCTCGACCTGGGACATGCCTCAGCAATGGTTGGCTTTGTACCTGTGCTGGCAAGGGGGCTGTAGCCTAGGCCGCGGCCCCAGATATCCTGGGGCCTGAGGATTCCTGTGTTTGTTGAGAGCCTTCTCCAATGGGCGTGGTTGTGCCTAGACAGGTGTCCGGGCCCTTGCCGTGTGGTGGAAGCCTGCTAGGTCTCTGCCCGTGACGCCTGTGGGGACTTGGATCCCTCAACTTCCCTGACCAAACTTCAACTTGAGCAGTGTGGTGTGGGGACCAGATAGGGAGGGGAGAATGGCCGGGCCCACTGCCTCGCCTTTGCCTGGGCAGCATCCCAGGGGTCTCCAGGGCTAGAGAAGACCCTCCCCCCTTGCT
>NW_011494884.1:2223019-2226512 GCF_000754665.1 Bison bison bison
GCTGCTCGCCCCTTCCTCCACTCCCCACTCTTTTGCTCCCTTGACTTTCCCAGGGTCTGGGGCGCCACCTCCTGGCTCTGGAAGCTGGTGCTCCAGCCTGGGCCCTTGAAGTGAACCGGAACTGGCTTGGCTGGGCCTCCTCCTGGGCTGGACTAGGGCACCTGCAGCCTTAACTGAACTTGCTGCTCACCCATTCATCCCTAGTCTGGGACCTAGGATAGTCGTGCCCCACAGAAACAAACTCGTTTTCTCAGAGTGATGCCTCTGCTGTTTCCTTCCCATACTATCAGCCTTGGTGGGATGGAGATGCCCCGCTATATTGGAGGTGGGGGTTCCAGGGAGGGCTGGCACAGAGGGTGCAGCTGAGGCACCACCTGCCAGGAGGTAGCCCCCCTTCCCCATCCTGGTGGCCCAACGACCACACCCTTGGAAGGTAATGGTAGCTTTGAGACTGAGCCCTTTAGCTCATTTGTTTCACCTGCTGAGGGCATGTGTTCAGGCACCCCAGGAGGTGCTGGGGACCCCTGTGGGCTGCTTGCACGGGGCCAGGCTCAGGGGGGCTGTCAGGGCCGCAGGTAACAAAGACCTTCACGAGGGTGTCCTCGGCAGAGCCTAGAGGCAGCTCCTGCTCCTGTTCCTCTTATCTGGGGGGTGCCGAGTGCCCACTTATGCCCTTCTCCCGCTGGTGCAGGGCAGCAAGCAGAGAGGATTTAAACCTGCACCAGCAAGGGAGGCACCCTCAGACTGAGGGAGTCTGGAAAGGCCCAGGGGACTTGACCGAAGTCCCTGGGTCAGGGCTCAGGCAGGCCAGCTGGTCACAGCCTTTGGGGGCTGGGGGAAAAATGCACACTGTAGTTTGGGGCCGTAGGATGGTGCTGGACTGTTTTCAGTCCCGGGGTGACTTTTTCTGCTTTGGCTTTGAAAGATACTCTTGGCTGCTAATTTGGAGACTGCTAATGTGGAGAGCTAATTTGTGAGACTGTTCATGAGACCACATATTAATAATAATTACAGCAGCTGTATGGCCTCAAGTGCGGGTGACACCGGGACCCCCTCTTGGGGTCATGGTGAGGGTCCAGTCCTCTGAGGCCGAGGCCCTGGGAGGTCTTTGGGTGGGCCCTGGGAGTGCAGGAGGGTAGGTGGCTCATGGGCCCGGGGGCACCTGACCTTATACCTGGACATGCGCTCACAGCTCCCAGCAGAGCTGGGGCCATGCCTGGTGCCGAGCGAGTGGTCATGAGGTGTCCGCATCCAGGCCCTGAGGGGTGGGTGGCAACACCGCTGACCCTGCCATCCTGCCCCTCAGAGCCCCTGCTCAGGTGGACTGCTCACCCCTGTGGGGTCTCCTCGAGTGAGGCGCCGATCCAGGCGTTCTGACAGCTGCTGCTCACCACGCGGGGTGCCTTGGGAACCCATGGGAAGAACTCAACAGCCACAGCCGCTCTGTTGCCCCCTGAGCTCCGGTGGGGGAGGCACACCCTTGCAACCACCCTCCCCTCTGGGGCCTCCCGGGGGGGGCGGGGGCAGGTTGGCAGCCTTCCATCTGGTCCAGTGCCAGTCCAGCCTGAGGCTCAGTGAGCCTGTTTTCGGGCTGTTTGCCACCTGTTTTCTTTCGGATGTGGGGTTTCTGGGCACCGTTAGGAAGGTGACCCACCCTAGCACGAAGTGTGAAGGGGCACAGCATTCACATGAAGGTGTCACGGTTCACTCTGCACATTTCCATCAGCAGGTCTGGGGTGACCCTGGCCCAGGGAGCTTCTTCGAGCAGCTCCCACCCTTTCCCTGCAGACCTGGGCTCCAGCCTGCGTGGGGCCTCACTCTGCCTGGACTCTTGTATCTCTTTGTTCACCTGTCATGTCTGTTCTTGCTTTCAATTCTTTGGACAGATGCCCACAAGTGGGATTGCCGTATCACATGGTAGTTCTGTGATTAGTTTCCTGAAGAGCCTCCATACCACTTGCCACAGTGGCTGAACCATTTTCCATTCCCACCAACAATGCACAAGGCTTCCAGTTTCTCCACACCCTCACCAAGCCAGGGGTTTTCTGTCTTTTCTGATGGTGGCCATTATGGGGGGTCTCATGCGCCTCGGTACTCAGTCACCCCACCTGCTTTCTCCCCATGGAAGTCCAGGACGGGGCATCCACAGACACTGGGAGCAGGGTAGCAGTGCCCAGGGCTAGGGGAGATGGGAGGATTGGGGTGAAAGCAGAAGAGCATGTGGTTTCTTTTTGGGGTGCAGAAAGTCTTCTAAAACAGGTTGTGGTGAGGGTATGTTGTATGGTGTGTGAATCATTCCAGTAAAACTGTTTTAAAAAACCACCAACTAGGGAGACAAGATCTGCTAAGAACAGCCTTACAGGCCTCTGCCTGTGAACCAGCGTGAAGGCCACGTCCTCATCCTGAGTGTCCTCACCCCTCACCAAGGTGCTGTGCACACGGGCCTCTGCCTAGGAGGGGAGAGGCTGAGCAGGGTCAGGGGGCCCGCCAGAAATTGCCACGTTCCTTCCTGAAGCAGGTTGGCCCCCACTCAGAGAACCCACTCCACCCTGGACACTCGGTGCATTATGGTGGCTGTGGTCCCCAGACCTGTGACTCAGGCTGTCTGAGGCCTGGCAGGTGGTGGGCTGCAGCCTAGGGGCAGGGGGCATCCCCACTCTGTTCCCCCTACCCTGCTGCCTCCAGTGCCAGGCCCAGGGGTGCCTTCAGGTTCCTGATGCTGGGTCTGCAGGGAGGCACCCAGATTCCCCAATCCTGGCTCCCCACCAGCAGGGCCACTGAGCCCCCACATCCCTGCTGAGGGGGTATCCTTGGGTCCCTGATCACAGGCCGAGTGACCTGTGTCCAAGTCCGCTGGACCTGGGCGTGGTCACGCTCCTACATGGGGGCGATGGGCACAGAAAGATGTATTCTGCCAGGCTGGGCAGCCCTCACGTGCACTGAGCTTGCCCAGACCTGTTCCCTGGGTGCCAGGGGCAAGAGGTCAGGGCCAGGTTCACCCAAGCCTTGTAGGTCTCTTTGACCTGACCCTCCTCTCTTTTTTCCAGGCATCTGTGGGCTCCGAGAAGCTCTTTGCCCCAGCAGCCGATAAAGGTAAGTGTGTCTCTGGACTCCAGGCTTCTAGAAAAGCACAGGACACACTCCTGAAATCAACTGGAGGCGCCATGTTAGCTCTGTCTTGAATTTCAGGTGCAGAGCCTGAGGCCAGAGTTAGGTGTTCCCATTTACTGAGGGATACAAACCACATCCCCAGAAACAGCCACAAGGAAACGGGGAGCTGAGAGGAGGACCAGTGTGCCTCAGCCAGAGCCACACAGATCTGGAGCGGTGGTTCCCCAAGGGGGGGCGGTCCCTGTACCTCCTGGGGACCATTAGGAATGTACTTTCCCAGGCCCTTCCCAGGTTCATGGAGTACATGCTCTAGGGATGGACAGCAGCTCCTGGCTCGTGAAGCGTCCCTGCCACAGTGTGGACTGGCCCCTGTGGCTGCCCC
>NW_011494884.1:2226612-2228828 GCF_000754665.1 Bison bison bison
GTGTGGCTGTTTATATTAACATGAGACAGACTAGACTCACTCCTCAGCCACACCCAGGCCCTAGCCAGTGAACGAGTGGGATGGCACAGGTGCCTGGCATCCCATCATCACAGAAAGCTCTTCTGGCCGGCACCATCCATCGAGGCCAGGATAGCCCTTTGTAGCCCAGCCTGTTGGTCGTGGCTGTGGCCCAGAGCGGGTGTCGCTGGACCCAGCACAGAGAAGGAGTCTTTTTGCTTGGGAGGCTCCCTTAGGACATGACTACACAGAACAGGCCTTGGGGTACCCAGTGCACCACAGGTCCTGCTGGCCTGGTAGCTGGGCATGGCCTGTACGTGCCTTTAGCTCAGGAAGCCCTTTCCTCAAGTCAGGCATTGCAGCAGAGCCGATGCCTGCTGAAGAATCCAGGTAAGGAGGCCCACCAGAGGCTCCTTGGAGCCAGGCATGCTCAGCTGACATTTCAGACGGAATTAATGTAGGGTGTTACCAGTTTCAACAAATGATCACAAACCGTGTGGCTTGAAACAACAGGCTCGTAGTTCCAGAGACTAGAAGTTTGGAGTCAGGTGTGTGCAGGGTTGTGCTCCCTCCAGAGGCTCCAGGGGAGGAGTCCCTGCTGCCTCTTCAGCTCCTGATACTGCCTGCAAATGTGGGCATCCCCAGGCTTCTGGCTGCATCCTTGCCATCTCTGCCTCTGTCTTCATGTGGCCCCTTCCTCTTTTTGTCTCTTGTAAGGACACCGTCACTGGATTTAGGCACCCTCAACCCCTGATTCCTAGCTGATTGCACCTGGAGATTCTTAGCTTGATTATGGCTACCAAGACCCTTTTTCCAAATAAGGTCACAGTCCCAGGTTCTGGAGGTTATGATTCAGCAGAGTTCAGGGAACTGGCAGGGCTTTGAGTGTCCAGAGAGGTGCAGAGTTGGAGTGCGGTGATCAGTAGCAGTGCTCATGGTTTTGTCAGTGGCAGGAGGCTCTAGAGACTCCAGGACTCTCCAGAAGAGCTTGAGCATTAGTGGCAGGCCTGGGGTCATGTCCAAGTCTGCATGGCCCATGCCTGCCTCTTTCTGTTCTGATAGTTGCTCTCACTTTGCAAGAGCCTTGCGTGTGGAGAACTGAGAGAGACAGGAGGGGAGAGAGGGCCGGCCTCCCCGGGCAGTGAGCACGTGGGCTGACAGCTTCCTGTCCTCCTTGCAGGAGTGGTGGCAGTGGCCTCTTCCTCAGGTCTGTTCCTAAGCAAACAGGCCCAAGGCAGGGAGGTGTCGCCCTAGCAGAGGAGACATCTCTGTGCCAGCCTGGGTTACGGGTTACACTGCCCTGCAGCCACAGGGGAGGCTGTGGCCAGTGCATCACTCTGCATGGCTGCCGCCTGCATGGGCCCCTGGGCCCGGAGAAGGAAGTGGAGTCAACCAACAGGCCAGATGAAGCAACCACATTCAGTAACCTGAATTTCCACTCCTCCTGGAAAACTGGGATGTCATCCCCTGAAGGCAGAGCTGCTCCCATGGGTGGTGGTGCCTCCCCTGGCCTGGACACATGCTTTCCACCAGGCCCCTGGGCATGTGACCTGAGGCCTCGCTTAGAGCAGTTTCAAAAGGAGGGTTTGGAATGAGCAAGCAGGCTTGCTGATGGCCCAAAGGCAGGCCTGGAACTCGGGAGCAGAGGCTCTGGGTGGTGGTGAGTTGAGGCAGCCACTTTCTCCCAACAGACTAGGCAAGGCTGGTTGTCCAGAAAGTCTCCCCCAGGGTGAGGACCCAAAAAAGAGCTTTAGGCCCTGGATCAGTCGGGTGGGTCAAGAAAGAGCAGCCATTCACTCAAGTGACACTACCGTGGTGGGAGATAGGGCGGCAGAGCTTGGAGCCCAGCGCCCAGATTGAGCTGGCTCGCTCATGCATTTGAGTCTCCCTCCATAAAACGGGGCCATAAGAGCCCCTGCAGTGAGATGGCCTCAAGCAGGTAGCCTCCCCAGGGAGCAAGGGGTGGGTTATACCAAGGTGTTGTGGGCAGGGGCTTTGTGCCACCTAGTTCCCTTTCGGAAATGATCCTGAACCCCAGACTCACCCCTGCCACTCTCTCCACAGGCCACACGCTGGGCGAGAAGTCCGAGGCCAAGACTGGGGCAGCACCCAAGGTCTCGGGTCTCGAGCGCAGCCGTGAGCTGAGCACCGAGCCACCCTTCCTGGCCCCCGTGCGCAGCCCCGCGCCGGTCCTGCCC
>NW_011494884.1:2229408-2230553 GCF_000754665.1 Bison bison bison
CCCCGCCGGTAGGTCTGGGTGCCATCGGTGGGGCCAGGGTCACTGTCTGTTCCCTCTCCACTCTGGGCTCCTCATCCCTGGGCAGGGGGGGACATGGCCCTTGGGGAGGCAGGGTTGGCCTCCGAGATAAAGACTTTTCTCCTACCTGCTCCTCCAGACCACTCCCAGCAGGATAGCAGCACCCTAGCAGACCATCAATGCAGGGCAGAGGAAGTTTCCTACCAAGGCCTCAGTGTGCACACACACAGATACATGGGTGCACACACGTGTACATGGACACACACTCCCTGCTCCATTCTGAACCCTTGCCAAGCCTAGTAGGGCAGTTGGGAGCCGGGAGTTGGTTATAACTTGGAGCTGCTCAGTTGTCACTGCGATGAGGGCTCCCAGGGCCTGCTGTGTGTCTCTTCCCATCCCTCTGTCCCTAGGCTGCTGGGGGGCAGGGGTGGATAGGGCTGAATTGTGGGGTAGAGGGGCCCCAGATGAACTGCAGCTAGCCTGACTTCTCCCTCGCTGCTTGATTCCAGCAAGTACCCACTCATGGCCAAATTTTAGGTCACTAAGGATTTTTCCATGGGTCTCCAATTTTTTTTCTTAAAGTCTGAGCCCAGCTCAGTTGGGGGCACCTCAGTACCCCAGACTGGGACCAAGACAATGGTCTGGGGGAGGCTGGGATGGGCAGGGCTCCCCGACAGGGCTGTCTTGGGCTCCCAGGGTGGCTCACCGTGTTCTCTCTTGCCTTTAGATGCCAGCCTGTTGATCTCATTCAGCCAGCCAATCATGTATTGCCAGCCTCATTCGGGGATTCTGATTGGTACTTGGTCACAGGCACCTCTCTTACCTCCACCCTGGGGCCCGCACGTAGCGAGCGGCCACCACGGCTTGGCCTGCCGAAACCGGGAGTGCCAGGTGACTATCCGCCTCGCCCCGCCGGGAGCCCGCGGCCGACGTGCCTCTCTGTCTCTCTCTTTTTCTCTTGTAGATCACGAGCTGCTCAGGCAAGAGCTGAACGCGCGTTTTCTGGTCCAGAGCGCCCCCCTGGGCCCGGGAGCTCTGCTGCGGGCGGAGTTCCACCAGCACCAACACACACACCAGCACACACACCAGCACCAACACACATTCGCCCCCTTCCCTGCCGGGCCGCC
>NW_011494884.1:2230653-2236458 GCF_000754665.1 Bison bison bison
GGCGGCCCGGGCGCGGGACACGCAGCAGGCACACGCAGACGCTCTCTGCACGCATGCAGCTGACACCGTTCCGCGCGGTCCGTCTGTCCGTCCGTCCAGCCCCTCTGGTTCCCCCCACCCCCCGCTCCCAGGGCATCCCATGAGGCTCCCTGCCCTGGGCCGTTCTCTTGGGCTTGGGTGAACACCCCCGTCCACATGACCATGGGCCAGTTGTACCCATGTGGGGTCCTCAGTGTCTCAGTTGGCAGCATGGCAGCAGGTCAGGAGGACCAGGATTAGGGGCCATGCAGATCAGGACTCTTCCCATGTTCCTGAGCCTCAAGATCTCATCCCCAAGCCAGCTGCTGTAGGCAGAGTCCCCTCCCAGCTTTGCTTTGGCACTGGGCAGTGAGCAGTGGCCTCAGTGTATCCTGCAGCTTGACCACCAGCCCTGGGCTCCAGGCCCTACCCTCCCAGTCATGGCTGCAGACACCCAGGTGGGCGAGTCTGCACCTCCTATGGTGAGGTCACTAGAACAGGGAAGGGCCATGGGCCAGCACCCTCAGGGAGCCTGGAGGATAGCTGGCTGGAGGCCGCCAGCCTCATTTTGGCCACTGCCCGGCCTGGCGGTGTGGGTGGGCGCTTGGCCAATGGAGGGCATCAGCAAGGTTGGGAGGCCTCACTCTCTGCCTCCTTCCCTTCCAGTTTGACAAGTACACGCCCAAGCTGGACAGCCCCTACTTCCGACATTCCAACGTGAGTGTCCCTGCGTGCCCTGGGGTCACCAGGCAGGGTGGGGGGTGGGGGTCAGGCTGCGCCTTGTCTGTGTAGCCTCCCACCTAGTGCAGGCGTGGCAGGGTGGGGGCCAGAGGGCCAGGCCCAGTGCCCCTGCCCAGGATGTCCGAGTGCCCGGCGAGGCCCCTGGAACACCCCTCCCGCCTTCTCTTGCAGTTTTTCCCGCCCTTCCCTCCTGCCGTCCCAGGACTGCCCGCCCTGCTCCCACACCCAGGCCCCTTTGGATCCCTGCAGGGTGCTTTTCAGCCCAAGGTACCAGCTGCTCCCGGGAGGGTGTGGGCACGGTGGGCAGGGGCTGCAGGACCGCCCCCCCTCCACAATCCAGCATCTCTCAGGGCAGTCATGATCCCAGGTGGCACCTGAAGGGCCTTCACCCGAGTGCAGAATATCTTGACCTTCGGGGCCAGGAGAGCCTTGCTTCACTTGTTCTCTCCTCAGCTGGGAGCATTGGGGTTGGGGGGTGGGAGGAGCAGTGCAGAGGAGCAGAGGTAGAGTGTGGACAGCAGCCATCCACGGCTGTCCACACTGCCGGAGGCCCAGGCACCAGGGAGCTGGCTTGCTCTGCTCACCTTCCCTGCAGCGGGCTGCCTTCACACAGCACAGCGATCAGAGCCTTCTCCTGCCGCCTTTTCAGAAACCTCCGGATGGAGGATGTGGTGGGGCCAGACCATCCTGGGTGACAGCATGCAGGGCCTCACAGGGCAAGGCAAACACCGGTGCCCTGGGGGGGTTTGGTGCCACCTGGGCACGGAGCCTGCAAAGTGGTCTCGTGTGGTGTCCCTCTCTCCCCTCAGACTTCAAACCCACTCGAGTTAACAGGCCGGGCCAGTGTGGTTCACACCCTCCTGCAGAAAGCCCCCGGGGTAGGTGGCAGTGGTGTTCTTGCCTCTCTCCTTCCCGGGTGGGCGTCCAGCCAGCATGGCTCCATGAGGCTCACATAGTGCCCCCTCCCCAACCCCTCTGGGCTTGACTGCTTGCAGAGCCTGGGTCTAACACTTCCTCCTCTGTTGACAGCAGGTGTCCGACCCGTACCGGACAGCAATCAGGGTGAGTGTGTGCGTGCTTGCATGTGTAAGGTCTGTGTGTGTGCCTGTGTGTGTCTCGCCTTGGGAGGAAGGGGCCCGGTGGGACCTTCCGGGAGGGTCTGAGGCCAGGGAGGACTCTCTTGGGTGGCACAGGGGTGCCCTGTGACAGCAGGGATCTGGGGGTGGGGAGTGAGGAGACGGTTCTGGCCGCGAGGCTGAGCCCATCCCCCCGTCGCAGAAGCCGGGGAAGTGGTGCGCTGTGCACGTGCAGATCGCCTGGCAGATCTACCACCATCAGCAGAAGATAAAGGTGAGCTGGACTGCTCGTCCTGCCAGCCAGGCCTGCGGCTCAGAGAGTGCCCTTCTTGGGCCAGGCCCTCCCCAGCGTCCACACATGTGCGCATGTGCCCCTCGCCCCAGCGCTGGGCCGGGCCAGCAGGGGTCGGAGCTGGGGAGCAGGACAGAAGTGTATGGGGAGCTCAAAGTCACTTCCACCTGTCACCCGGGATGACCCAGGCAGGGTTAGAGAGGAGCTGACCCTGCGGGCCTCCCTGCTGTCAGTCAAGCCCTCCCAGGGGGCCTTTGGCCTGGTCCCCCCTTCCCCCCAAGTGTTTATTAAGTGTCTGCTGTGGGCCATGGACAAAGATGAACCTAAGTGCTCACGGAGCCTGCATGCTCCTGGGAGGGGACAGGTGGTGAAGAGGAACCCAGCTTGAGGCCATCCTCCCCGCAGTGGGTGATGCCAGATGCCCTGGCTGAGCAATTCAGGGAAGAGGCAGCCCTGGGAATCCTGGGGACTTGCAGCCAGGGGCAGTGGGCTGGGGCGCTGAGGAAGGCCAGAAAGGGACCCCACACCCTGTATCACAGAAGAGTCTCCACACTTTTTGTGTGTCATCTCAGGTAACACATTACCCTTACTCAAGGTATTTTTAAATCATCACGCCATACTGCTACTGCTAAGTCACTTCAGTCGTGTCCGACTCTGCGACCCCATAGCCAGCAGCCCACCAGGCTCCCCCGTCCCTGGGATTCTCCAGGCAAGAACACTGGAGTGGGTTGCCATTTCCTTCTCCAATGCATGAAAGTGAAAAGTGAAAGTGAAGTTGCTTAGTCATGTCCAACTCTTAGTGACCCCATGGACTACAGCCCACCAGGCTCCTCCGCCCATGGGATTTTCCAGGCAAGAGTACTGGAGTGGGGTGCCATTGCCTTCTCTGTATCACGCCCTGAGTGGGTTACAAAGGACAAGTCACAGAAAGGGATTTATGATGGATTAACAGGCAGACACTCAGGCAGGGTGCCTGGAAGGTGCAGTGGAGGAGGCAGGGTGGGGGGCAACCCTCTGTTGTCACCACAGCAGGAAGAACTAGGACGGACTCGGCCCACCCCGTGCCTCCCGTGGCCCTATGACCCAGGGACTGGCATCTTAGTTTTAGTTAATACATTTAAATTTTAATACTCATGGTAAACTTAGCCATTAGAAAACTGGAAAGACTCGGGTATGCGCATGTACTTTTCCAACTCAACTTTACAAAATCTAAACAGTACTTCTAATGAAAATGTAGCATCCAAATTGAGATGAGTTTTAAGTGTAAAACACCAGCTTTCAAAGACCATATAAACAGGAGCGAAACGCCGCAATCGGGAACCTCCTATATCGACCGCACGTGACGACGTTTCGGTTACCCCACATCGCTGACACATGGTCAGGATGACTCTTACCGGTCTCTCCGCCCACTGAGCGAGGCCAGCGGAGCAGGGGGCATCACACCTTGTTGTCCAGCTCATCGGCAGCCTGGTGGCGAGCAGGACAGAGGCCCGGCCTCCGGCCCCTATACACGCTCTGTCCCGGCAGATGCAGCTGGAGCCCCACAAGCTGGACGTGGGCACCAAGCTGGACTTGTTCAGCAGACCCCCCGCCCCGGGCGTGTTCGCCGGATTCCACTACCCACAGGACCTGGCCCGGCCCCTCTTCTCCAGCTCGGGTAAGGCGGCCTGGCCCAGGGGAGCTGGCGGCCCCTGCCAGCGTGCAGGCCTGGGGATGGCCCAGCAGACGCGGTCTCGCCTTTCTCCTCTGGCTGGTGTGGGCTCAGGAGGGCTCCGGCTGCTTGGGCGGCGCTTTTGTTTCTCCAGCTGTAGCAGGTGGGGTCTGGCAGTCCTGCCTGCCTCAGGCTTCTCCCTCGCCCCCGGAGGTGTCCCCACAGCTGACCTGGCCCCGCCCATGCTCTGGCCCGTGTTCGGCTGTTGTCCGAATGGTGGGAACCTGCTCCAGAGCCTCTGTCCCGTGTTCACCTCCGCCAGCAGCCACACCACAGCCTCACTGTGTTGGGTCCCTAGGACTACCCCTAGGCTTGCGGCACTCCCAGGACTCAGCCTACGTCTCACACACCCGCAGCCGTATGCCTTGCAGCCAAGGGACACGCATCTGTCGGCAAGGAAGGGGAGGAGGGTGGAAGTCGGGTGTCTCCTGAGCACTGCCTGAGGAGCCCCAGGATGCACTTTATTCCCCGGAAAGGAGCCCTGACAACAGGGCAAGAGGCTGTCTCCCAAGGAAGCTTGTGGGGACCCAGCGCCCCGGCTTCTTACTGGGGGCCAGTCATGTAGGCACCTGTGTGTGCCTGGACCAAAACCCAGACTCCCGGAAGGAAAGCGAGTGCTCAGCACAAACCACACTGTTTGCACAAACAATCTGAGCACATGTGAGTGAGGTATTCCTATCAGAGGAAGGTGAGGAACCTCCTGAAACCCAGGTTCCCAGATGCCGACGCAGGGCAACCATGCAGCAGTCCTCAGGCTGATGGTCTGGAGCCCACAGGGCTGCTGCTGCCTCTTCCTCAGCTGTCAGGCCCTTGAAGGATGTCACCTCCTCAGAGGACCTTCCCTGACCACTCTGTACTTCCACCCCGCTCACACCCTGCCGCAAGCTCATGCTCGCTCACCCCCACCCGCTGTCAGTCTGTGCAGGCAGCCCGTTAGCGCACCGGTGTGATGGGATCATGCCGGCTGGCCTGTGAGCTGGCCGGCTCTTCCCAGCCCCCACTCCACCACCCTCATGGCCTCCAGTCCCCAGCCAGGGCAGAGGCGTCTCCCAGGTGTCTGGTCCCTCAGAAAGCAGAGCGCCTCCCATCTGGGCCTCAGCCCTGGCAGCCAGCAGACTTCTTAGGCCTTATCCTACAGACTGTGGCCTGGGCCCCCCATGCTTCCCTCCACCCACGGCCTCATCCTGCTGTGCGTCCACTTGCCCCAGCACATGCCCCACCTAGACCAGGGCCCTGCTGTCCCTGCCTGACGCCTGGTCGCCCACCCCCCCATCTGGTGTGAGTGTTTCTTCCATCTGTGTGCATGTTGCCATCCTCTTTCCCAGGGAGTATCAGCTCGTTGGCCTTTTCTTGAGGGGTAGCTTTTTAAGGCAGCACGTTTCCCTGACTGCCCTCCAAGTGCTCTTATAGCATCCTTTTCAGCACTGGGACCAGCTGTTTCCTAACTTCTGGTTCGATCTCTTCATAAGGTCACTTAGAAATGAGATCACGTTTCTAGGTGGAAGCTCTCTGGGAACTAAACCTGTGTTTGTCTGGGTGGAGGAGCCCACCTGTGACGCCCACGGCAGGCAGACGGAGCACTCCATTGTTAGGGTCCCCTAACAGGTGGAGGGAGTTGGAGAGACAGGAGGGGGCGCCCCTCTCACAGGTCTCACCAGAAATTCGCCTCTAGACAGAAGGTGGGACACCCTAAGCAGCAGGGTCTGCCCTTGACCCAGCAGCCCCTTCTCGGAACCAGGCCCACTTGGCTGCTCTCCAGATTCGGTTCTGGAGGCGTTGGGGGAGCGGGGCTGATTCCGCACTGATGCTTGTGGGCTGTGGCCAGCAGCCAGGGGACACCACCGGAGGGGCTGCCATCTTCAGGCCATTGTTCGTCTGGACCAAGCCACACCCACTGTCAAACGACCAGGATTGTTTGTTAGCTCTGGTCAGGACCTCGGAGGGTAGCTGGCTGCGGGAGTAGCCCC
>NW_011494884.1:2236558-2237037 GCF_000754665.1 Bison bison bison
CCCCAACACCCTCCCCCCCTCTCCAGGTGCCACCCATCCCGCCGCCAACCCATTCGGACCCTCAGCGCATCCTGGCAGCTTCCTGCCCACTGGTCACTTGACAGGTAGGTGTCCCTGAGGTCTGTGCAGTCTGGCTGGCCTGTGCTGACCCCCAAGAACCAGGGCACCCTCAGATTGTGCAGGTGGTACCTGCCAGGTTCTGGAGCCTCGGGGTAGGGGAGGGCTTGGTGCACACAGAAATTCCTGAGTGCTTGTTGCACCCACAGACCCTTTCAGCAGATCAAGCACCTTCGGGGGCCTGGGGAGCCTGGGCAGCAACGCCTTCGGAGGCCTTGGCAGCCACGCGCTGAGTGAGTGACCCCACCGCCTTCTCTCCCTTCACACGGGCACGGGCGTGCATCAGGGCTACAGGGACAGCGGGCGGACTGTTGCCCCTCGTCTCCTCAGGGTCTGGGGTTGGGCATCTCCCTGTGTGTGCT
>NW_011494884.1:2237137-2238924 GCF_000754665.1 Bison bison bison
CCCCCTCGCCTGCCAACCCCTTCTCCAGCTCCTGGCGGCGGCAGCATCTTTGCCCCCAAGGAGGGCCCCACACTGCATGGCTTGCCCAGCCCCCACGAGGCCTGGAACCGGCTGCACCGAGCGCCACCCTCCTTCCCCACGCCACCCCCGTGGCCCAAGCCTTTAGATGCCGAGCGGGTCTCAGCCCTGACCAACCACAACCGAGAGCTGGACAAGGGCAAGGAGGAGCGGGACCGGTGAGTTGGGGCCCCTCCACTTATCCGTTCTGCCAGCTCCCTGCCGCCCCAACTTTGGCCCCCACCCAGCACCTGCAGCCCCAAGCCACCTCTCCTGAACCCAAGGGGGCAAACTGAAATCTTCTGTGGGAGGACGCGAAGACTGCGTCTTTGGGGTAGGAAAGACCAGGGGAGGGGAACCCCCGAGTCCACATACTCTCCACCTTGTTGCCACAGAAGACTCTTGCTGGGGCATGATCTGGGCAGGTACCATCCGGGATAAGGGTTACTTCCACCAAGGCCCTGGCAGGGATGGTGGGCTTCTGGACCATGGTAGGTCTAGAGGTAGCTCAGACCTGCAGGGCAGTGCTGGAGGGGGGCTGCCGAACCACAGAGGGTGCCAGGTCAGGGCAGTGCTGGAGGGGGGCTGCTGAACCACAGAGGGTGCCAGGTCAGGGCAGTGCTGGAGGGGGCTGCTGAACCACAGAGGGTGCCAGGTCAGGGCAGTGCTGGAGGGGAGCTGCTGAACCACAGAGGGTGCCAGGTCAGGGCAGTGCTGGAGGGGGGCTGCTGAACCACAGAGGGTGCCAGGTCAGGGCAGTGCTGGAGGGGGGCTGCTGAACCACAGAGGGTGCCAGGTCAGGGCAGTGCTGGAGGGGGGCTGCTGAACCACAGAGGGTGCCAGGTCAGGGCAGTGCTGGAGGGGGGCTGCTGAACCACAGAGGGTGCCAGGTCAGGGCAGTGCTGGAGGGGGGCTGCTGAACCACAGAGGTTGCCAGGTCAGGGCAGTGCTGGAGGGGGCTGCCGAACCACAGAGGGTGCCAGGTCTGGGAGGTAGACCTGCGGGGAGCCCTTGAGCTGGAGGATGGGGGCTGAGGTTGTGTGTCCCCCCTCCTCACCCCACGGGCAGCAGAGCTAGGCCAGGGCAGGGCAGGAGGGAGCCTGCATTAACGGGAGCAGCAGAGTCCGGGACTTGGTTCTGGAGGAGTCATGGGCCAGCCATGCAGACAGGAGCAGGGGAAGGCTCCCTGGCCAGCCCTTCCGTCCAGGTCTGGGCATTGCTGCAAGCTAGGTGTTGGGCAGAGCCTGAGAGGACAGTGAGGGAGGGGGTGACCTAGAAGATGAGGGGGACATTTGTCACAGGCCCCAGGAAGGGTGCCGGGGAGCACCCCAGGGCCTGCTCACATCCTACAACCATCACTGTCACCACAGAGGGTCAGGAGCCCAGGGAACTGCAGCCCCCCGCAGGGACATCAGGGTCAAGAGGGCGGGCTGCAAGTGCAGTAAGGGCAGCCAGGTGCAGCAGTGAGGTTGGGGGGACCTGGGCACCTGATGTGCTCAAGCTCAGCTGCCCTCCCAGCCCCACATCAGGGTGGAGGTCATGCCCCCCTTGCTCCCAGCCTCAGGGCCAAAGGGCTAAAACGTCCAGAGTGGCACCTCATGGGTGAGAACCGGACTGGGATGGGGTGGGTGGAACTCTGGTGAGCCCCAGCTGGGCCACACACACCCACCAGAAGGGGATTTCAGACCCCCATCCCTGCAGATCCGTGGATCAGGGGGTGCGAGGAGGGG
>NW_011494884.1:2240125-2242105 GCF_000754665.1 Bison bison bison
CCCGCAACCCCCAGGAGGTGGAGGCGCGGTAGTGGCCGCGGGCCCACTCCCACCGCGCGTGCGGGTCCCCTCCAGGAACGCACTGCTGTCCACTTTTCTAAACGTCCGTTTCTAGAACCTAAGCACAGTTCCATCGGCCCTGGGGTGGCGACGCTCACTTTTCCACTCGCAGCGTCGGGGGTGTCACACACAGCTTTTCTGGGGGTGATCTTTTGTTTTCCGAGCTTGAGATTAGGCTACTGGAAAAAAAAAATTCAAGTTTGTACCTTTTTTCCCACAGGTGAGAAGCATTTTTAATAGATTTGTATTTTTTTCAACTTTGTGCTCTTTAGACACGTAAGAGAAACGAAAGACACTTTTGCTTTTTTACTTTTAGTTTGGTTTTGCAATTTAATGGCCTCAGATCTGTCTCCAGAGCCCCTGGGGTTTTTTTTGTCTTATTTATGGTGGAAAAAAACGGTCATTTTGTCCAATGCACTGTGAGGCCCCCACTCAGGCCTGGCCCTGACCCTCCCTTGGTACTTGGAACCGAAGTTACAGATATATATTAAGATAATAATGTACAAAGCTTTTTTTGCCTTATTATGCAGAAGTGTAAAAGGGTTTCTTTTTCGGTTTTTTTTTTAAAAAGAAAAATGAAACTGTAAATAGTCTGTTAATATAAATATATGATGTTATTAAATTCTTAACCTAGGTAGACTTTATAAAAACAGTTTCTAGAAATTTCTCTGGTTGTTTGTTTAAGGTGGTCACAACAACCCACCCGCTGTCAGTTGGAACTGCCCTCAGACGTTTAATGGCAGCAACATCCTTCAACTATGCAAGCGCTTGAGCGGCCAGGCCGCTGGGGGACTGCGGAGTGGCCCTGGGATGTGCGTGCACCTCGGGCTGGTTGTGCGGTGGCCTGGGGATCCACCCCAGATGAGTAGGGATTGGGAGGTAAAGAGGCTCAAGGCTGATCACAAAAGAAATAACCTGTGTTTCTTCTCCACGGAGGCCATCAGAAGACATCGGTCTCATGTTCTCCCACCGGCCAAGGCTTTGACATGATTTCCTTTCGGTTTCAGTCTTACTTTCATAACCCCATGATGTCACTGTACCCTCTTGTCAGTATCCCTTCTTTCCTGACGTCCACACCTGTGTCCTGAGCGTTGGAGCCTCGGTTTGGCCTTTCTTGGCTGTTTGCTTTATTCCGTTCTGTATTTTCAACCCCATGTTTTCACGGTAGACCCCGGTTATTTTAAACAGTCTGTTCTCACATCAACCAATGAAGGTAAATACAGCCTTGATTTTGGATGAAAAGGTGGTTGAGTGTTTTGTGGGGCTTTGTGGCAGGTGGGGATCATGTACCTGCCCTCAGTTCCTTCCGCCAACCCCTGGCTCCCACCCACCAGGGCTGCCCTGCCTGCCCTGGGCTTGCTCCCCCAAGTGGTTCCCTCTGCCAAGGCTCCTCCCTCTGGCCTTTGCTGGCATCTCCATCTTGCCTTCAACTGCTGTGGTCCCACAGTCCCCACCCTGTCACCTGCTGCATCATCCCTGCCCCGAACTTGTTCTCTGGGTTGTTTTTCTCTGTGCACTGGGGGTCAGGGTGCATGTCCTCGGGAGGGCTGGCCTCGCCCCTTGCTACCCTAGCAGAGCAGGTAACCCTAACCCTAACCATTGTTGGAGAGGGGAGATCTCCGCAAGGAAGGGCGCAGGGGCAGAGCTGCTGCCCTGACCTGCTGGAGGAAACAGGCGTGGGGGTGCCCGCCCTGCAGTGGGGACCTCAGCTGCTTGTGCTTAGCACTCGGCCTATACCCCTACCCTGGCATGGTTTGGAAATGGGGCCTTGGCATTGTAGTCTAGTTGGATTGGCTTCCTAGGGTAAGAAGCCTGGCTCAGAACTGCCTGGAGCCTAAGCGCATTGGAGTCCCCATGGAGAGCTGGGGGTGCCCTTCAACCTCAGGGAGACGCTCCTGGTCACTTGCGGCCAAAGCACCC
>NW_011494884.1:2242205-2256167 GCF_000754665.1 Bison bison bison
TTTCCTTGGTCTCATTGGTAGCCTCCACAGCAGAGCGTCAGGAGCGACCTGTCACCGTGCTCTGCTGACGGACCTTGGGAGGCTGGTGACCACACTCACCCTGGGCCACAGCCACAGTGCTGCAGGGTCCCTGTGGAGCAGACCCTGAGAAGCAGAGGCCCAGCCAGCTCGGCACGAAGGCCCTGGGGCCCCAGCTGTAGGTGTAGCTGGAGGATGGATGCCATTCAGGGACTGCCCTTGACTGAGACCACTTGGGAGTCCAGGGATATCACATGAAGGGATTAAATATTGAGTTACAGCCAAATGACACAGTCTGCATTGAACCACAGGGACACGGGGAGTAGGCCTGTGCTTCTTGCCTGGTTTCGGAGGAGGGCCCCTGGCAGCACGTCGCTTGCAGGGTAGGGTTGGTATCTGCCCTGGGGCAGGCCGTCCCTAAGGCACCTCGTTTTCAAGAGGTCATGTTCTCTTATGGAGTGTCTTCCCAAAGGGCATGATTTTTCATGGAACAAAATCACTAGTGGAATTCTTCCCACTGGGGGGCGCCCTCCATGCTGGCACATTTCTGAACAACCGTAACCTACAGTAAGTGGCCCATAGGGACTGTGGTCTGTCAGGCGGCACCAGCCTCCAGGAACCCGCAGTCCACACTGGAGCGCCATCTCCAGGAAACGTCTATGAAGTTAAATGACTGTCAAGTAAAATGTTTCAATAAAAGCATTGAAAGAATTTGTAAAATCCCCTAGAAAGTAAAACAAAAAGATAGTGAGTTGAAAATGTGAGAAAAGCTGAACAACCTCCCAGGATGTCCATCCTCCAATTAATAGAATTTAGGGAAGAAGAAAAGCTAAGTGGAGTGCGACATCTTAGAGTAGCAATTTTAAAACATCCCGGTCAAATACCAGCCAAAAAAGAAGACATTTCAGGCATGCGAGGATTCAAACATACATTCATTCACTGCATCTTTTCTTTGGGAGCTGCTGGAGGAGATACTGCGGTAAAATAAGGGTGTAACCCAAGAGAAACGGGGGGCTGAGGAGGACGCCCTTAGGACCCAGGAAGGAGGCCTTGGGGGAGGTGGTCGCCGCCAGTCTTGTAGGTTTTCTCCATGTGAACTTCAGAGTTAGCTTCTCAAATTCTACTAGTTTTGTCCTCTGGCCATTATATTGGGATAGCATTGGATTTATAGATAAATTTGGGAGGAACTGACACCTTTTCAATGTTGATCCTTCCTGGTCCATCACAGAACTCTCACTAATGTACTTGTTTTCTTTTCTCTCACTTGGTAAAGGTTTTAATTCCCTTCAGCTGCCTCACAGCTTATGTGTATTGCTAGGTGTCTTATGCTTTCAGTGGGCTTCCCTGGTAGCTCAGTTGGTAAAGAATCCGCCTGCAATGCAAGAGACCCCAGTTTGATTCCTGGGTTGGGAAGATCTGCTGGTGAAGGAATAGGCTACCCGTTCCAGTATTCTTGGGCTTCCCTTGTGGCTCAGATGGTAAAGAATCCACCTGCAATGCGGGAGACTTGGGTTTGATCCCTGGGTTGGGAAGATTCCCCTGGAGAAGGGAAAGGCTACCCTTTCCCTTCCCAGGTCAGAATACAGAATACTCCTGTATTCTGGCCTGGAGAATTCCATGGACTGTATAGTCCATGGGGTCGCAAAGAGTCAGACACAACTGAGCAACTTTCACTTCACTTCTGCTTTCAGTAAAGCTGTGTGTCCTTGTTGGTTATGACAGCTGTGCAGAAGAGCTCCTGGATCGCTTATCTGCCGTGTATCTGATCCCTTCCTGTGGCGTCAGTGCTGGTTACCAAGGGTAACCAGGCAGGAGGACTGTACCACTGGCCTTTTGTGGGCGGGTGGGGCTGGGGGACTCACCCTGGTCAGTGGTCATCCATGGAAGGGCCATAAACTGCTTCTGAGCAGGGGGGCATCTGATTGCTGGTGTGGCACCCCCAGGGCCTCAGAACTAGGACTGCTCCCAAGGGGGCTGCTCTGTGGGCCTGGCTTTTGGTGGAGGGGCACAGACCAGAGCCCTGAGACCTGAGGCTGTCACCAAAGCAGCACAACCTGACCTCTGTGGGCTAAGGTGCTGACCGAACCCTCCTACCAGTTCCAGCAGTCTTTCTGTTGATTCTCTTACTCTCCAGGTAGACTGGAGGGTCAACTCCAAGAAGCAACAGTCTGGCTGTCCTTCAGCATTTCTCACTGACCCCTTGGGCTGCCCCTGAGCTGGGACTTCCCAGAGGATGCCCACTGTTCAGCATGATACATGCTGTACAAATACAGCGGGGAGTTTGATGTTCAGTTGCCAGGTTTTCATCTTGGTTAGCTCACTTTTTAATTTTTAAATGAGACACAGGTCTCATTATTCTCCTTGAGTCCGCTCATGTCACACATCACACAAGCAGCTGTCCTAACACTGAACCACCTCTGTGCTGATGTGCTTGAGTTCTTGTGGAAAGGCCAAGTCTAACCATGCAAACCCACGCTCTCCTGCATGACCATTGCTGCCTTGAGTCAGGCCCTCTTAGTTTTTTTTTCTTTTTCAATATGCAATTTTAATTTGTTTTATTATATTTATAATTTTTTTTAATTGCAATGGGTCTCCTTTGCTGCTCTAGTTGCGGTGGGCGGGAGCTACTCTGGTTCTGGTGTGCAGGTTTCTCATCGTGGTGGCTTCTCGTTGCAGAGCACAGGCTCTAGGCTCTTGGGCTTCAATCAGTACTTGTGACACGTGGGCTCCACAGTTGCAGCTCCTGGGCTCTAGAGCACAGGCTCAATAGTTGTGGCACTGGGGCTTTGTTACTCCACAGCATGTGGGATCTTCCTAGACCAGGGATCGAACCCGTCTCCCCTGCAGTGGCAGGCGGATTCTTATCCACTGCACCACCGGGGAAGTCCAGGCACTCTTAGTTTTAAAGTGATTTTGTAAGTTGTACCCTTGACCACTTTTAACCCAACAGCTCTTTGGTGACCAAATTTTATTCTACTTCCCTGAGTCCTGACGGGGGAAAGTTGAGACGCAGTTTCCTGTGCCTCTGTGGCTATTTAACATGTTGCCTGGCAACCTTGCCAACATCTTTCTGAGGATGTCATGTTTGTCTGTGACCACATCTGTCCCCCCAGGAGGTCCAGGCAAGTCTGCTCCTGGCCAGGACACTGACCCTTTCTGATCTTCAGCATTACTCTGTGGTTTTACAGACAATTTGGGCAATTTTTATCTTTGTGAGGGCTTTCTTGGTGGCTCAGATGGTAAAGAATCTGCCTGCAATGCAGGAGACCTGGGTTCGATCCTTGGGTTGGGACGATCCTCTGGAGAAGGAAATGGCAATCCACTCCAGTATTCTTGCCTGGAGAATTCCATGGACAGAGAATTCCATGCAGGGCTATAATCCATGGGGTTGCAAAGAGTAGGACACGACTGAGCGACTAACATTTCATTTAGTCTTCCTGGGAATGGATCTGCTCTCTGAGGAACGTGGGCACCTCAGTGTGCAGTCCACACCACACACTTCTTACCTTCTTTCAAACTCTTTCCTCTGAGATTCTGTCACCTTTCACACTCTTCAGGCTCGTTGGTGTTTCCCCTTTTGTCAATCAGACTCTCAGAGTTTTGTCTATTGTATTATATTTTGCAAAATCCAAACCTCTGGGTCTTCTCTCCCTCCCACGCCCTTCGCCCAGGGGTGCCCTGGGATGTATCATTCCCCTCCCCCGCCTGCTCCCCAGCAAACCTCCCACAGGGCCCACACCTACTGGAGGCTCTAATTGCCACATTCATCACTCGGTGTAAATACCACAGAGCACCTGCTTTCTCTCCACCATGTTATTGAAGCCACAAAGTACTTCCAGGGGTGTGGTTGCCCCCAAGCCTCGGAACCTCAGAGATTAACCGCCTAGAGACGATCTAAAAACCCTACCCTGGGGAACTAACACCTTTTGTTATTTCTTATCAGAGTTTGTGGGGAGGCCACATGGAGTAAGTCTGTCCAGTGATGGCCACCAACCTCACCTGCGCCTGTCCCCATGCACGCAGCAGGAGTCAGGGCAGCCCTCCCCTGACCATCTCCCCCATCGTGGCTCCACATCCTGGAGAATTAGTTTGTTTGGGGGACCCACGCAGCTTTAAACCAGAGCTGCTTAGTGCAGAAAGAGGTTGTGCTGTGCAGTGACCACCAGGCAGATCCTACGCTGAGGGGGCGGCTTCATCCCTCACACTTTTTTAAAGAGATGGGGCCGGTGCCAACGGTTCACAGGCGGGGGAGCCTCAGGTTTGGCCCTTCTTGATGCTGGAAGCCTGCAAAAGTGTCAGGAGTTTGAAGGGCCAGTTTCCATTTAGGAAGATAAGCAGAGATGGTGGTGGGATGGTCTCTCAGTGTGAATGTACTTAAGGCCCCTGAGCTGTGCACTTAAAATGGCTAAGAAGGAAATTTTTATGTCAAGTGTATTTTACCACAATTTTTTAAAAGTTGTATTTCATGATTACAGAATAACCTGGTGTACGAGATAGCAAAAGAGACACTGATGTATAGAACAGTCTTATGGACTCTGTGGGAGAGGGAGAGGGTGGGAAGATTTGGGAGAGTGACATTGAAACATGTAGAATATCATGTAAGAAACGAGTTGCCAGTCCAGGTTCGATGCGCGATACTGGATGCTTGGGGCTGGTGCACTGGGACGACCCAGAGGGATGGTATGGGGAGGGAGGAGGGAGGAGGGTTCAGGATGGGGAACACATGTATGCCTGTGGCGGATTCATTTTGATATTTGGCAAAACTAATACAATTATGTAAAGTTTAAAAATAAAATAAAATTTAAAAGAAAAAAAAAAAGTTTGGGGAGGACTTCCCTGGTGGTCCAGTGGTAAAGAATCCACCTGTCAATGGAAGAGATGTGGGTTTGATCCCTGGGCCAGGGAGATTCCACATGTCACGGATCAGCTAAGCCAAGGAGCCTGCCGCTACTGAGGATGAGCTCAAGAGCCTGTGCTCCACCACGAGAGAAGCCACCACAATGAGAAGCCCGGGCACCGCAGCTAGAGAGTAACCCCACTCGGTGCAACTAGAGAAAAGCCCGCAGGCAGCAACCAAGACTCAACACAGCCAAAAATAAACAAACAAAAGACCTGTGGGCTCACACACACACACAAATGTTTTGGGGGAAAGAAGCCAGGAAAACAGTAGCCCCACTCCCCCACACCACAGGCAGGCGCATTTTGCATGTGAACTTTAGCGGGTGACAACGCCTTCGAGGGAGGCATGCCATTCTCACTTCTCAGAGGAGGTCGTCCTGTCCTACCCATGACGTAGGAGTCCTTGGGTGAGTTGCTTTGAACAAAGAATCACCCGAGTTCCTTCTGCAGGGATGTATCCCAGGCTGTGTCCTACCCACCCCAGCAAAGTCCCCTTGGTCACCCAGCTGTCGGGCCTCAGACAGGGCTGTGAGCAGGACCACCACCAGCGAGTGACACCTTTGAGCCCCTGTGGAAGGTGGCCCTCGGATCACCAGTCACCAGCTCCCCTGCAGATCCCCTCCTCCTCTCTGGCCAGCCCTGGACAGTAGATGCATCCTTGGGTCCCTTCTCCTAGGAGTTCTCTGTCACCAAACCAGGGCCACCAGGATGGTGAGGAGGCCAGTGGGGGTGGGGGGCCTTCAAGGGAACAGACAGGAGGAATCCCACGTGGTTGCTCCTCTTCATCTCCTTCTCTCCCCGGGGCCTGGGGCCTGGCAGCTCTTTCCTCCCATCTAACATGTTTCCAAAGTGTCTTGGAGGGTGTTGTGGGCTGAATTTTGTCCCCCCAAATCCAGATGGTCCGTTTAATCAAAGCTATGGTTTTTCCAGTAGTCATGTGTGGATGTGTGAGTTGGACTATAAAGAAAGCTGAGCACCAAAGAATTGATGCTTTTGAACTGTGGTGTTGGAGAAGACTCTTGAGAGTCCCTTGGACTGCAAGGAGATCCAACCAGTTCATCCTAAAGGAAATCAGTCCTGAATATTCATTGGAAGGACTGATGCTGAAGCTGAAACTCCAATACTTTGGCCACCTAATGCGAAGAACTGACTCACTGGAAAAGATCCTGATGCTGGGAAAGATTGAAGGCGGGAGGAGAAGGGGACAACCGAGGATGAGATGGTTGGATGGCATCACTGACTGGATGGACATGAGTTTGAGTAAACTCCGGGAGTTGGTGATGGACAGGAAGGCCTGGTGTGCTGCAGTCCTTGAGGTCCCAAAGAATCAGACACGACTGAGCGACTGAACTGAACTGAAATCCAGATGTTGAAACCCTGACTCCCAGGACCTCAGGATTTGAGTGTGTGGAGAGGGAATCTATAAACAGGTGATTGAGGTCAAATGAGGTCACAGGGTGGGGCTAATCCCACAGTTCTGGTGTCCTTATAAAAGGAGATCAGGACACAGACATGGGACGACCTCGTGGGGACCTGAGGAGGAGACAGCGTCCACGATCCCCACCCCACCCCCCGCCGAGGCTCTGTCAGCTATGCGGGGGCCTCTCAGGCCCTGGACACCACGTTCTCCACGTTTGCCGAGAAGCGCCGGCCAGGAGGGGACCAGGTTTTCCTGGAGGCCGAGGAACCGGGTCTCCGCCGTTTTCTGGGGAACAGCCCCCGGATAAAGGCCGCACTGGCAGGGTCTCAGGTTCCGAGGACCCCGGGGTGGCCGCCAGGAATCTCCTCGCACACAGGTGCTCCCCCCGCATTAACCTGAACGAGGCCGGGACCCAGTGGGCAAACTGCTGTTTTCCCGATGAAAAGGGAAAACGTCAGGGTCTGTCCGCATCCCCGGAGGAGCAAGCACCTGCCGGCTCCCGGGGAGCCTGGTCGACTGTCGGCCCACAGCGCCCCCTGGCGGCCCCGGGTGGTGCCGGCGCAGCTGCAACCACGTTCCTCGGAACCTTCGTCCGCTGGCGAGGTGCCCACAGGGCCTGCTGTGTGTGCATCAGAGAGATAAACAGGCAAAATGTCCGGATCCCCGGGAGGTCCCGACGCCCGAGGAGACAACGAGGGGCTGGAATTAGCGTGGCCGGGATCCTGCTGAGAACCAGACGTCTGAGTACCGGGAGTACGGGGCGCCGCGAGGCCCTGGGGCGGATCCTGAGAAATCCCTTCGGCAGGAGACCGGCCCCAGGAGAGCGGAGCGAGGGGGTGGGTGGGGCAGGACCTGGGGACCGTCCACCCACCCCGCTCCCTGGGCAGTGGGGAGGGCCCTGGCCACAGCAAAGCTCTGGCTGGCCTCTACTCCGAGTGTCTCAAGAACATTCTGAGCTAAGGCGAGGGATCCTTCTGGTTTTGTTGTTTTTATTTTTGCCCCCGTGGCTTGTAGGATCTTAGTTCCCCAACCAGGGATTGAACCAGTGTTCCCTGCAGTGAAAGTAAAGTCCTAAGCACTGGCCCACCTGGGAAGCCCCAGCTTTGTTCTTAAAGAATGAACTGCAGTCACTCTGGGATCCACTTCCTGCTCCCTGGGTTGGCCAGGACCAAGAAGACAGATGGTAGCAGGCGTTGTCCAGGGTGTGGACAGTCTGGAGGCCTCTCACAGGCCCTGGGAGTGTGAAAAGGCGCAGGTGTGCTGGAAAGTCATCTGGCAGTTTCCTAAAAGGTGAAACGTGGAGTAATCCTCAGAGCCAGCATGCCGCTCCTGATGCACGCCCAGTGGATTAAAAACCCGTGTCCACAAAGAACATGCATAGGAATGTGCACAGTAGCTTTACTCATAGTTTAACTGGAAACAACCCGAACGTCCACCCACCGATGATGGACAAACAACATGTACAAACTCAAATGGAACAGCAAGGAACAAAGTCCGGCCACAATGCAGATGAGCCTGGAGAGAATCACCCTCAGTGAAGGAAGCCACTGTGGCCACGGATTGGGCGAGTTTGTCTACTCGGAGTGTCCAGAGCAGGCAAATCCGCAGAGACAGAAAGTGGACTAGTAGTGGCCTGGAAAGTGGAGAGCGAGGGGTGGGGCGTGGAGGGGAAGAGGGAGGGGAGAGGAGGGAGCCGGGACGGGGAGGGACGAGGGAGGGGGAGGGAGGGGTGGGAAGAGGAAAGGGGAGGAGCGAGACAGAAGCTGGGGTGGAGCCTGAAGGCCTCTCTGGCTTCCTACAGACTCGGAGTAGAGAGGGACGTGGGAGGAAGGAGAGGGAGAGGAGGAGAAGGAAAGGAGGGAGAGGGAGGGGAATTTTTTTTAACAGAGCCCCAAAAAGCAGCCTGCTATCTGCAAGATGGGTGAGGGCACAGAGGAAGGCGACCGTAAAATTTCTGGCGCTCTGGAAGCAGAGCAGCCAGTTGTGGTGTTCGCCTCTAGAAGCCACTAGAGGGAACAGTTTCTAGATCAGCCAGGACTTCAGCTCCTGGGGGAAGTGGGGACCCTGGGGACCAAGGGAGCAGGAGGAGGGGCCAGCGGTGGCCCCTCCCCCCAGGGGTCTTCAGCGGGCTCCAGTGCCTTCACTGCACCATCCACAAGGTCAGGGGAGCCTTCCAACCTTTTATTTGTGATGACAAGTCACAGTCATGTGCCTGCAGGGGAGGGGCACGTCTACACCTGCCCTTTCCTCTGGGGAGACTTGGTCTCTGGTTGAGGGGGCTCCTCAAGACGGCCGAGCTGAGACCTGGGTCTCCACACCCACAGAAACATGCTCACTCAGTCAGGAGGTTTATTCATGCTAAGTCATCACATTGAGGTTCCAGGAGCTGCCCCTGGCTTGCACGGACATGGATGGTCTCGGGAGTTCATGGTTAGACGTGTAATACCTGCAGGTCTTCATGGTCCCATGAACAGACTCAGGGCTCAGGGTGTAGGGTGGTCTCCAGGGCACAGACTGGGCCCACGTCACTAGAAGGCACAGCACAATTAGGAAACACACAGGGAGACACAGCCCACGAGGCAGGAAGGAGTTGGCCTTCAGGGCCAGTTGGATAATGACCAGACACTCTCCTCGGCACCGACAGTCTGCACCTCTGGGGGAAGCCACCGACGGTGTTGCCTGGTTCACTTGGATACCCTGGGGACACCCGTGGACTCACTGTTGTGGCACCTGCTGCACCCACTGTTGTTCTGGGTGCTGATGGGCCATGGCCGGCAGGGGAGGATGCTCAGAAAGGCCTGGTTCTCAACCTCTGGGCTCAGACACACCTTTATAATCAGACAGAAGTCCTGGATCCTGGCATCCGAGCTCAGACACCAGAGCATCCTCTCCAACCTCGTCACCGTGCCCCCATCCCTTTCTGCCCCCAACTGTTCTCCACGGTGTCTTCAGGTTCTGTGTTCTGGGGGCTGACTTCTGCAGGCTGCCTCACTGAACCCTTTCCTTCTGGGTTTCCAGTTCAGCCAGTGAAGGTCTCCAGTGGAGGAAACTCCTGAGAGGGGGCCCTCCCCTTCGTCCAGCCTGGGGTCTAGCCCCACAGGAGTTAGGCCCCGGTGCTGCCGGATCTTGTGGGCCCACCACCTACCACCATGCTGGCCCTTCCCCAAGTGCCCACGCTATGCCCTGCTGCCACCCTAGTGGACCTGAGAACCCACTCCCCACAACCTGTGTCCTTTTCTGAGCTCAGCCACGTTCCTGCTGCAGGTGCAGCAACAGGAGGCCAACTTGCAGAGACAACTGGCGGCCTCTCCTGGAGGAGACGGCCACCCACACACGTGGACACACCGCCCTCCAGGTCACTGCCCGCCTGCCTTCAGGCCAGTCGCAGGATTGAGCCCCCCAGGTGGGGCCGGACTGGGTTCCAGGACTCACCCAGGGCAGGCATTGGAGCAGGATGCCGCTCTGGGGGATGCAGCGGTTGGGGCTGAGCTCATTCAGCCGGATGCAGCACTTGCTGCGGCACTCGCTGTGGTAGTCGCAGTAGTCCCAGTTGGGCTGGGGACAGAGGTCAGAGGTCAGAGCTGGCGGGCGCCTCCCTCCAGCCCCGTGGCCCCTGGCCTCACCTTGCGCCAGGGCAAGCACTGCAGGAAGACGGTCTTGGCTTTGCAGTACGTCTGCACGCTGTGGTTGTTGATGACACAGCACTTGCTCTGGCACTCCAAGTGGTCCTTGCAGATGTACCCATTTGGCTGCAGGAGAAGGAGAGCGGTCCTTTCTGCCAGGCCCCCGGCCCTCCTTTCAGGGGCTGCCTCCCTGGCCCCTTGCCCTCCACCTCTCACCCGCCCGGGCAGGACACACCTTCTTCCAGGACAGGCACTGCTGGAATACGGTCTGGGCGGTGCAGAACTTCTGAGGGTTCAGGCTGTTGGTGACACAGCAGTCACTCTGGCATTCATTGTGCGTCTCACAGGGCTCTCCGATGCGCTGCAAAGTTGGGGTTCCTTTACGTGTGCCCCCACAGATCCAGCGTCCCTGCAAGGCTGTTGTCCAGCCCGGCAAATTAGCTTGCCTGCCCAACACTGTTCCCGAAGGCTAAGGGAGCCAGGCCCAGAGGACAAAGGATGCTGGTGAGCAGAAGAAGCTCACCTGGCCCATTCCATGTGCTCTAACAGTTTATAGGTGAGATGTCACGGTTCAGAGAGGGTAAGCGACTTGCCCAGGGTCACACAGCCAACTAGGAGTTGGAGCTGAAGCCCAGGCCTGCCCCCTGCCCACCTCCTGTGAGGAGGTGCCCTCGACTTGGTTCTCAACATCTCAAAACTCCTTTACAAACGCAAAATTACTGGAGGCTGCAAAGAGTCGTCGTTGCGGGTTTACTATTGGCTGTGAGTAACTTTACCTCTTCTTGGCTGAGATAAAAGCTGTCGTCTGGGTTCAAGAACTGGAGGCCAGAAGCCGAGCGGGTGAGCGGGGGACAGAGGAGGGAAGTGCATTTGGAAAGCACCGGCCACACAGCGCGGTGCCCTCCCTCCTGCATCCTGCACAGTGGGCACCTTGGACCAGGCAGGACGTGGGGATCAGGGTGGTGACACACGGCCCCCAGGACCGACAGACTGCGTTGTCTTTGCTGTCACTCCATGACGCACAGGAGCTGGTCACATCACCCCACCAGACCACCCACTGCCCCGCCTCCTCCCATACTGCCTCTTCTGCACACACTCCCCAATCCTGTGTGGGGTCCCTGGACTTGGGACTTGGCACTGGGGATCTGGGGGTCCACCAAGAGCCAGTCATCCTGGGGATCTGAGAGCCTTAGGAAGCAGATGCATTCATGAAGTGGGGGTCCAGTTCAAAGTGGGGGTGGGGCAGGAGAAAAAGCACAGAGCACATGGCAGGAAAGGGGGCTAGGAGCCCAGGTGCCCTGGGGTGGGTCTGGCGAGAGTTAGCCCTGGGCCCTACAGAGACAGGGACGTGACGCTTACCTTATGGGACAGCTGCTGGTACTTCTTTATTGTCAGCACTGGGGCCACGGGTAGCAAGCAGAGCAGTAGCAGCAGCAGACGCCCAGCGCTGGCCATCGCTCGGCCTGTTGGCACCAGAGGGCATGGATGCCTGCGCACGAGGCTCCTCCTCCCCTCCCTCCTGCCTTCCTAATCCTTCTCCATCAACATGGATTTTCAAAAATGAATAGACAGGTTCTCTGGCTGTCCAGTGGTTAAGAATCCACCTGGCAATGCAGGGGGTGTGGGTTTAATCCCTGGCCAGGGAATTACGATCCCACACGTGTGTGCTGTGTGCTCAGTCACTTCAGTCGCGTCTGACTCTTTGCGACCCTGTGGACTGCAGCCCACCAGGCTCCTCTGTCCATGGGATTCTCCAGGCAAGAACACTGGAGTGGGTTGCCATGCCCTCCTCCAGGGGATCTTCCCAACTCAGGGATCAAACCCATGTCTCCTGCATTGGCAGGCAGGCTCTTTACCACTGAGAAGCCAAGATCCCACAGGCAGTGGAGCAAATAAGCTCACAAGCTCTGGAGTCCACAAGACACAAAGAAAAAAGATTCCATGTGCCACAGTGAGAACTGATGCAGCCAAATATATAAATAAACAGGAGTAGGGGCAAAATGGCATGATGTTAAGAAAAATAATGTGATTTTCTTAGAGGGGCTTTGTTTACAAAATTGTGTAGGATGTGCAGAGAATTCCCGTCCTTGCCTCCCCAACCCACCTCCGCCTCCATTGTTAATCTTAGTTGGGTGCATTTGCTGGGACCCATCAGCTGACACCGACACATTATTGTAAACTGAAGCCCACTGTGTCATGAGGGTTCAGTCTTGGTGCTGTACCTGCTACAGGTTTGGACAAATGTGTGATGTACCTGTGATTAAGGGTCATACAGGGTCATCTCACTGCCTGGAAAACCCTCTGTGCTCTGCCTGTTCACTCCCCACCCCTGGCACAGCCCACCCCATCCCTTACTGTCCCCATGGCTGTGCCTTTTCTAGAGCATCCCGGGGTTGAACCGTGCACTGTGCGGCCTTTCAGATGACTTTTCCCCTTCCTAATACACACCCGAGGGCCCTCCGTGTCTCTTTAGGGCTTGTAGCAAATTTCTCTTTATTACTGATGGAAAATAGATTTTCAACAGCACTTTTCTCTGGAGAACGATCAAGCCCTTTTTTGCTTCAGAGGAGAAGGTCTCTGAGGTTAATGTGTGCCCGGGGGGCCTACCGTCTGCAGCCTGCTTCCTCCTGCGCCTCCGAGTCCCTCTGCAGAGGCCCTCTGGACCCCCAGCCTGAGCTGCTCCGACCCACTGGGGCTATGTGGTTGGTTCCCTGGCTGTTCATAGAGCTGGCAATTTGGTTTCCAATTTATTCCTAATTGTTTTTTTCAATGGAGATGATATTCAAACAGCATAAAATTAACCATTCGGAAGTGGACAATTCAGTGGCATTTCATGCATTTTTAATGTTGTGTAACCACCACCTCCAACTAGAACAGGAGTCCTCAATCCCTGGGGCTGTTAGGAACCAGGCTGCACAGCAGGAGGAGACTGGCGACTGAGCGGAGAAGCTTCATCTGTATCTATAGCCGCTCCCCATTGCTCACATGCTCACATTACCGTAGCCTGAGCTCTGTCTCCTGTCAGCTCAGTGGCGGGATTGGATTCACATAGGAGCGCAAACCCTACTGTGAACTGCGCACGCGGGGATCTAGGTTGCGTGCTCCTTATGAGAAATCATCCTGAAACCATCCCCACCCCACAGCCCTGGAAAAATTGTCTTCCATGAAACTGGTCTCTGGTGCCAAAAAGGTTGGGAACCACTGATCTAGAATATTCTGTTATCCACCACAGCCGGGGCCCATCAGCAGAGCCACTTGCACAGAGCCCTGCAGGGAGCGGAAGTGATCCGAACACCGTCCTTCCGAGTTCTGCCGAGCACAGTGTAGAAGCCCAGAAACTCTGGGAAGGTCGGGGTGAGCGGGGTGGGGTTCCCCAGGCTACCGAGTCCCCTGCCCCCCTCCCTCCCTCCATCCCATGTTCCAGAATCTCTCCTGGCTTGTCTTGCAGCCCCACCTTGTCACTGGCCCCTGTGGTCTCCAGCTCAGGACCCTGTGATGTGACAGGAACAGTGTCCTCAGGGACCACAGGCCCCCCACCTCAGACTCTCCCAGGTCACTCTATTTGTTGTGGGGCCATGGGGAGACCACTGGGTCTTTTGAGGGTCTGGTTTCCCTTTCTGTGAAGTGAGGTGTGGGCTCCCTTTCAACTAATGGTTTTCAGATGATTCCGTGAAGTCACGATGTCATCTGCCTTCCAAAGCACAGTGCAAATCTGCTTTCTAAACTCCCTGAAATGTTGAGGTCCCAAGCCCAGGAACACACCCAGCTCTCCAGGTTGAGTCCTCCCCATCCTCAGCCTCCCCCATCTGGCTGCCTTGTCTGGGCCCCATGCTAGGAATTCAGAGCCTTTGGGAGAACAGAGCTGGGGAGGAGCACAGACTGGGGAGGGGGGGGTGGCGGTGCATGAGAGGGAGTGGTTCCCTCCCACCCAGACAAGCCAACCAGGAAAGTTTTGGGCAGTGGTGTTGGTGGGGAGTGGGACAGCACTGGAGGTGCGGGGGT
>NW_011494884.1:2256480-2259328 GCF_000754665.1 Bison bison bison
TGACAAATCATGGCTTCCCTGGTAGCTCAGTGGTAAAGAATCCGCCTGCCAATGCAGGAGACTCAAATTCGATCCCTGGCCCGGGAAGATCCTACATGCCTCAGACCAACTACTGAGATTATGTGCACCACAACTATTGAGCCTACATGCTGCAACTACTGAAGCCCATGGCCTGGAGCCCGTGCTCCACAATAAGAGGAGTCACTTCAGTAAGAAGCCCACACACTTCAACAAAGAGTAGTCCCCACTGCGGCAACTAGAAAGTAGCCCCCTCTCACTGCAACTAGAGAAAAGGCGGCACAGTAACAAAGACCCAGCCCAGCCAAAAAGAAATAAATAAAAATTATATAAAAAACAAGTCACAGGATACGTCACTGCTCTGAGTTTTGGTTTTCGGTAATTTTAGATTTAAATGTACCGGCAGTAAACCATAGCTCATGAGCCACAAAAAGCATATGCATGTCATTCAGAAGTTTTGCTAATTGCTTCAAAAGAGACACAATAGCATGAACTCAGAGCCCTATTTGGAGCTATTTGTCACTGAAAAGTGATAAAGACGAAGAGAAAAGAGACCAGAGGATGCTGGTCTTAGTGACAACAATACCATTTCTCTTTCAAATTCTGCCTTTAAAAAAGCAAGTCAAGGACTTCCCTAGTGGTCCAGGAGTTAAGAATTCACCTTGCAATGCAGGGGATGTGTGTTTGATCCCTGGTTGGGGAACTAAGATCCCACATGCCGAGGGGCAACTAAGCCCATGCCCAGCAACTACTGACCCTGTGCACCACAACTAGAGATTCTGTGCAGCACAACGAAGACCCAATGAATATATGATTTTTTTAAAAAGCACTTCAAAGTCTATGTCAACATGTGACAACAGCATTCTAAACTTTTCCCCTCAAAGGAAAAAAAAAAAAAACAGCACCCGCAAAGCTGGGACACACCTTTATCACACGAGCATCCTGCATGTTGACAGATGCCACACCTTTATCACACGAGCATCCTGCATGCTGACAGATGCCACACCTTTATCACATGAGCATCCTGCATGCTGACAGATGCCACGCCTTTATCACACGAGCATCCTGCATGTTGACAGATGCCACACCTTTATCACACGAGCATCCTGCATGCTGACAGATGCCCAGGTGTGTCTGAGAGTTTCCTCCCACCTCACTGCAGCTCTGCAAGTGTGAGCAGGCTGTTCTGGGTTCTGGGGCCTCACTGGGGGCCCCTGGACCTCCCAGTCTTCCCACCCAGACTCCTGACCCTCTACTCCAAAGTGGCCCTTGGGAAAAAGACAAGTGTTTCCATGGTGGAACCCGAGACACAGTTCCTAGTCCTGGGAGACTGAACTTACAGACAGACCCACAGTCTAGAGCAGCCAGCCAGGGGAGCCGGTCAAACCTCTCAGTGACCCCAGATGTCCGCCCTGGTTTTGCCCCACCTCCAACTCAGGACCAGCCTGAGAAGCCAAATGTGCCCCTAGCCCACCACATGGGATGCCCGTATCAGTCTGCCAGGCTGCGTAACAAACACCACAGACAACGATGGTCTTGCATCCTGGAGGCTGGCAGGCCCAAGTCAAGGTGTGGGCAGGGCTGGTTCCCTCTGGGGCCGCTCTCCTTGGCATCTTCTCCCCGTGTCCCCACATGGCCATCACTGTGTGCCTGTGTCCTGATCTCTTATAAGGACACCAGTCCTGTGTGATGAAGGCCCACCCTATAGACCTCATTCTTCCTCAGTCACCTCTTTAAAGGCCCCGTCTCCACAGACAGTCACATCCTGAGGTCCCGGGGTAGGATTTGGGAGGACATAGTTCAGGCCATAACAACACCCCATATCTAGTCAGTCGGCCCATCTTTCCCACTGACATCCTCCCCTTGGGTGCGCTGGAGCCAAGCTTTCCAGCCATCAGTGTCTGCCCACTGCCTGTCTTCGGGCCTGGTGCAGGGATGGACCAGCCCACATGCTGGGAAAGCTCTGGATCAGCTGTCCCTCGTCCCCGGCTGCAGCCTCCTCCCCGCAGCTGACCACCACCCTTCTGCCTTCCAGCTGATCTGTGAGGGCCATCGGCAGAAGGGTGCAGGAACTTGGTTTCCTTCACAGCAGGTCAAAGGTCTCGGATGCCACATAGCGCATGATTTGAGGAAAATGACACCAGACAGTTGAGTCGTATGAACATTTTCCAAGATAAATGGCAGCCCCACAGTCCCTGTTTGAACTTTGTACACTCTGTTCCCACATCATAGCAAACGTGTCAAATACAATCATTATTTCATAACTGAATAAGAGCTAAATTTCGATCACAACTTGAACATTTTAACATTTCAAACCTGCAATGTTCTTTTTTATATTATGAAGATTTTTCTAAACAAATTCTTTTGTTATTATTTTATTGATTTATTTGGCTGCACAGTTTCTCAGTTGCTGCATGTGGGATCTGGTTCCCTGACCAAGGATCGAACCCAGACCCCCAGCATTGGGAGCAAGGAGCCTTAGCCACTGGAACACCTGGGAAGTTCCAAAGTAGAACTGGACATGGAACAACAGAATGGTTCCAAATCGGGAAAGGAGTACTTCAAGGCTGTATATTGTCCCCTGCTTATTTAACGAATATGCAGAAATGCTGGGCTGGATGAAGCACAAGCTAGAATCAAGATTGCCAGGAGAAATATCAATAACCTCAGATATGCAGATGACACCTTCCTATGGTAGAAAGCGAAGAAGAACTAAAGAGCCTCTTGATGAAAGCGAGAGGAGAGTGAAAAAGTTGACTTAAAACTCAGCATTCAAAAAACTAAGATCATGGCATCTGGTTCCATCATTTCATGGCAAATAGATGGCGAA
>NW_011494884.1:2259428-2261541 GCF_000754665.1 Bison bison bison
GAAACAATGGAAACAGTGACAGACTTTATTTTGGGGGGCTCCAAAATCACTGCAGATGGTGACTGCAGCCATGAAATTAAAATACGCTTACTCTTTGGAAGACAAGTTATGACCAACCTAGACAGCATATTAAAAAGCAGCAACATTATTTTGCCAACAAAGGTCCATCTAGTCAAAGCTATGGTTTTTCCAGTAGTCATGTCTGGATGTGAGAGTTGGACTATAAAGAAAGCTGAGGGCAGAAGAATTGATGCTTTTGAACTGTGGTGTTGGAGGAGACTCTTGGGAATCCCTTTGACTGCAAGGAGATCCAACCAGTCAATCCTAAAGGAAATCAGTCCTGAATATTCATACTTTGGCCACCTGATGCGAAGAACTAACTCACTGGAAAAGACCCTGATGCTGGGAAAGATTGAAGGCGGGGGGAGAAGGGGACGACAGAGGATGAGATGGTTGGATGGCATCACCGACTCAATGGACATGAGTTTGAGTAAGCTCTGGGAGTTGGTGATGGACAGGGAGGCCTGGCGTGCTTCAGTCCATGGGGTCGCAAAGAGTTGGACATGACTGAGCAACTGAACTGGACTGAAACATTCTTTATGTACTGCTTGGCATGGCATGTGGGATCTTAGTTCCCCAACCAGGGATCAAACCCATGCCCCCTACATTGAAAGGCAAGATCCTAACCACTGGACCACGGGGGAAAACCTACAGTGTTCTTTTTGTATTTTAAACCAGGGGGAAATTTTTTTTCTCATATTGTTTCTTAGGCCCTTGAAAAGTGCGCAGGCCCAGTTTATAAAATTGGGTACGTTGTGCCTTGTCAAACAGCCCCCACAACACGGAAGCACTGGATCCTCCCCCTCTGGGGCTCAAGAAAGCCCAGTTCATGGAAGGTCACAATCTACCTGTGCTCGTAGCCCATCACTCACAACGACCAAGAGCAGGGAGCTGCCCAGGGCCCATCAGTGGATGATAGACAAAGAAAATGAGGCCCGTCCACATAATAGAATATTACTCTCCTTAAAAAGGACGGAGACTCAGATGCCGGCTACAACACAGAAAAACCTGGAGGACATCATACTCAGTGAAATAAGACAGACACCAAGCGACAAATTCTGTATGATCCACTTTCATGGGACAGTGTTTCTCTTTGGGAAGATGAAAGAGTCCTGGAGAGAGATGGGGGGAAGGTTGCACAACAATGAAAATGCTCTTAATGGCTCTAAACTGTGCACCTAAAAATTGTTAAGATGGTAAATTCTATATTGTACGTATTTTACCAGGATTAAACTCAGGGTCCTGGAGGCATAGTTATCTCATATTTGCTGCCTCTAGTTATTTTCAAATATTCTTCTATGCACAGAATCTCTCTTCTTGGATATTCGTTTATAGGTCTCTCAAATCAGGCATCTTTGCACAGGTTTGCCTTCCAAACACCAATATCAGGTATGATTCCATGATATCTCAATCTGCCCAATAAAAGCCTGATGCCAAACCTTGCCAAAAACCTTACAAATCTGAATAATTTAAATTATATGATCAAACTACAGCTACTGTATTTACAACATAAACCCCTTGTGCTGGAGCCATACCCACCCTGCTTGTTTCAGTCTCTGCACAGGGAGGCGACTTAGCTTCTGGTGCCCATGAGAAAGGTGACCAGAAGGTGCAGCCCAGATGAGGGGTCACGGACAGGTCGCCCGGCACATTTACACATGGAAAAGCAAGACTCACCGGTCACTGTGTGAGATTGGATATTCCCTGCGGAAAAAAATGCCCTCTGGTAGCTGATAACAGCTTAAGTTCACAGCGATCCTACCTTTAAATCTTGGGGCCCACTTGCTTCTTTGTGTGGAAGTGACACTGACCAGGCTGTGGCCACAGAAAAGACTCCCAGCCCAGAAGCAGAGACTCGCCCAAGAGGGCTGCCCAGAATCACTGGAACGGCCCCCAGCCCCTCCTCTGCTCCCACCGTGTCCCCGTCTCTGCCCTCCAGAAGTCACTTCCTTGTTCAGGAGAGACCAGATGCACAGTGACCCGTGGCCAGGGCACCCAGGACAGCAGGACGCTGGCCCACACAAGAACGCCAGAAACCAGCCGCAGCCTCTGC
>NW_011494884.1:2261641-2268153 GCF_000754665.1 Bison bison bison
CCCCAAACCCCGCCCCCAGCCTCTGCAACTACGGCTGCCGGCCAGTGACCGCAGCCTCCCAGGGTCTGCTCGCCTCCACTGAGGACCAGCCCCTAGCCCCTCACCTGGGACACCCTGCTTCAGGTCAGCCGCCCCGCCCTCCCCACCAGCACCCCTCAGGGCCCCTGGAGCCCACCTCTTTCACTCTCAGGGTCCCCAACTGCCTGCCTGGGGGCTGCCGATTCCCGGCCATGTTTGTTCTCATGTGGGTGGTGTGAACACAGTGTTCATTCAATTAACATTGACTGACATTTACCTCTGGCTCCATGCCCAGCTCTGGGAAGAAGACGGTGCGTCAGCATCTGCCTTGTCACCCGGAAAGGAGTTCTGGGCTTACTGCGGGGGAGAGCGTGCACAGACCACGGAGAGCCTTTAGGGGAGCGGTAGGGATGCCGGGAGGAGTACCGGGGTTCTCCAGGTGGGGTTCCCTAGGTTGGGGGAGGCAGGACAGAGGTCCCGGCAGAGCAGGGGGATGGGTTGTGAAGAGGCTCCAACTGGGTTTGGGGGGTGGGTGAGAGGGTGGGGCCTGGAGAGCTGGCGCGAGAACCTTCACAGGGCAGAGGGTCTCAGAAAGCTCGGGCACCACGCGGTCCAGACGAAATGGCACTGCCGAACCTCGGGGTCAGTGGGCTCTGTGGAGCAGGCGCCTGTAAGAACCAGACTGGAGGACTTCTCTAGCGGTCCAATGGTTAACAACCGGCCTTCCAATGCAGGGGATGTGGGTTCGATCCCTGGTGGAAGAAATAAGATCCCACATGCTGTGGGGCGACTAAGGTGCGCGTGCTCCGCAGCAAGAGAAGCCTGTGCTACAGCAGAGACCCGGCACAGCCAAAAAAGAACTGGGGCTGGGTGCTGATGGTGTGTGGGAGGTGAGGGCGTCAGGGACCCAGGACAACTCCAGGTTCTAGGGAGGGTCTGTGAGGGACTCTGTTCTGCACAGCATTTCAAGGGCCCACCACTGCCAGCAAGCCCCCCAAAGCTCAGTAGCCCAAAGGGCAATCTGTGACTGCCTCTCTGGTGCTGTGGATTGATGGGGCTTGACAGGGAGGTTCTCAGTGGGACTCACACAGCAAAGGGCAGTCAGATTGTGCCAGGCTGGTGAAGTGATCTGAAATGAAGCCTCTTCCACCAAGGTAGCTGGAACTGGACCGGCTGGGGCACCTCCCCCATATGGCTTCCTCGCAACACTGAGTCCCAGGAGGACCCAGGCCAGGAGCCAGCACCACCCCCGGAGATGCCTGGTCAGCACAGGAGATGGAATGATCCTCCCAGGGCTGAAACCCAGGAGTAGCCACTATCCCTCAGGGAGGTCGCAGAGGGTGAGGAGTGGCTGCTGGCCATGGAATATGGTTTCTTAAGGGATGAGGAAGACAGTCTAAAACAGATCTCCGTAATATACTAAAAACAATGAATTATATACTCTAAATGGGTGAAATGTATAACCTGTGACTTTTATCTCAATAAAGCTATTTAGGAAACGAAATTTATTTGAACTTTTACTTATAACTTGATTGTTGTATACATTTAAAAAATTCTATTCTTGCTTTATTTTTATTCTTATCAGAGAGTAGCATTGCCTTTTACCAAAGGTTTTAGAATTCAATTTAATAACTTGATTTTTTTCACTTGTAAAATGACTTTTTAAGTAAAAAAACAAACAAAGAAACCTTTATGGGACTCAATCCTCCTAAGACTAATTTCTTTAATTTTTTAAACCATTTAAAAAAATTGAAGTATAGTTGATTTGCAATGTTGTGTTAGTTTCTGGTGTACAACAAAGTGATTATATATGGGGATCTCTGGTGGCTCAGCAGTAAAGAATCTGCCTACAGTGCAGGAGACATGGGTTCAATCCCTGGGTTGGGAAGATGGAGAAGGAAATGGCAATCCACTCCAATTTCTTGCCTGGAAAATTTCATGGACAGAAGAGCCTAGCAGGCTACAGTCCATGGGATCACAAGAGTCAGACACGATTTAGCGACTAAACCACCCATCACTATATATATATGTGTGTGTGTGTGTGTGTGTGTGTATGTATATATATGTGTGTATATATATATCTGATCTGATATAAAAAGAGAGAGACAGAGAGGCTAGAAATCAACTACAAGAAAAAGAAACTAAAAAAAAAAAAAAAACTGCAAAAAAACACAAACATGTGTCCATGCTAAACAATTTGCTACTAAACAACCAGTGCTGAGGGGAGACTTGCATCCGCTGGCCTCAGGCAGGGGTGGGTGTTGGTGTCAGCCACAACTCTTAAGGGACCCGTGCTCTTGGCTCTCCCCCTCAACCTGGCCAGCCTACTATTCACTCTTTGTCCACCTCACGCTGTCCGCTTATCTGGAGCCTTCACAACCTACGATCCTCTAGTTAGCTCTGTAGGTGAGTGGGTGAGTGGGTGAGTCTGTACACTTCAGTGGGGAGATAGTAGAAGGTCTCCACTCCAGAAGGAGGACCAAGCGTCATTCTAGAACTTAGCTTTGCCAGAAATAAAATGGATATCTTGCTCACTCTCTCTCACTCCTAGTTCTCAGTCAGGTTGGCCCCTAAATTAAAGGGGTTGTGTGTGGTTATCACAGTGAGCCGACAGATACCGTCTCCAGGGAATCTGTGCTGGGACACATCTGAGGTGGAGGCTCATTTGTCTCTTTTGAGCACCAGGACTTGAAATTTAAATCAAGCCAGATTAGATGATGTCAGTCGGAATGGATTAGCTTTTAAGTTAATAAATGAGCTGGCACAGAACTACAAACACAAACATTTAGGAATTTTGCTACATACATGTATTCAGGAAGATTCACTGTAACAGACAAATCTCAGGAAAAGAGAGGCAGAAAATATCTGTGTCAGTAGAGTCAGAGAAAAGACCAAAGACTGATGCAGAAAATGACCTGAAACACTAACAACCTGTATCTTCAAGACAGCACAGATGCCTCTTACTAACCAGAGGAAGGGTCATATGAAGAGAACAATAAGAAGAAAAACAAAAGTTTTGGATGATATTTCACTATATCTGCCTACTACCCTATGTATGAAAAACAAAAGGTGTCCACACAAAGGTAGGGCTTCCCAGGTGGCTCAGTGGTAAAGAATCTGCCTGCCAATGCAGGAGCTGCAGGAGACGCAGTTTTGATAAGCTGAGCCAGGAAGACTCCTGGAGAAGGAAATGGCAGCCTTCTAGTATTCTTGCCTGGAGAATCCCATGGACAGGAGAAGCCTGGAGGGCTTCAGTCCATGGGGACACAAAGAGTTGGACACGACCGAGTGACTGAGCATGCACACACACAAAGGTAATCTCCAAATACAGCTTTTTACTCAGGAAGAATAGGATGAAGCTCATTAGAAGGGTCCCAGTGTGTGGAACCCTTCTTTTATTTAGGGGCCAACCTAACTGAGAAGTAGGAGTAAGAGTCAGAGAGTGAGCAAGATACCATTTTATTTCTGGCAAAGCTACTTCTAGAATGCTGCTTGGTCCTCCTTCTGGAGTGGGGACCTTCTGCTTAATTGCAAATCACGCATTAAGCCAACAATTCTGATAAACATGGTAATTCAAAATGAATAATAAATAAAGCTTGTCCACATTCTGTCAGCTAGGGGGACTTTTGGCTCATGTAATGCTTGCTCAGTTTCTAATGTCCCATGTCCTAAGTGCTATGGGACTGCACACATTCCACCTTCTGTTTTTCTTGGAATTGACTTTGTAAAGGTCATCACTCCAATTGCATTAGTTCCATGTCATAGAAAAATACTCTCTACAAACAATGGATCCAGTGTAGCTGGCTGTGACTCAAGAGGACCTATAAGTTGGCATCCATTTAATCGAGGAATTAACAATGGGACTGATCAGTCTTACACACTTAGATGGGGAAGGAAATGGCAACGCACTCTAGTATTCCTGCCTGGAGAATCCCATGGACAGAGGAGCCTGGTGGGCTACTGTTCTTGGGGTCACAAAGAGTCGGACACGACTGAGTGACTAAGCATAAGCACACACTTAGAACAACCTCATTTGACAGTACACAAAAAATGAATCTGCCTACTGGTAGAAGGCTGATACTACACTAAACCCGTACAAAGGACATGAAACCAGTCACAAAGGGAGACTAGATCTTGCCAGAACAGATGGAATTCACGTGTAGGATAACAAGTGTCAAAGAGAATCAAGTAACAATCAAGCTAAAGAGAAAGAAAAGAGAATTTTATTCAGGCCAAACCAGAGATCATAACCTAGGAAACATTATCAGAAGCTCTGAGAACTGCTCCATTGATCAAGAGTTATAGATATATTTTGAGACAAGGAACTGTGCACAGTTCATCAAAAGTTTTGTTTTAGTCATTTACGCATGTACAGAAAAAGCTTTTGGTCAATGTGACCCCTTGAAAAAGATGAAAGATCCATTTACAAGATGAAAAAGGAGTGTTAATCTTAGAATCACAATACTATCATCTGAAGAAGGAGACCAACTTTTCTCAAAGGTTGATTTCCTCCTCCTGCTTTGAAGAGGTCTGGTTAATATATAACCTGGATGTACACTGCCCATTGAGAACGGTCTACCACAAAGTGGGAATGTCATTTATTTTTTTTCTTTCTGTCTTGGTTAGATTATCCTGCTGTAGAAAACTTATGAGTTTTCATCATCACAAGTATTTCTTTCTATTTTCTAAAAGACCAGCCTCCAATTGTGCCCCTTGTAGTAGAAAGAGCCCTAAAAGCACATCACCATAGCGATAGACATGTGAATTATGACATGTAGGCGTCCCTGGTAATCCAGTGGTTAACCTGCCAATGCAGGGGACATGGATTCAATCCCTGCTCCGAGAAGATCCCACATGCCATGGAGCAACTAAGCCTGAAAGCTGCAACCACTGAGCCTAGAGCCCATGTTCTGAAAGAAAAGCCACTGCAATGAAAAGCCCACACACTAGAGAAGAGCCCCCACTCTCTGCAACTAGAAAAAGCCCACACAGAGCAATAAAGACCTACCATAACCAAAATATAAAGTAAATAAATAAATCTTAAAAAATTATGGCTTGTGCTGAAAAGGAAGCTTTCATCACATTTTATGTTAAATTTATAAAAATAAACAGGACAGTGAGGAATATTTTAATGCCAGAGAAATATTTTAATATTTATTTATTTAACTTTTTATTTGACTGCCTCCAATCTTAGTTGTATCATACAGGATCTTTCCATCTGGCGTGGAGACTCTCTAGTTGTGGCTTAATGACTCACTAGCTGTGGCACGCGGGCTTCATTGCCTTGCAGAATGTAGGATCTTAGTTTGCCGACCGGGGGTCAAACCTGTGTCCCCTGTGTTGCAAGGCAGATTCTTAACCACTGGACCATGAGGGAAATCCAGGAATGTTTTATTTTTTAATTTTGTTTTGTTTTAGTTATGTTACTAAAATTTAATAAGAAAACTTTGAACAGCTTTCATCTTTAATATATTTGCTTACTTTATCTTGTTCTTAATCATTATGACAAGACTAAAGCAGAAATCCTGTACGCTATGGGATACACGTGATGGAACAATTAAGGGTCACTTCAGCACAGAAGAAAACACTTTGAACCAGCAAAACCTGATGTTCAAGATCAAAAACAGTCAGAAGCTATGACCAAGAGTTACTTAGTTTGAGACTCTCAGGGGTTTGTCAATTATAAGAGGATGAGCTTTTTACTCTGGTCTCAGTAATGAGATATGGTATTTTATGCCAAGTGGGCTGTTGTGCCAGGTCTGGGGTTAGTCTAAGCATGTTACTCACTCTGTTAAATGTACTGGAGCCCACAGATCTCTGAGAGTGTATGCACTGGAGCAAGGGCTGCTGGGCTGTGGTGCGAGACAGAGATGACATCAGTGTCATAGCTTACAGGTCAACCAAAAACGTTTTGAGATCTTTCAGAAGAAAACTGAGAAATAAGAAGTTTGATTTAATATTTGCTGTCAATGATCCACCAATTTTAAAAGCCTACAATCTGAAGGATAATTTCTTTCATTTTAGTAACTGGATCTCCTGATTAGTTACCTCCGATGAAATTCCAATGCTATGCCAAGGTATGGTACATCAGTTTACATTAGTCCATATGAGAAAAGATCTGTAAAATAGCCACATGTTAAATCTTTCAGTAGGGTTGAAGGACATTCAGACTTTATACGAATAAGGGATTAGCGAAGTCTGTGGGTAGAAAGGGATTGTGATCACTGATCTCTTGGGGAAGGATGAGAAAGCTACAGCCAGCAGATAGAAAGTAGCACTGAAATGAGCTCTGAATCTCCCCTTTTTCTGAGGCAGCTAGTCAGCTTTCTTAGTGAATCTTGGTCAGTCGTTCCCACTAGTAGACGACTGACATTTCACAGTGGCCACAACAGGGGACAAAACTCAACACTGGAGAGAGACCAACGCTGACAACATCAGAGGCAGGAAATAGGGAGGAGAGGGAGAACTAGACAGGCCAAGAACGCAGGCCAAAG
>NW_011494884.1:2268253-2275876 GCF_000754665.1 Bison bison bison
TGAAGAATAAAGATTGATTAGGCTGCTGGTTGTAAAGAAAATCCAATTTTGTGCCCAGTGAAGTTCCCACAATGCCTTTTGTGAAGAGGCATCTCTGAATTCAGGCTGAAAATGCAAAATAATATTAAGTATGACAACACTGCAAGCCTATCATGCTCTAGCACTGTATAATTTCATAAGCAATTTTTTAAATGCCTCATTTAAAAAAAAAAAGGAAATTGAGGCTTAGGTGGAGTAGGGGACATGCCATAAATCATATCAACCATGAGGTAGAACTGAGATTCAAAACTATCTGTCCTTTTTTTTTTAAATTTTTTTTCTCATGTTGGGTCTTCTTTGCTGCATGGGGTTTTCTCTAGTTGCGGCAAATGGGGGCTACTATCTAGTCGTGGTGCTAGGGCTTCTCATCGCAGTGGCTTCTCTTGTCACAGAGCATGGGCTCAGTAGCTGTGGCTCCAGGGCTCCAGTGCACAAGCTCTGTGGTGTGTTGGCTTAGTTGCTCCACAGCGTGTGGAGTCTTCTCGGACCAGGGATCAAACCCGTGTCTCCTGCACTGGCAGGTGGATTCTTCACCACTGAGCCATCAGCGAAGCCTGGTCTATCTTTAGTTCTACACTGCATTACCAGGTGGAACACAATATCAATTAATGATCAGGTCTTTGTACAAAAAAGAAACATCTGACTGTAAGTGCTGTATGGAGTTTTAAGGCAATGGACTTGTTTGATCATTTTATTAATCAAGAAGTGTGTGTGTGTGTGTGTGTGTGTGTGTGTTAGTCCCTCAGTCATATCTGACTCTATGCAACCCCATGGCTATAGCCCTTGGGGCTCCTCTGTCCATGGAATTCTCTAGGCAAGAACACTGGAGTGAGTTGCCATTCCCTTCTCCAGGGGATCTTTGTGACCCAGGGATTGAACCCAGGTCTCCTGCATTGCAGGTGGGTCCTTTACCATTTGAGCCACCAGGGAAGCCCCAATCAAGGATGAAGTATTATTAAGTTATATAGTGCCTTGGTGGGCTTCCCAGGTCGTGCTAGTGGTAAAGAACCCACCTGCCAATGCAGGAGATGTAATAGACGTGGGTTTGATCCCTGGCTTGGAAAGATCCTCTGGAGAAGGGTGCGGCAACCCACTCTAGTCTTCTTACCTCGAGAATCCCCTGGACAGAGGAGCCTGTCAGGCTACAGACACCATAGGGTTGCAAAGAGTGGGACACAACTGATGCGACTTAGCGTGCACATGCAACTACCTTATCCTCACTACTCCCCAGGTGGCAGACTGGATGAAGCTGTGGCTCCCTCAGCTGGGAACCTGGAAAGACCTCTGCTGTCATGGTGTTCCCTCTTCTGTCCTCTTCAACTCTAGCCTCCCTCTGATGTGACCCTTTCCACATGCACCCCGAGCTGTTTTGTTTGTACTCTCCAACTTCTGTGTTGCTCTTCTTTCCTGAACTTGCTTTCCTCTTAGATTGCCTTCACTATACTTGATTCACACTCAAGACCCACTTCTCACATTTCTCTCCCTCTGCTTCAAAGTCTCTGCCTTTGCCAATGCTACAGTCTTCTCTCAGGATGTTGGACCCCTAGGGAACCTCACTGTCCCCTCATCTTCTGGTTGTACTGTGCACAACTTTCCTGGTCTCAAATATCTTCGCCCACTCTGCCCACCCTGAAAACATGGCAGTGCTGGCCAGGTCCTGCTCATTGCTGTGGTGTTAAGGTTGCAGCTGTCCACACAACTCATCCCTCCAGAGATTCTCACTGCCAGGAAGAAGTTGTCCACTTCAGGGTGAGGAACAACAGTGACTGTGACATGTTGGACATCTCAGTGAGGCAAGGGAACATGCAGGGTCAAGGATGAAATGACAGGAAGCTGTCTGTGAGGGGAAGCTGACCAGGGAGGCACGGGCAGCCGCTCTGTCAAGGGACAAATTGACACTATTGTTGACTGAAGCAAACACATATCAACCAGAGTCCCAGAGGAGATCCGTTTGGACTGCTTTAGACCAGTCTGAACTGACTTATACCACTCTGGTCTAGTTTAGACTGGTTTGATCTGGATTAGGCTGGTCTGATTTGGTTTAGGTTGGTTTGATCTGATTTAGACCAATTTTGATTTTAGGCTGGTTTGAACTGGCTTAGATCGGTTTAGTTCAGTTTAGACTAGCTTATATCAGCTGCAACTACTTTAAATGCATAGACTGCAGCTAACCTATGGGATGCAGCAAAACATTTCTAAGTAAAAAGTTTATAGCAATACATTCCTGCTTCAAGGAAAAAGAAAAATGTCAAACAAACTACCCCTACACCTAAAGCAACAAGACAAAGAAGAACAAACAAAACCCAAAGCTAATAGAAGGAAATAAATCATAAAGATCAGAGCAAAAATAAATGAAATAGAAATAAAGTGATAGCAAAAATCAAATCAAAGATTGTTTATTGAGAAGATAAACAAAATTGATAAACTTTTAGTTAGACTCATCAAGAAAAAAGAGAGAGGACTCAAATCAATAAAATTAGAAATGAAAAAGAAGTTAAACTGACACTGAAGAAATACAATGGATCATAAAAGAATACTACAAGCAGTTACACACCAATAAAATGGACAACCTGGAAGCAATGGACAAATTCTTAGCCAAGTACAACCTTCCAAAACTGAATCAGGAAGAAATAGAAAATATGAACAGACAGATCACAAGGAACAAAATTAAAACTTGTGAATTATTTAATCACAACTAGTGATTAAAATCTTCCAGGGCTTGATAGCCTCACAGAGATGAGCTAACATCTATTTTTCTCAAACTCAAAAAATGCAGAGGGAGGAACACTCTTAAGTTCATTCTATGAGGCTACCATCACCCTGAAATCAAAATCAGACAAAAGATATCACCAAAAAACAAAAAAAAAAAATATAGGCCAATATTTCTGATTAACATATATGCAAAAGTCCTCAGCAAAATACTAGCAAACGGAATCCAACAACACATTAAAAGGATTTCACACCACCATCAAATGGGATTTACCCAAGGGATGCAAAGATTTTTCAATATACACAAATCAATCAATGTGATCCACCACATCAATAAATTGAAGAATAAAAATCATATGATCATTTCAGTAGCTGCAGAAAAAGCTTTTGATAAAATTCAACATCCATTTATGATTTTAAAAAAACCTCCAGAAAGTGGGCATAGAGGGAATCTACCTTTACATAATAAAGACATTATTAAATTTTGGATATTAAATTAACTATTGGTTTACTAGTTTTTGAGAATTTTTGCATCTATATTTTAAGGAATTAGTCTGTTCTTGTCATGTCTTCCTTTTTTTCCCACAGAATAATACTAGCTTTGTAGGATGAGTTGGGATCTGTTCCTTTCTTTTTTAACTTTTAAAAGTTAACGTTTAAAGAAGAACTAACATCAATCCTTCTCAACCTTTTCTAAAGAAATTGAGGGGTAAGGAACACATTCTAATTCAATCTATGAGGCCAGTATTACACTGATACCAAAGACAATACAAGAAAAGAAAACTACAGACCAATATTCCTCATGGATATAGATGCAAAAATCATCAATAAAATACCAGAAAACTAAATCCAACAGCATATTATAAGGATCATACACCATGACCAAGTGGGAATTATTCTAAAAATGCAAGAGTAATTCGACAATGAAAATTAGTACAATGTACCACATTAATAGCATCCAGGGTAAAAAGTGCATGGTTATCTCAATTGATGCAGAAAAAATTTTTCTTACAAAATCCAACATTCTTTCATGATAACAATCAGAGAAGTAGTAAAAGGCAGGAACTTTCCCGACGTGCTAAAAGGCATTTATGAAGAAGCCACACCTAACATCACACTCAATGGTGAAAGAGTGAAAGTTTTTCCCCTTGCATCAGGAAGAAGACAGGATGCCTGCTATCGCCACTGCCATCCACACTGTGCTGGAAGTTCTAGCCTGAAAGATCAGACAATAAAAATTAAAGGCCTCCAAGTCAGAAAAGAAGAAGTCTGTTTGTAGATGATAGGGTCTTTTTTAAAACTTTTTATTGTGTATTGGGGGTATAGCCAGTTACCAATGTTGTGATAGTCTCAGGTGAACAGCAAAGGGACTCAGGATCCATTCTCCCCTAAACTCCCCTCCCATCCAGGCTGCCACGTAACATTGAGCAGAGTTCCCTGTGCTATACAGTTGGTCCTTGTTGGTTATCCATTTTAAAATAGGATCTTATATACAGAAAGTCCTAAAGAATCCACAAGAAAACTACTAGAACTAATAAATGAGTTCAGCAAATTTTCAGGATAGAAGAACAACCCATAAAAATCAGTTGTGGTTCTACACACCATCAAGGAACAATTAAGAAATTAAGAGAATCATTCTCTTAAAGTAGCATCCAAAAAAATTACACAGAAATAGATTTAACCAAGGAAGTGAAAGAGTTGTATAATAAAAATGACAAAATATTGCTTAAAGGAATGAAAGAAGATGTAGATAAGTGGGATGACATCCTATGTTCATGTATTGGAAAACAATATTGCTAAGATACTACTACTCAGAGCAAACAAGATTCAATGCAATCGCTATCAAGATTACAATGGTCTTTCCTGCAGAAATGGTACTACTGATCCTTAAATCCATATGGGATTGCAAGGGGCACTGAATAACCAAAACAATATTGAGAAAGAAGAACAAAGTTGGAGGATTCACATTTTCCAATTTTCCCATAAAGCTATAGTTATCAAAACAATGTGGTGCTGGCATAAGGACATACAGATAGAACAATGGAATAGAATAGACAGAAAGACCAGAAATAAACTCTATGCCTGTCAGTTCAGTTCAGTCGCTCAGTCATATCCGACTCTCTGTAATCCCATGGACTGCAGCATGCCAGTATTCCCTGTCCATCACCAACTCCCCGAGCTTGCTCAAACTCATGTCCATTGAGTCAGTGATGCCATCCAAGCATCTCATCCTCTGTCATCCCCTTCTCTTCCTGCCTTCAATTGTTGTCTTCAGTCCTCCTGTCTTCAATCAGTTGTCTATGACAGAGACAATTGATTTTCCACACAGGTGCTAGACTCTCAGTAGGTAAAGAATAGTTTCTTTAACAATTGGTGCAGGAACAACCGGATATTCACATGCAGAAGAATGAAGTTGGAGCCCCTACCTCACATCGTATGCAAAAGTTAACTCAAAATGGATCAGTAACCTAAATATAATGTCTAAAATCACAAAACTCTTAGAAGAAAAGAGGGGCAAAATTTCACGACCTTGTATTTGGTAATGGATTCTTAGAAATGACTTCAAAAGCAAAAGAAACAAAAAAAAAAAACCAAAAAAGGATAAATTGGGCTTAATCAAAATTAAAGACTTTTGTACATCAAAGGTCATCACCAATAAAGTGAAAAGACAATTAATAATGGGAGAAAATATTTGAAAATCATATATCTGATAGGGGTCTACTATCCAGAATACATAAAGAATTCTTACAACTGAATAATGAAAAGGCAATCCAATTGAAAAATGGGCAAGGGACTTGAACAGACATTAATCCAAATAAATTATATAATTTCACCCAGTAGGATAGCAATTCAAAGTGAGTGGAAAATAACAAGTGTTTACAAGAATGTGCAGAAATTGGAATCCTTGTATATTGCTAACTGGAATGTAAAATGGCCCAGCTGTTTGGGAGACATTTTGGTGGTTCTTTAAAAAAGTTAAATACGGAACAGAATTACCATGAAAAAAGAAATTCCACTCCTAGGTATATATGACAAAGAATTAAATGTAGGTGTTCAAATACTTGTACATAGATGTTCATAGCAGCACTAGTCACACTAGACAAAATATAAAATACAAAAACTCAAACCTCTATTGGGTGAATAGATAAATTGTGGAATACCCATACAATACAATATTATTTTGCAATAAAAGGGAATGGAGTGCTGGCACATGCTACAACCCAGATGGACTTTGAAATCATCATGCTAATGAAAGAAGTCAGACACAAAAAAGGCAAAAATTCTGAGTCCATTACTTGAAATATCCAAAACAAGTAAATCATAGAGAGACAAGGTATATTGGTGGTTGCCAGTATGTGGGAGGATAGGGGAATAGGAAGTTCTTGTTAAGCATGGGTTTTATTTGGTGATGATGAAAATGTTTTAGATGTAGATGATGGTAGCTGCAAACTATTGTGAATGGACTAAATTTCAACAAATTGTTCATTAAAACAGTTAATTGAATGCTGCGTGCATTTCATCTCAAACGTGGCATTATTCATTTGTGAAACACTATGATATCTGAGATTTGATCCAAACTAATGAAGTGAGAGTTGCTGCTGCTAAGTCACTTCAGTCGTGTCCGACTCTGTGCGACCCCATAGACGGCAGCCCACCAGGCTTCCCCGTCCCTGGGATTCTCCAGGCAAGAACACTGGAGTGGGTTGCCATATCCTTCTCCAATGCATGAAAGTGAAAAGTGAAAGTGAAGTCGCTCAGTCGTGTCTGATTCTTAGCGACCCCATGGACTGCAGCCTACTAGGCTCCTCCATCCATGGGATTTTCCAGGCAAGAGTACTGGAGTGGGGTGCCATTGCCTTCTCCAATGAAGTGAGGGTAGAGATACAAAAAGTAAAAACAAAAACAAAGCACAACAGAGTCGGAAATGGATAGAAACCTGGAGTGTCAAGTTATTGCCGAAATCCATGTGAGAAACGAGGCTGGGCGCTTGGGTGGAGGAAGAGGCTAGAACCGAACAGCGCTGAGGTGTGTCTGTAGATAAAAGCAAGAAGACTGGGGAAAGAAAGAAATCCAGATTTTTATGTGAACCCTGGAGGCAGGGGTGTCTTTGCCGAGCTGCGGAGAACCGCGGGCGCGAATCAAGGGTTGCCCTTGGGAAATCATCTCCTTGTACACCTTAAACTCTACTTCACATGCCAATTGTATCTCAATAACATTGGGGATATACATACATTTATTTTTAAAGAAATTGCTATTCGGGCTTAATGCGCGCTGCACATTCGACACCAGTGGAGAAGCCGAGGAGGCGGGCCGTGCTCGGGCGTCTTCCTCCCGCGTCTTAAGTGTCTGATCTCCGAGGGACGCGAGGGCCTGGTCCGTCTCCACGCCCTGTCGGAGCGGGCTGGGTCCGAGGGCTGCCACGACCCGGGTTCTGCCGGCTCGGGGTCCTACCTGGTGACACCTGCCAGGTGCGCTGGGCGTCTCCGCCCCGCGCCCCGGCTGCTCGGGACTGATCTGGGGAAGGGAGAGGCGGGATAGGGCGGGGCTCGCGAGGCCACGCCCAGGAGGCGGCGCGCGGGAGCCCCCCAGCCCTTGCTCCCAGCCCTATCGAGCTCCGGGCCATGGCGGCCGCCGAGACCAAGCCCCCCACGGGGGCGGTTGCGGCCCGACGCCTGGCCCAGAGCTGCTGGTCCGCGTTCTGGGACTACGAGACGCCCAAGGTGATCGTGGTGAAGAACCGGCGCTTGGGCATCGTGTACCGCGCGGTGCAGCTGCTCATCCTGCTCTACTTCGTGTGGTGGGTGCGCACGGGGCCGGGCGCGGGGAGGGGGCGCGTAGGGCGTCCGGCGGGAGGGGATGTCTGGCGGGTTCACG
>NW_011494884.1:2276086-2276701 GCF_000754665.1 Bison bison bison
CACCTTCGCAGAACACAAAGTGTGGGACATGGAGGAGTACGTGAAACCACCGGAGGTGCGCAACCCGGGCCCCGCCCTGCACCCCGCGCACCACGAGGGTAGGACTGATCGGTGGCCGAGCTGCCCCGCCGGCCGACCGTCCCTTCTTTCTGAGCCCAGGGAGGCAGCGTGTTCAGCATCATCACCAGGATTGAGGTCACCCCCTTCCAGACCCTCGGAACATGCGCCGAGGTGAGGCTGCGTCGAAAGCAGAGCTGGGATGGGAGGGGCCCTGCCTGGTCAGCTGCGCCTGTCCGGCTCCTGAGCAAGCGGTCTCCTCCCTAGAGTATGAGGGTCAGCAACGCCACCTGCGACTCGGACGAGGACTGTGTGGCTGGGCAGCTGGACATGCTGGGAAACGGTCAGTGTGCGCCAGCTGGGGGTGGGGGCGGGCCGCGCCCCTCGCCACCTGAGCGCGCGTCTGCCCGCAGGCCTGCGGACCGGGCGCTGCGTACCTTATTACCACGGGTCCTCCAAGACCTGCGAGGTGTCGGGCTGGTGCCCGGTGGAAGACGGGGCCTCAGTCAGGTGTGCGCGCCCGGTGACCCCACCCACCTGGGACCAAACTTCTTCGCT
>NW_011494884.1:2276801-2277086 GCF_000754665.1 Bison bison bison
ATGCTCGGAAGTCCCAGGTTGGAGGGGCAGCTCTGGGCTATGAGCAGGGAGAACGGATCGCAGGAGATGGAGAACGCGGGCGACCGCCGGGCTGGCTTCTCGGGCCCCCGCAAAGCCTACCCAGCCCTCGAGAGGCGGTGACGCAGCCTCGTTCCCGCCGGAGTCGAGCTCATTCGGCGTGGGAGACGTCCCAGTCCTGTCCCAGGATCGTCCCGAGAATCGGCCCTGCCCGTCCGCACAGGTACGTGTTCATCGTGCAGAAGAGCTACCAGGACAGCGAAACGG
>NW_011494884.1:2277293-2285107 GCF_000754665.1 Bison bison bison
GGGGTGGGAGTTGCCTCTTGGAATGTGTTGTTTGGGGGTGCATGGCTTCTCAGCATCTGATGCCAGTGGGCCTTGTCCTTAGGGGCAACATCGAGAACCGGAAGGGTGGCTACCTGAAGCACTGCACATTCCATGAAGTCTCTGACCTCTACTGCCCCATTTTCAAGCTGGGCTACATCGTGGAGCAGGCAGGGGAAAACTTCACGGAGCTGGCACACACGGTGAGGGTGCCCGAGAGCGGGCAGGACAATTGTCTGGCCAGGTGCTGGCTGTCACCTGCATACAAAGGGTCTCGTTACAGCGCAGTTCCTTTTCAGTTTTGGCCAGCCCCGGCCCTGCTCGGGTAGAGGAAAGAGAAACAAGATCAGCTGACCCATCTGGGTGTGTGGCTGCTGCTAAATTATTGACTTCTGGTCACAGTTGGCTGCTGGCACCCCTTGTGCCTTGGAAGCAGGGCACTCAATAAGCCCCCTTCCCCAGTGAGCTGCCCTGAGCTGCCTAGGGTGCCCAGAATATGCACCCCATGGGCAACCTCAGTAGGACCCCAGGGTTGTTGAAAGTCCCCTGTGAGCCCGTCCTGACCCATCTCTGTGTCCACTTCTGGGCAGGGTGGTGTCATTGGGGTCATTATCAACTGGGACTGTGACCTGGACCTTTCAGCGTCAGAGTGCAACCCCAAATACTCCTTCCGGAGGCTGGACCCCAAGCACATCCCAGCCTCATCTGGCTACAACTTCAGGTATCTTGGCCTTCGGATGCTGGCTCCTTGTCTGCACTGGCTATGGAGGTCCAAGAACCAACAGGGCAGGTGCCCCAAGGCCCAGGGACGCCAGTAGTTGATGGTCTTGGAGCCACCCCATTGGGCAATGGGCGCACCCCGCTGTCATGCTTCCCAGCGCTCTTGCACCCGGGTCATCCCATCCCAGGTACTGACGTGCAGAAATCTGGGTCATTCTGCCCTAGGTTCGCCAAGTATTACAAAATAAATGGCAGCATTACCCGCACACTCATCAAAGCCTATGGGATCCGCATTGATGTCATCGTGCACGGACAGGTAGGCCAGCCCACCCTGCTTACATGGGATCCGGCCGACCCAGTCTTGGTCTCCCCTACCACACCCCACACCTCCCTTGGGCCCCTCTCCTGACTGTCTAAGGTAGTGCCTTTGCCCCCAGGCTGGGAAGTTCAGCTTGATTCCCACCATCATTAACCTGGCCACAGCGCTGACCTCCATTGGGGTGGTAAGAAAAGCACACTAAGGTTGGGGATGGGTGTGTGCCAGGGCGAGATGGGGGGCAGGTGCCAGGCCCTCATGCATCTGTCTTGCTGGCCTCAGGGCTCCTTCCTGTGCGACTGGATCTTGCTAACATTCATGAACAAAAACAAGGTCTACAGCCATAAGAAATTTGACAAGGTGTGTACTCCAAGGCACTCCTCAGGCAGCTGGCCTGTGACCCTGGCCCTTGTCTTGGGCCAGGCCCCTCCCCAACCCTATCCCTGCTCTCCAGACCCAGGCCAGGCTGGCCAACTGCAGGGTGAGGGGCAGAGCCAGGCCTGGGCTGTCCCACCTCCATGGCCTTGCCCCACCTCTGCCCCATCTGAGCAGATGGTGGATGCTCCCGAGCGGAGTGTGGGACCAGGGCTTTGTGCCTCCGAGCCTTCCCAACAGGACTGCGTGCTCACAGACGCCCGAGGTTTGGCCCAGCTCTGAGCCTACTTCCACCTTCTGCCACACTGCACTTAAGGCCTCGGGCGTGTCAGGGACCCCTGACATCTGAGGCCCCAGCACAGCCCCTGGCTCTCAAGGGCAGCACAGCTGGGACCATGGACATGGGCCCTGCCCACACACCTCAGCAAAACCAGCAGCCAAGGGTTCCCATGCAGCTAGACCACGGGGTGACATGAATGGGACGACGACTCCTGCTCCATCTTATCCCCAACTGTAGGGGCAAGTCCCCACCTCCTCCCTAGCTGCCTTCCTCCCAGGGTTTTTGCTCCTGCCCACTCACCCAGACCTTCTGCTTGCCTCACAGCTAAGAAATCACATCCACTGTGCAATAAAACTGTGACCAGAACCTTCTAGCCTCATCTTTGGGGGAGAAGCAGCTTGAGGCTCTTGACAAACACAGCATGGCAGGTCTCTGCACGTGGTGGGCGGTGGGTGTGCTGGGTCCTCATCTCCCCTAGCCAGCCTGGGCAGTGTGTGGGTGCACCTGCTGCCCCCATATCCAGTCAGGTTACAACCAGGTCTCACGGGTGGATCAGTGGTGGGGGACACAGGCTGAGTGCATCCCAACACCTGTCCTTCAGCTTCCTGTAGGCATCATCCCAGACCCCAAACCTCAAAATAGGGAAAAAGGGTGGTGTCTAGAGGAGGAAGAAAGCCAGGAGGCGGGCAATGAGGACTGTTCCCAAGGAAAACAAAAGCTTAGGCTGACACCAAAATGCCCACCCAGAACCCAAGGCTCTATTTAACATGGGGATGGGGGCCAGGGAAGGAACTGGGTCCTGGGGAACAGGAGCGGACACAGCAGCAGGGCGAGGTTGGAACAGCCGGCACCAGCCGGATCAGGCCTATGGATAATCTGGTTATGTCCTTGGATGCTACAATGGTCACTCCACTCAGCAGCTCTGACACAGCTTGGCCAGATGGCGGTTTCAGTTTTCTCAGCAATGGCAATGACCAGTGCACAGGTCTGAGGAGGCACAGTGCCTCCCACAGATTGTTTCACCGGTGACCCTGTCACAACCAAGGTCAGAGCTGGTCTTCCCACCTGCTGACTGGACCAGCACCACTCACTGGACCCAGCAACCCCCCCAAGAAGCCCCCCTCACCCCTGCAGATCCTCCTGTGCCTGTGATGTCAGCTCCATGGGCCACTCACATGCTCAGAGTTCCAGCTCTAGTTTTAGAGAAACTGGCTTTTCCAGTTGGGGTTGGGCTGTAGCTCAAAAATTCGGGCCAGGGGCTCAGGTTTCCCATCCCCCACCATGAGAGTGACCCTGGGACCTCCACCACCCCCAAATACCCCCAGCCCCAAAGCTGGCCTCTGAGGGAACCATTGGGAGCTATGGTGCCCCTGCCCTGCTGCAGGGAGGGGGTGAGCCACACAGCCCCAGCTCCTCACTGCTCAGTGCTCCCCTGGGACTTGTCTGGCTCCATTTCCAGGAAGACTGGTTAGTCCTCCTCCCCCACCCAGCCCTAATTTGATTTGATCTCCATCTGGGGGCTGCCGGGCGCCATCACCTTCCAAGCAGAGTCAAGTTTCCTGCAGTCACTGGACCTGGACGTGCCAGTGGGCAACAGCAGTACCCAGCTGACAAACCTAGCCGGACAGACGTCAGTTACTAAGTCTTTTTTCCTCCTTCCTTCCAGAGACCCAGGCGCGAGCACACACACACACAGTAAAGACTCTAGGAAATGTAGACGTCAAAGTGTAAATTAGGTAACAGGGACAGATCTAAACCAGGCTCCAGAGCCAACAGTGCGACTTCCACTGCCCACCTGTTTGGGTTTCTGAGTTTATGATTTACATTTAATGTGCTTGCTGCCTTGCCAATCTGATTTTCTTCTGCTTTCAGTCGCATTTAGTTAAAAATGAGGTGCAGGCAGGCAATCTTATGTTTTGAGGTTGCTGGAGGAACACAGGGAGCAACTCCTGCTCAGCAGAGGGTTCCCTGGGCTGCTGGCAGGCAGACTCTCCAACCCAGCTCCGTCCTGGAGGGGAAAACAGCACAGTCCACATCTTTGTGAAGCAACAGGGTGCTGAACACACTGGTGGTGTCACCTTTTAAAGGTGGCACAGGCCAAGGACCCTCTTTGCCTCAGGCAGTCAGAGGCTGGACAGGCCCTTGGGGTCAGAGGTCTCGGACTGACTCAAGGCTGAGGCAAGAACACAGTGGCCTCCATCCTGATAGCATTTCTGTTGCCCTTTTCTCCGTCCTCTTCCCCCACCGCTCAGAGCTGAAGCAAAGAACCTTGTGTCGCACATGAAGAAATACTTTTTGAGAATCCAGGTGCTGAATATGATGTCAGAGTCTGCGATAACGGTGTACCTCATCCCCCTGGGGCCCCAGGCCTCCTGCTGCGGTGGTCCCCTCACAGCAGGTGCAGAGGGAGAGGTGCTGGGCCCCTCTGTGGCTGAGCCCCAGTCTGAGTCCCGCCCCTACTCAGCCTTCCTGCCCCCAGCCCAGTCTCGCTGCTGCTGACGAGGTGACTGCGCCATACACAAACAGCCCAGCAGACCTCACTCTGACCCTGAGTGAGGGTCAGAGAAGCCCAAGCCCCTGAGCTCAGTGTATGAGAGACGCCCAGGTGACCGTGGGTTCAGCCAGGATCCCTGGCACACAGCCCACAAGCTGCCAGTGCAGAGTGTAGGACAGCACTACTCCTGGAAGCCGGGGCTGCACACTCCGCTCAGGCACCCCTTTGCCCTGGGTCTGGCTTCCAGCCCTCTTCAGAGTCTCAGCTTAAACAGGGGACCTCCGAGGGCACCCCAGGTCAGCAAAGGAGGGGGCAGCAAGGGCTGAGGCTGCAGGAAGGGCCCTGCAGCAGCAGCAGAGTGTGTTCATCCAGTGAGAAACCAGCCCTGGGACCCCCTCGCTGGAAACGCTTCCTGGGCCTAAAGAGGGCTGCCCTGCTTGAGGCAGGGAACCCCAGAGCCGGGAACTGAAGTCAATTCTTGCTCTGACTGGTTCACGCTTCTGGGCTGTGTGACCTGCTCCCCGAGGGCCGCCCTCCTGGGTGCCCGTCTTGGGTGTGGGACATGGGAGCAGATAACAGGGACACTGCCCAGACTGCTAATGGCCCACTTGGGGGTTCTGAAGCTGCAGCCAATCCAGGGTCTCCTTGAGGTATGACATGCCATAGTGCTGGGCGATGTTCTGGAAGATTCCGATCTGTTCCATGAAGACCTACAGAAATGACCAGTCATAGTGAGACCTAGTCCCAGAGGAGGCACAGGGAGGCAAGGCCAAGGCTCAGAGACGACAAATGGCCCGGGGTGGGAGAGGGAGGAGAGGGGTGGGCAGTAGGGGCGGCTGTCCATGGGAGCCCCCACCTTAGTGTGGATGGTGAGGGAGAAGCCCCCCGCACAGCTGCAGTACACGGCCATGTTGGTCTCCTTCACACCCCGGCACTTCAGGCAGACCTGCAAGGAGAAGCGGCCCCCGTCAGAGCCTCCCCGCCCCAGGCCAGAGCCGGCCAGTCACTTGGCACCGGACAGGCTTTTCACAATTACAAATAAAATCTGAGACTTGATATGGGCTTTATCCAAACATGCCAACTGCTTCCCAACACCCTCCCTGTGGACACCTCCCTTTGACTCTGGGTCTGTGGTCCCCTATCCATCACACCAGGCACCAGCTGTTCCCTGCCTGAACCCCAACACCTCCCTTGGGTCTTCACTCCCCCATCGAAGGCTGAAAGCTTCCCTCTTTCACACACACACTGCCTGTCAGGTCTTTACTCTGCCCGTTACTTTCTTGTCTTGTTTACTGTCCGTCTCCCTCTACTAGAATAAAGGTCCATGAAGCCAGCAATCGGCCCCTATAGGTACCCAACAGATGCTATAAGAAAGAGTCAGCTGGGCCCGTGGACGAGGCCTGACCCAGGAGGTATCACCTTGGAGGATCAGGCTACAACTTGAGACTTGCACACACATAAGAGGTGTGAGAGCTCTCACACCTCTCACATAGGAGATGAGAGCTCCTATGGGTGCAAGCTGCTTACTGATGAGGCCTCCACCTACTGGAGGGGTGGTCAGACTGGTTGCAGACCCAGCACTAGGTCCGCTGCTCACCAGGTCCTGCAGGGTAAAGGCCATCAGCTTCTTCTGTAGGGCTTCCACCAGGGCCATCTCAATGACTGATGAGTCGTAGGCAACCTGACAGTTGGAGCAGAGCCACTGAGGCAGCACGGTCCCATCCTGGACAGACAGGCAAAGGGACAGGTCACCTTCCTTGGTCCCCAGTGCTGAGAAGGGATGGAGGGATTCTCGAGAAGTGTGCCACCACGCTCACAGCTCCAGGGCACACTCATGTCTCCACTGTCATCACCCATGTGATTACCAGGACAAGGTTCTGGCATGTGGCAGCTGAGTGGCCTGAAAAAGGGTGCTTGTTTCTAATTCACATCAGAGTTGGTTGGGGGCCCTGCAGGAATCCCTGATCCGCTGAGGCCTGGATATTCTGACTGTACCAGCAAGGGGCCTGAGGGAGTCGGCCCACCTGAGAGAAGGAGGGGTCTTTGCACAGGTCTAGGTCCCGGCAGAAGTTACAGTTGTGGCAGATGACCTCAGGGAGCACGTAGGAACGGCAGGGGTCTCGGAACTGGGCCTCCTCTGAGAACTCGCCTACGTCTACCAGGCGCAGCAGGTCTCGGGTTAGCTTGTTCACCTGGTTTGTGATGTTGGTGTCCAGAGACAGGACCTGCGGAGAACAGAGCCCATGTCAGGGACGGCTCCCAGCCCTCCCTGCGGCTGTCTGGACCAGAAAACCCCGCAGCCAGTTCTTTAAGCTACAGTTTCTCAGAAGCATCTCAGCTCTTCCTTTTCCTGTTAGAAGCATCAAAGGTAGAAGTGCCTCCTGCCCATCAGTGATTCCCCAAGTTAGGGTCACAGGCATGGAGGCGCTGCCCCCAGGCCTCAGGGTGTCTGGGACATACCAAAGCATGCTCTACCTGTCACCCTTAGGGACTCTTTCTTCCTCAATGACGGGCAGCCCCAAGTTCACCAGAGCTTTACCATCTCAAATGCAAAGGGGCTGACTTCAACCTTCCATGGTGGAGGGATTTCCAGGCCAGCCCAGAAAAGTCCCTGTAGCACACATGTGTGTTACAGCCTGCAGTGTGGACATGGGAAGTCTGGCTCCCACCGTGGTGCTGGCAGAGCCATAGGAGTCATCAAGCTTCCTGTCTGTAAATGAGAGGACAGGACCAACATCTTTCCCAGGCCTCTCCCAGCCCTAAAGCTCCTGTCCTAGCACAACGCTAAGAACACAGAACCAAACACCACTTAGAAAACACGTCTCTGAGGGGAGTGTTTATGGTCAATGTGAAGCAAAGTGGGTGAATTTGAAAGTACATTTACAATGAGGAAGCGTGGCCTATTGGGAAGTATTGTTTAAAATATATATATATTACACATATCCCTTACATAGAGAGAACACTGGACTTAATTAAGAGATTAAAAAGATGAAAGTGAATTTACCAAACATGAAAGAAGAAGTGATACTGTTCTATACATAGTATCTTCCAGAAAACACAAGAGGGAGAACACTTCTAACTTCACTTGGAAGGCCAGCATCACCTAGGTACCAACACCAGTCAAAGACTGTGTAAGGTAACTAGTGACTGTTATGTGCACAGACTCAAATATCCTCAACAAAATACGGGCAAATTGAGCCCACTGATATTTTGACCAAGTGGGATTTACCCCCAGAATGCAAGGCTGGATCAACACTAGAAAATCAGTGCAATTCACCATATCAACAGACTAACGAATAAAAGCCAATATGATTATTTCAACTGAGGGAGAAAAAGTCCTAAACAAAATTCAACAACCATCCTTGATTAAAACTCTCAGGATGGGACTTCTTTGGGGATCCAGTGGTTAAGACTCTTGTGGTTCCAAAAACAGAAATACAGACCAATGGAACAAAATAGGAAGCCCTAAAATAAACCCATGCCCCTCTGGGTACCTTATTTTTGACAAAGGAGGCAAGAATATACAATGAGGCAAAGATAGCCTCTTCAATAAGTGGTGCTACGAAAACTGGACAGCTGCATATAAAAGAATGAAATTAAAACACTTTCTA
>NW_011494884.1:2285207-2300539 GCF_000754665.1 Bison bison bison
GCTATCTAGGTTGGTCATAACTTTCCTTCCAAGGAGTAAGTGTCTTTTAATTTCATGGCTGCAGTCACCATCTGTAGTGATTTTGGAGCCCAGAAAAATAAAGTCTAACACTGTTTCCACTGTTTCCCCATCTATTTCCCATGAAGTGATGGGACCGGACGCCATGATCTTCATTTTCTGAATGTTGAGCTTTAAGCCAACTTTTTCACTCTCCACTTTCATTTTCATCAAGAGGCTTTTGAGTTCCTCTTCACTTTCTGCCATAAGGGTGGTGTCGTCTGCATATCTGAGGTTATTGAGATTTCTCCCGGCAATCTTGATTCCAGCTTGTGCTTCTTCCAGTCCAGCGTTTCTCATGATGTACTCTGCATAGAAGTTAAATAAGCAGGGTGACAAGATACAGCCTTGATGAACTCCTTTTCCTATTTGGAACCAGCCTGTTGTTCCATGTCCAGTTCTAACTGTTGCTTCCTGACCTGCATACAAATTTCTCAAGAGGCAGATCCGGTGGTCTGGTATTCCCATCTCTTGAAGAATTTTCCACAGTTTATTGTGATCCACACAGTCAAAGGCTTTGGCATAGTCAATAAAGCAGAAATAGATGCTTTTCTGGAACTCTCTTGCTTTTCTCATGATCCAGCGGATGTTGGCAATTTGATCTCTGGTTCCTCTGCCTTTTCTAAAACCAGCTTGAACATCAGAGAGTTCACGGTTCACATATTGCTGAAGCCTGGCTTGGAGAATTTTGAGCATTACTTTACTAGCGTGTGAAATGAGTGCAATTGTGCGGTAGTTTGAGCATTCTTTGGCATTGCCTTTCTTTGGGATTGGAATGAAAACTGACCTTTTCCAGTCCTGTGACCACTGCTGAGTCTTCCAAATTTGCTGGCATATTGAGTGCAGCACTTTCACAGCATCATCTTTTAGTATTTGGAATAGCTCAACTGGAATTCCATCACCTCCACTAGCTTTGTTCGTAGTGATCCTTTCTAAGGCCCACTTGACTTCATGTTACAGGATGTCTGGCTCTAGGTCAGTGATCACACCATAGTGATTATCTGGGTCGTGAAGATCTTTTTTGTACAGTTCTTCTGTGTATTCTTGCCACCTCTTCCACAAAGGCAAACTCAAAATGGATTAAAGACCTACATATAAGAGCAGAAACTATAAAACTCTTAGAGGAAAACATAGGCAAAATACTCAATGACATAAATCAAAGTAGGATCCTCTATGACCCACCTCCTAGAGTAATGGAAATAAAAACAAAAGTAAACAAGGGGAACCTAATTAAAAGCTTTTGCACAGCAAAGGAAACTATAAACAAGGTGAAAAGAGCCCTCCGAATGAGAGAAAACAGCAAATGAAACAGCTGACAAAGGATTAATTTCCAAAATATACAAGCAGCTTATAGAACTCAATGCCAGAAAAACAAACAACCCAATCAAAAAGTGGGGAAAAGACCTAAATAGACATTTCTCTAAAGAAGACATACAGATGGCTAACAAACACATGGAAAGATGCTCAACATCACTCATTATTAGAGAATGCAAATCAAAACTACAATGAGATATCACCTCACACTGGTTAGAATGGCCATCATCAAAAAGTCTACAAACAATAAATGCTAGAGAGGGTATGGAGAAAAGGGAACTCTCTTGCACTGCTGGTAGGAATATAAATTGATACAGCCACTATGGAAGACAGTATGGAGATTCCTTAAAAAAATCTAGGAATAAAACCACCATATGACCCAGCAATCCCACTCCTAGGCATACACCCTGAGGAAATCAAAATTGAAAAAGACACATGTACCCCAATTGCAGCACTATTTACAATAGCTAGAACATGGAAGCAACCTAGATGTCCATCAACAGATGAATGGATAAAGAAGTTGTGGTACAAATACACAATGGAATATTACTCAGCCATAAAAAGGAACACATTTGTGTCAGTTCTAATGAGGTGGATGAACCTAGAGCCTATTATACAGAGTGAAGTAAGTTAGAAAGAGAAAGGTAAATATTGTATACTAACGCCTATATATGGATCTAAAAAGATGGTTCCAAAGAATTTCTCTGCAGGGCAGCAATGAAGAAAGACACAGAGAACAGACTTATGGACAACTGGAGAGGGGAGGAGAGGGTAAGATGTATGGAGAGAGTAACATGGAAACTTATATTACCATATGTAAAATAGATAGCCAATGGGAATTTGCTGTATGGTTCAGGGAACTCAAACAGGGGCTCTGTATCAACCTAGAGGGGAAGGATGAGGAGGGAGATGGGAAGGAAGTTCAAGATGGAGGGGACATATATATACCTATGGCTGATTCATGTTGAGGCTTGACAGAAAATAACAAAATTCTGTAGAGCAATTATCCTTCAATTAAAAAGCAAATAAATTTTTAAAAATCCATAAAAAAGAAAAAGACTCTGCTTCCACTGCAGGGGGCACAGACTGGATCCCTGGTCGGGGAACTAAGTACCATATGCTGCAAGATGCGGCCGAAAAACAAACTTACTCTCAGGAAATGACCATTATCAAGGCACCAAGGAACCTTCTCAACCTGCTTCAGGGTGTCCCTTCAACAGTCTACAGAGGATTTTTTTTTTAAACGGAAACTGATATACTAATTTGAAATTCGTAAGTAAAGGCAAATTAAGTCAAAATAATTTGAAAAAAAGAACAAAGATAAAGCATTCACACTACCTGGTTTCAAAACTTATTGATAAAGTTACAGAAATTAAGACAGTGTGGTGTTTTAGAATAGACAGACATGTAAACCCAGAAACAGATCCATATACATACACAGCCAGTTAAGCTTTGAAAAAAGCACAAACATAATTAAATGGAGAAAGGCGAATTTTTTAACAAATGGTGCTGGAATAACTGGATATGCTTATGCACAAATATGAAAGTGTTAGGCACTCAGTCGTGAGTAACTCTTTGAGACCACATGGACTATAGCCTGCCAGGCTCCTCAGTCCATGGGATTTCTCCAGGCAAGAATACTGGAGAGGGTTGCTATTACCTTCTCCAGGGGATCTTCCCAACTCAGGAGTTGAACACAGGTCTCCTGCATTATAGGCAGACTCTTTATTGACTGAGCCACTAGGGAAGCTTCAATTTATAACATACACATTGTACAAAAATTAACTCAAAATGGACTGACTAAATATAAAACCTAAAACTATAAAAATTCTAGAAGAAAACATAAGTGACAAGCTTTGTGACTTTGGTTAAAACAAAGATTTCTTATATATGACATCAAAAGCTCAACCCTTAAAAAGTGAACCATTAGATCAAAACTAAGATCCATTGCTCATTGAAAAATACTGTCAAGGAAATTTTGAAAAGGCAAGGCAAAGTCTGGGAAGAAATATTTGGAAATCACACATTTGACAAAGGACTTATATCCAGAATATATTAAGAACTCTCAAAACTCAACAATAAGAATAATAACCCAATAACTGACTCACTTTGCTGTACACCTGAAACTAACACAATATTGTAAATCAACTATACTCCAATAAAAATTATTAAAAAAAAAAAAAAAAAAAAAACCAGTTCTTAATAATGGGCAAAAGATCTGAACATTTCACCAAAGACAAAGAGCAAACAAACACATGAATAAAATCTCCACATCATTAGTATTATGCAAAGTAAAAGTGATTCAGTCATGTCCGACTCTTTGTGACCGCATGGTCCATGAATTCTCCAGGCCAGAATACTGGAGTGGGTAGCCTCTCCCTTCTCCAGGGGGTCTTCCCAACCCAGGTATCGAACCCAGGTTTCCCACATTGCGGGTGGATCCTTTACCAGCTGAGCCACAAGGGAAGCCCAAGAATACTGGAGTGGGTAGCCTATCCCTTCTGCAGCAGATCTTCCTGACCCAGGAATCGAACCAGGGTCTCCTGCATTGCAGGCAGATTCTTTACCAACTGAGCTAACAGGGAAGTCCAAGTAGTATTAGGGAAATGCAAGTTAAAAACATGATGATATACCACTACACATCTATTTGGACAGATAAAACCTTGAAAATTAACAATTAAAGTTCCAGCGGGGTGTGGAGCAGTTGGACTATAGTCACTTACCACCGATGAGAATGCAAAACAGCCACTTTACAAAACACGATATGACCCAGAAATTCCCCTGCTGGGTTTTTACTTGAGAGAAATGAAACTTATGTTCACACAAAAACCTATATGAGAATGTTTATAGTGGCCTTATTGGCAGTCACCCATAAGCGCAAACAATCTGAATGTCCTTTAATCGGGAAGCTGTGGTCCTCCCATACAGTGGAGCACTAGTCAGCAATGGAAAGGAACAAGCAATGACATGGAGGAACCCCAGGTGCGTTTTGCTCAGTGAAGGAAATCAGACCTAAAAGGCTACGTGACCAACCACTCCACTCGTATGACATTCTGGAAGAGGTTTCAACGCAGGGACAGAAGACAGATTGGTGGTTCCAGGGATGCAGGCGAGAGGAGAGGCTGAGTCCCAAGGGGAAGCAAATGGAAAAACTCTCAGGGGTGGAGAACGTTCTGTACTTTGCTGTTGGTGGCCAGTTCACATATCCATATGTGAAAACACAAACAACTGCACTTCACAGAGAAAAATTTTAAAAGTAAATAAACATAGGGACATGGGGGCTTCCTTGGTAGCTCAGTGGTAAAGAATCTGCCTGCCAATGTAGTAGACACGGGTTCAATCCCTGATCCGGGAAGATCCCACAGGCTGAAGAGCAGTAAGCCCATGAGCCACTACTACTGAGCCTGTGCTCTAGAGCCCAGGAGCTACAACAACTGAGCCTTCGGGCCACAAGTACTGAAGCCTGTGTGCTCTAGAGCCTATGTTCTACAACAAGAGAAGCTGCCATAAAGAGAAGCCTTTGCACCGCAATGAAGAATAGCCCCTGTTCACCTCAACTAGAGAAAACCCAAAGAGCAACGAAGACCCAACACAGCCATAATACATAAAATTTTAAAAATAAAAAACAAACATAGAAACAGACAGATCAGCACGTACCAGGGGTGGGGAACTTTGGAGAATGATGTACGACTCTGTATCCTGACTGTGGTGGTGAATACATGACTGGCTGCCCCATGAAATGCACTCTAAAAATGGTAAATTTCACTGTATGTAAATTATACTTTAATAAAAATAGAACTTAAAAATTATGAAGTCTACCAAGGAGTTAAAGTGTTATATTAAGCCATTTCTTAACCACCATGAGAAGTCACTTGATCACTGTGAAACAGAGTGCTGGGAGGTAACTTAATGGACAGTAAAGTGCTCTGTAAGGGGACGCCTGCCAGGTCCTTATCTGGTAACATTATCCCTCGTTTGAATCAGCCTACCTTTCCCAGAAGGCATTCAGCGTCCGAGCAAGCTCTCCTCTTAGGTTCCACAGCAGCCCGGATGCTGTGGGTGCCCTGTCCAGTTCCTGGTCTGGCCCACTGGCCTCATGTGACCCACGAGCTGGCTCTGCTGTCCCACTGCTCACCTTTCACAGCACCACCCCGTCACCCCTCCTCCCAGGGGCTCTGTATCCCTGTGCCCAGACTTCATTCTTCCGTCAGATCCACCCACTGCCAGGCCCTCTCGATCCTCGTGGTCTCAGCCCAGGACCCATCAGAGGTCCTTTCTCACCTGCCCCTGCCCTGAACTCACCTCTTGGCACCTGTGCTCTCTGAGCTCACCTGTGCCCTCCAGGGGAGTGTGAGCTCTGTGAGGACGGGGGTCTTTCCCATAGCGACTGCACAGACTGGATGCAGTGGGTGTTTGTGGAATAGAGGAGTGACTTGCACACCCATCAGTGGGAGTGTCCTCACCTTGCACACGTATTTGATGAACTCCAGAGCAGGGTTATTGAGCAGCAGGTGAGAACCGGGGAGAACAGGAAACATTTCTGAGAGCTCAGTAGAGTTCCGAGAGCCTGTGACTTTCTTCTGAATCTTCTGAGTGATGGTGAAGAAGTTCTGAGTGAGTTCATTTGCCACATAATCTTGTGAGAAGGTGATCATTCCTGGGAGAGAAGCAACATGGCGCCTGCTCGCTACCTCACAGGGCGGCAAGGACACCAAGGGAAGGAGATGGGGACCCTGAGAAGCACACACTGGTGGCCTCACACAGCAAGGATGCTCACCAGGCAGGGCTCCGGCCTCCCCCTGGGCCTCCTGGGAGAGCTGGCTGGCTCCCCTCCTCCTCACGGGGGTGCTCCCTGGGGTGCTGCGCCTCAGTTCCTCCTTCATGCTGTGGTACACGGCCACGATGTATGCTGCAGAGAGAGGGCAGGCTCAGGCCACGAGAGTCGGCGACGCCTCACACATCCCAGAATCCGGGGGTACCCTGTGGCTGGTCCCGCTGCTAGCCAGACAAGGCTGAAATGTCATTATTGGTGATGATTCTATTTGCTGCACTGAGATGAGCCAGAGTCAATTAGACAAACAGGAACAATCAGGGCACTCTCTGATGCCCAGGTTCACGCTTAGAGACTGCTGCACAGCTGAGGCAGCAAGCACCAACCTTCACACCAACTGGTGCAAAAGAGGGCTCACCTTGCGTCTCGGGGTCAACACACTTCTCCAAAAACTCCACGGGTCCACTCGTTCCAAAAGAGAACTTGAGAAGGTGAAGAACTCAAATATAAATTGACAGGGGATAAAATAATCATAAGCAGAACTCCCTCTGTCGCTATATACACAGATGTACCTGTATCTATGTCTGCTGACAATTTATGATGCTCTTCATCAACTCTTCTATTCTATTGATTAGTTCTGAGTTACAATGTGTGCTTAACTTCTCATTTCTTTTTCACATCAACCTAAATAACTTGGTTTGCAAACACTAAACTTTTACTTCTTTTTTTAAATTTTGATTGGAGTATAGTTGATTTACCATGTGGTGTTAATAATGACCACTAATGCCTTTAGCCCCAAATGAAAATATAGGGGTTTCTCACACTAGAAGTTAAGCCTGAGAGACCAGCCAGTGGGGCAGCTGATTTAGGAGTATCTAAACTCCTCTACTTTGGCCACCTCATGCGAAGAGTTGACTCACTGGAAAAGACTCTGATGCTGGGAGGGATTGGGGGCAGGAGAAGGGGACGGCAGAGGATGAGATGGCTGGATGGCATCACTGACTCGATGGACCTGAGTCTGAGTGAACTCTGGGAGTTGGTGATGGACAGGGAGGCCTGGTGTGCTGCGATTCATGGGGTCGCAAAGAGTCGGACATGACTGAGTGAATGAACTGAACTGAAACTCCTCTACATGGGATCTCCTTTAGTCACTGTAAGTGTACATGCACAACCTCGGGGGTGGGACTATGAAGCCTTCGTGATGCCCCAGGGCAGCCTTCCTCACCATGGGGTTCTGTGAGAGGTCTGGGGCCTGGGCAGAGCCCGAGGGTCTTCTTTCTGCCTCTCACAGTGCTATGCAGCCAGGGCACGCACGCTGGGCAGGCTCCCACCAGGGCCACATTATTCCCACCGCATGACTCAGATGTGATGGTGAGTGTGGACCACTCACCTGAAACGATCATGAGGAAGTAGCTCTGGCAGGAGGCTGCCTGGGGCAGGAACTGCAGGATGTTCCAGTTGTTTTCCAGCAAGTCCTCGACATCCAGTTCCTGTGCGCCTCCCTCGTCCTCCTCCTCCTCCTCCTCGTCCTCGTCCTCCTCCTCCTCAGGTTCCCCCTGCTGTGCTCTGCCCTCTTCTGGGGAGTCCTGCTTTGACACAAAGACAATCCCAGTAATGTCTGCCCACAGCACCACCGCACGGTGGGGAGTGTCCCAGTGGAGCCTGGGTCTGTCTTGTGTCCTGTTCATCTAGTCGTTCCAGCCCCCAAGCCCAAGATTCCTGCAGGACGGCTCCAAGAACAAGGTCATGTACAGAATGTGCCTGGTACATTCTCAGTAAGGCACTGACTGTTACTTTCATTGGCTGTTTCACAGGATTCACTTTAAAATTATTCAATTCGCACTTCTCAGGAAGGGAAGAATCAAGGGTGCTTCCTGGGTGACCACCTCTCTTGTTGAATTCTGGATCTCTTCCTGGGACGGTCACAGTTCTGAGAACTGATCCTTAGGTAGGTTGATAAGGAGTCCAGGACCCTCAAGAAGGAGAAAGGGGTCTGGGGCTCTCAAGGAAGAGCAAAGGACAAACAATTTTTTCTACACTGCTTTGTCTTAGTCAATATAACAATGCATCTTGCTCCTTAACAAGAGCCTTCTGACTAATCTTGTTATCTTTAGACATATGTTGTGGGAGTGGGTCTGCTAAGACCTCTCTATTGTTAGTTCTAATCTTATTATCTTATATTGAGGGAGTGGGTCTGGTAAGATCCTTTACTGTAATAAAGTATATAGCTCCCTTGCTAAGACTAGCGAGGGGGGCACTCTCTGTCCCCTTCTGATGTCTATGTCAGAAGCTTTCTCTGTCCCTTTTTCACTTTAATAAAACTACTACACAAAAGCTCTTGAGTGATCAAGCCTGGTCCCTGGCTCCGAAACTAAATCTTTGGAGACCACGAATCTGACATCGTAAGTTATCAGTTCTACCAAAGATCTAGTTCTGGTGGACGACCCCCTGCCACCCCCGACTAAGGTCCCCTTTCTATACAGCACCTTTATTTCAACATCTGAACTCTGACAGCCACCATCCTTATTAAGAGCAGCAACTACTCCTGCCTTCCCCTGTTCGTCGACATGGCTGCACTTCCTTCCCTTGCATGTGGTCTCAGTGAGCCTCCCAACTCCAGCACCAAGGGCAGCCTTTGCTTCTGGTCTGCTCTCGGCAGATGGCGACTTCCTTCTGGGGGTGCTCTCCTTTTGACACCTGAGGCCCCACCCCCCCAGCTCCCCAACCCACTGGTAGCTTCCTCCATGGGGACCTGCCGTGGGGGAGCTGTCCTCTCAACTCATACTTACCTCCAGGTGATCTCACCAGCCCCAACTGCCAGGCTCACAGATGACCCCAAGTTTCATGCCCCCCACCCAAGACGCACAGTCACTACCTGACCCCTGCATCTCCACCTGTGCACATTAAGCAAACAATAGGGGCAGCAAACACCACGTGCCCCAGATAAGCACGGCTCCCTTCTCCCCACATTTGCTCTCTTGCCCCGCCCATTGGGGTTCACACATCCAGGCGCAGCTCCCTCACATACAACATACACGCTCAGACATCACCCCTGTGTCCCAAGCATCACCCCACTGGCCTGTCCACACCCACTTCAATACCCACCTGAGTCATTCTCCCTGACTCTGCCTTGCCCTGCATCCTCCTCTGGGCCGACACTAACTGGGCTCCACTTAGACCTTGACATCCTGCAGTAATGTCCACTCAGGACCCAAGTGGAAGTCAGGCCCTGACACCTGCCCATTCAGAATCTCCCCATCAATAAAAGCCAAGTCTCCATCACAGCCCTCGGGCCCAAGTGGCCTGGTCCCAGCCAGCTCTTTGTCCACATCTGTGACCACTGACCCTGCCTGTGCCATAACTCAAGGCAGCTTCACATCTCGGTCCCATAACCTCCTCGGAGGGCTCCTAGACCCCCCATCCACATTGGCTCCTGCCCCAGGCCTCTCTGCCCCTACCAGCTTTGTCTGCCCTGAGCCCTTACTGTTGTCGACGCTGCCATATACATCTACTTGTCTGCTTGTTCATGATCCTTTCCCTTACAGACTTCATGACGTTTACTGCTGCATGACTGGGGCCCAGAACCGTGCCTGGAACTCGGCTTGTGACCATCAAGTGTGCACAGAAGGGACAAGGTGGACCCTTCAAGTTGCTTCAGATTCCAACCTCAGCTCTCCAAGACTGGTTACCTCTTACCTGTCCACAGTGAATCCTAGATGGAACAGTTCCTTTGATTCCACCATAATTAGAGGGATCCATCCAGAGAAGAAATTCCCAGCATCGAGAAAAGGAAATTGTCAAAGAATGGAAGATCTCTTTAGAGTGGATGCTAAAAAGAAACAAGACAGAAATCGCTTAAATGAAATCAACAGTCTTCCCCTTTTACTCTACTTTCCTTTTTTTTATTATCTGTTCACCCTCTACTTATTTAAAAATGAATTTAAAGTGGATTCACATTTTATCATCCCTCAGGCTTTCTAGGGAAAATGACTGGTGTGGCCACTATGGAGAACAGTATGGAGGTTCCTTAAAAAACTGAAAATGGAGTTACCATATAACCCTGCAATCCCACTCCTGGGCATATAGCCAGAGAAAAACATGGTTCTAAAGGACACACGCAACCAATGTTCACTGCAGCACTGTTTACAACAGCCACGACATGGAAGCAACCTGAATGTCCATCAACAGAAGAATGGATAAAGATGTGGTACATATAGACAACGGAATATTACTCGACCATAAAAAGAGAATGAAATAACGCCATTTACAGTAACATGAATGGACCTAGAGACTGTCATGATGAGTGAAATATGTGAGAGAAGGAGAAATATCATAGGACATCCGTTATATGCAGAATCTAAAAAGAAATGATATAAATGAACTTATTTACAAAACAGTGACAGACTCACAGACTTAAGAGAACCAACTTATGGTTGCTGGGCGTAAGAGTTGGGAGAAGGGAAGTTAGGGAGCTTGACTGGGAGAGACATGTACACACTACTATATTTAAAATAGATAACCAACAGCACCTACTGTATAGCACAGGGAATTCTGTTCAATGTTACATGGCAGCCTGCATGGGAGGGGAGTTTGGGGGAGAATGGATACATGTATATGCATGGCTGAGTCTCTTTGCTATCTACCTGAAACTATCACAATATTATTAATTGGCTACACTCCAATATAAAATAAAATTTCAAAAACAAATAAAATAAAATGAATTTAAGGTGAATTCACATTATCCCTCAAGCTTCCTAGGGAAAATGATGATAAACATAATACTAAGGAGACATCTGAGGTAACCAGGAGTGGGAAACAGGGACCAGTGTTGAGAGAACGACAGGTGAGAGCTGCAGAGGGAACCCCAGGGAGTACAGTGGCTCGTCCTCCAGCACTTAGCAGAGCACAGATCACACTCATGTGTGAGAAAAATCACACCAGCCTTGAGTACCTGCTCCCACCAGTGTCAGAGCCTCACACATAGGGGCATGTGGGGCTGTGCTCACAGAAGTCTTGCTTCAACAGAGGTAATAATGAGCCCTAGACTAAACACTGCTCTGGCTCTGACTATAAATCTCAATAAATACCCAAAAGGATCAAACTGTTTTCAAGTAACATAAAGCTCAAGAATATTTACAGGAATGCAAAAGTAGCCAACAGACAAGCCAAGGTTCTTAACGTCTGTCATCCAGTCCTGTATCACCAGGTGGGCAAAGAAGCAGAGAAACACAACAAATGAGAAGAATCTATCAGTTGAAAACAAATCAGAGTTGACATAGATATTATAATGAGCAGAAAAGAACATTAGAACAGTTATAATTGTAGTTATTATAATTGTATTTCATGTGTCAAAAAAAACTAGAAGGAAGACTGAACATGTTAAGCAGACTCTAGAAATGTAGGAGACCCAAATCAAGCTTCTAGAGATGAAAACTGTCGTGTCTGAAATAAAAAATATACTGGATGGGATTAATGGCAGATAAAACACTCTAGAAGATCAGTGAGCTTAAACATATAACAACAGAAACTTATCCAAAAAGAAACACAAAAAGGAAAAAAGGGCTTTCAAAAAATATCTATCTACGGGCTTTCCTGGTAGCTCAGTGGTAAGAAATCCATCAGACAACACAGGAGACATGGGTTCCATCCCGGGTAGGTAAGATCCCACATGCTGCAGAGCAACTAGGCCCCTGTACCACAACTACTGAGCCTGTGGTTTAGAGCCTGATAGCCACAATTACTGAGCCCATGAGCCACAACTACTGAAGCTGGTGCACCCTAGAGCCTGCTCCACAACAAGACAAACACTGCAGTGAGAAGCCGGCGCACCACAACTACAGAGCAGTGCCCCTCTCTGCAACTAGAGAAAAGCCCAAGCAGCAGTGAAGACCCAAGGAAAGGGAATGAAAGTGGAGTCGCTCAGTCGTGTCTGACTCTTTGCGACCCCACGGACTGTAGCCTACCAGGCTCCTCTGTCCATGGGATTTTCCAGGCAACAGTACTGGAGTGGATTGCCATTTCCTTCTCCAGTGGATTTTCCCGACCCAGGGATCGAACCCAGGTCTCCCGCATTGTAGACAGATGCTTTACCATCTGAGCCACCAGGGAAGTCAATGAAGACCCAGCACAGTCAAAATAAATAAATAAAATAAAATAAAATTATATATATATATATCCATCTGCAATTCTATGCCCAGCAAAAGTATCTTTCAAAAAAAACGGTGAAATAAAGGCTTTTTCAGATACCCAAAGGCAGAAAGGATTTGTTACCAACAGAGCCACACTATAAGATTTGTTAAGGAAGTCTGTCAGCAGCAGGTAAATGGAGCAGATGAGAACATGAGCAAACGAAGGGGACAGGAATGCTGACACCTGTTGGTGATGTACTCCACGTAGGCCAGGGCGTCCTCCACCCGCCGCTTCTTGGTGCAGAGGATGATGCGGTTGAAGTTGGCATAGACGACCGATGACCCCAGGCGCTTGAACTCAGCGATGAGCCTGCAGACCAAGTTCAGAATCAAAGGTCAAAACATCACAGAGAAAACAGTTAATGGTCCCGAAGCAGAACATATACCTAGAACCCAGAAGTAACAAAGAACAAAGAGGTCTGCATGGCCAAACCCTACCACAGACAAAACCATAGACAAAGGTAGGAAAAAATCTGCAACTCATATCACAGAAAAATGGTTACTTTTTATCTAGGAAGAGCTCATACAGATCAATGAGAAAAACACAAAAGAAAACTATGGAAAAACGGTCAAAGGAAGTCCAATTTCATTCATAATTAGGACTGCAAATTAAGGGTATACCAAGAGAGCATTTTATCCCATCAGGTTGTTAGTGGGGCTTGGCATGGGGACATGCATTCCCAATCTGGTTCCCAAGAGTTGGTAGTACAGCCAACTGTACAACCTTTATAGGGAGCTGACAATATTGATTCAAATTAGCATTTACCTCTCTCAATTTATCTGAAAATATCCATTAGACCTGCAGCAGTGTTACTTCCTGGAGATTATTCTAGACATGTTTGCATGACCTCATGCACAAGACCATTCCTTGGTTGGTTACCGTGACAACAAAAGTTATGGAAGCAGCCGAAACATCCATTAGTGTGGTACATCCACACATAGCTCTCCAAGACCTACTGTTAACAAAGACAAGCAAGGTGCCGAATGATAAGCACAGTGTGCAATGACTTACAAAAAAGCAGCAGAGACTCTGCACCATATAGCATGTCTCTGGAAGCTGTGACGGCAGCTAAGCTCTTCCTGGGCCCCATCTGATCACTATGGACCACTAGCCTAGAAGTGGACTCTTGATCCAGAGGTGCTGACTAGCCATCTTTCTGGTTTGGGAACCAAGGGATCAGCAAGCCTGGAGAAAGCCACTGGCAGCACTCACTGAAGGAAGAGCTTCTTCATCATGCTGTGCAGCGTGCGGTGCAGGGCAGGGTCGTGCAGCAGCGAGGACGGTGACCGGAGCCAGCGGTAGAAGTGCATCACCTGGTTGTCGGCGTAGACGTTGCGGTACTGCGTGATCTCCTTCACCCAGCCCACCACCATGCTCTTCAGGATCCTGCAGGAGGGGGTTCAGAGGGTGCCCCCCACTGTCGCTGGCACCAGCTCCTCACCATTCTGCTGTCGCCTCTGCGCCCTCTCTTCTCACTGTCCAGACTCCATTCCTCGCCCCTCTGTAACTTATCTGCACCCCCAACTCAACACCACCTTTCCGGCTTTTCCAACAGAGCCAGGACAGAGCTGAGAAGATGTGGGTGCCCTTCAAGGAGGTACCTAACTGCTGCGAGAACCAGAAAGAGACTCACAGCAGAGACCTCAAGGGCCCCCTCTCCCTTATGCCAGTCAGGATCCTAACGGACTGCTTCATCACAACTGCCCCTGGTTAAATCGCCCCAGATGACTCTGCAAACGGTATCACAAAGCCAGTATGATGGTTCTGTCACCTGCAGTCTGACTGCACCACCTTTTGGGACTGAACTGGCTGCTTCTCTGCCCAAACAGTCCTTGGCCCTGACTACACCACGTGCATTTTGGCTGCTGAGGCTTTCTTTCCACAAATCCCCTGGCCTGAAACCCCCTCCCTCCAGTTCTGTCCTCTTTCTGTGAGAAGGCAACAGGGTGGCAGTTGTAGAAAACAGTTCTGGAACCACAAGACTTGCTCTTGAGCACCAACCTTTCCCCTCAGCTGCACTATGGCCACAAGCCTGGGCCTCAGTTTCCTCATTTCTACAATGGGTGACAGCCATCTTGCCTAGTGGGGCTATGCGAGCACATGCTCCCTGCCCGTGCCACCGCTGCAGTTCTCTCCCGATACCCACACCTTACAACTTGCACCACTTTCTGTGTGGCTTTACCCATGTTCATATCCTGCTGTGCACCCCACAGCAGATGCTCGGTGAACACCCACACTCCAAGTAAATTGGCGACTTCTTGCAGGCACACCTCTGGCCATAGGAAGCGGGCCAGAAGGCAGCACCTGCAACTGTTACCGGTACCTGCAGGGCGGCACTTGTGAGTGCCACCCGTGAGCGAAGAAAAGAGTCTGGCCCCGTGCTGGTTTCTGACCAGGCAGAGGGAAGCCCCCCTGACACTGACTTAGCTCTCAGTTTCCAAAACAAGGACAGAGGATAAAAGGATTTCTACTGCTCCTTCTGGAGGCAAACTATTGTTCTGCCTTTGGAGAGCTGAGGGTACAAGAACCAAAGGGCAGGTGACGTTCTCAGAGTGGCAAGCCCCTGGGTACCTGAAGGTGTTGGAGCAGAGGGCTGTCTCGTCATAGCTGGCAGGGGCGCTGGCAGCCTGATTGCCTGTGATCATGTCCTCCAGGGAGGCCTGCTGGATCACATCGAAGCTGATGCCAATGCTGTCGGCCCCCTCCATATCATTGACGTGGTGAGACTGCAGGATGGTGTTGACGGCCAGGTTCTGAATATCCAGTTCCACGCACACTACACACAGACATCACTGCTTGTGCACTGACCCCTCCTGGGTGTGGAGCCTGATCCCAGCAAGCACCATCTCAGAAAAATCACTGCTGCTTAGGGCAGCTGACTGCACAGCTCACACCCACAGAGGCCCCCTGCAGGCTCAGCTCCCAGCCCAATACACCCGAGTGCTCCCACCAGCCCAGAATGGCAACAAACAGCAGGAACAGCAGTCCCTGGTGAGCCTTG
>NW_011494884.1:2300639-2301337 GCF_000754665.1 Bison bison bison
CCCACCCACCTGTGGAGTAACAGCCGGAACTGTTGATCTCCACAGGGGCTTGGTCATCAAATTCCATGACGAGCCTGTTGTCGTCGGCCTCCTTCCCACCCAGGTCTGGGCGCGACGTAGGAGAGAGCCAGAGCAGGTGGTTGTGGCGCTGGAGGTGGCGGGCAAAGAAGAGGTCGGAGCCAAAGGTAGAGATGTCCTCAGGCAGATTCCCAACGGGGACGTGGAAGTACCTGCAGGGGCACAGGGTCAACCCCAGGAGTTGAAAATGACTGGGGAATGTCTTCTTGCCCCCAGAGTCCAGTGAGGCCAGTGACAACCAAGATGGCCAGAAGCACCCCTCCCCTCGGCCCACCTGCTCATCTCGAAGGCCTGTGACAGATACGTGTCCAGGTTGAGGTAGTGCCGGATCATGCGCCGGGCTCCGTGGCGCTGCCAGTCCAGGACCCCGTAGCTGATCTTGTCAGCCACGCGGACAGGCACCAGTGGGAATTCCTCCAGGACAGGGATCTCGCCAGTCAGCCTCTTCAGGTCCCAGTTGGACTGAACAGCAATGAGAGTTGGCCCACGGCGCTCCTCCTGAGTGCAGGGAAGGAAGCAGTGAGGTGGACCAGGCCCTGGGGAGGGGGCTCTCACAGCATGGGATCCCGATGGCACTCACTTTGTAGGTCAACAGGAAGCGCTGGATGGCTCTGCAGACG
>NW_011494884.1:2301497-2330401 GCF_000754665.1 Bison bison bison
GTCTGTTTCAGCACGAACTTCAAAAGCGTGTTTCTGTGGGGGCAGAAGCTCAGGGCCCACTTTCTCCAGCAGGAGGCTGTGCTCGGTTGAGTACAGGGCACTGAGGCTGGGCATCTGGTTGCTTCGCACCTAGACAAACAAGGGGTGGGTCAGCCGTCTTCCCACTGGAAAGGAGGGGCAGCCCTGTGAGTGGACATAGGCAGCAGGGCTACCTCTGCAGATCCACTTCTCACTCTCGCAAGAACAAGGCAGTGGTGGGAGGGAGGAGGGAGCAGGAGCTTCCTGCCCGGGGCTGTGTGCCTCCCCCAGCGAGGCTGTCCCATGGCCTGCCCAGAACTCACCGTATCCAGCACAAACACAGCTGCCTTGCGCTGTGAGGGTACGAAGATGCCAAAGAGAGCCTTGTGGCCCTGTGCGTGGTGGTACAGGTAGATGTGGCGGATGCTGCCTGCAGGAGGACATGGCCTGTCACCCTGAGATGTGCAGGAAGTAGGGCCAAGCAAGGGCAGCCGGCACACGCCATACCTGGTTCCAGGTAGTTGAACTGGGCCAAGGAACGCATCTCCAGGTGCTCAAGAGTGAAGGTTTCTGCTTCCCAGCCTGAAAGGTGCCTCACCAGCTGTTTACTGACCACACACATGCAGCCCAGCTGCACCAGGGCCCGAAACACTAATGGAACCTGGAAGAGGGGCAGTCGGGGCTGTGTGAGGGCTGATGGGGGAAGGCAGAGGCCCAGCTGCTGCTGCTGGCCTGTCCATGCCTCGACTGGGTTTGTTTCCCTCTATTCCATTTAGGTGGATCCTTGCACCGTTCAGCTGGGAAAATAATCACCTGAGTCTCATACACGCCCTCGATGTCTGGCGCTGCCAGCTCAGTGTTGATCTCGTTGATATGTTCTTGGTACATGTCCTCTGGCACCGAGTATTCGTAGAGGTTGTAGACCATATTGGAGCGAGGAAGGACTCGATTCACCTGGTGACACCATGTGACAGTGACCTCACCCCACAACTGAGCTAAGTGGTAACGTTTGCAGCAATGCACAGGCAAACACATGTGCACACACTCTTATACACATACATGCATTGTTTAAACAGTCCTAGGATGTCTGCACACAACCAGAGAGTAAAGTCCTATAGCCCATTTCTCCCTATCAGTAAAATTAAAAGGTCTGGGCCTGGCTTCAAGAAGCCGCCTGAGGCTTCAAAAAGTAGACAAGTTCCCAGACTGTGAGGGGCAGGTGCTCCTGCTACATTTTCCTCTGTTCTCTCCTGGGTGTAACCGAAGGGTGCAGGAAGCAAAAACCCAGAGAGAAGCTATGTTTTCGTGGACAGAACACTAGGAATGGAACCCCTGTCCAGCCAGTGTGGGTACCTTGGCGAGGAGGGAGCAGGAGAGGGGTGCCTCAAGGGGAAAACACCCTAAAGGAAGGATGTTCTACTCACTCACATCACACACATCTAAGAAAGCTCAGAATCCTAGATCATTTGTTCTCTGTTGCCCACTCCTTCCCTGTCCTCTTCCAGGATCCACATTCTGCTGAATCTTCTGGTGGGAACTGGATTTCACCTTTTCCAGAAGCATCCTCTGTATAGCTGCCAGTTACAAATACTCTAGTCTCATCTCCTCAATCAGATGTCATTTGCTCAGTAAATGATCCCTGGGCAGAGCTAACTGGGAGCTCGGATGGAGACACTGGGCAGGAGCCTCTGAGGACGCCCCAGCTGAGAGGAGGACCACCTGCTGTAGGATTCCACATATGTGAAATGTCCACGGCAGGCTAACCTAGAGGCAGAATCTGGACCAGTGCTTACTGAGGGCTGGGAGAGGGGAAAGGCTGCTAAGGGGCTGGGGTTTCTTTGTGGGGTGGTGAAAATGTTCTAAGATTGACAGGGGAGATGGCCGCATAACTCTGAATACACTAAATGCCACTGAGTCGTATACTTTGAGAGAGCTGTATGGCATATGAATTATACCCCAATAAAGCTGTTCACATCAGAAGAACCTATGGAGACAGAGCCCGCAGCCTCTGACAAACGTCCACCTAGCGCTTTCCCTGCTACATGGACAACAGATACAAGAGATGGTCCACCAAGACAATGATACCCGCAGCTTCCTCACTGAGCATTCACTCAGTGCTCCACAGCATCATTTCAATTAATTTTTGCAGCATCCCAAGAAGGTTCTCAGGAGAGATAGAGGCACCAGAACACCTTGCTCAAGGTCACAAAGCTCACATGGTCTTTGTATCTGCAAAGCCTGAATCTGTATGTGGCCTCTGCCATAGTGGAGGCAACCTCAGAGGCTGAGCAGGCCGCTGACCTCAGTGACCAGAAACAAGAGCTGCCCCCTGTACCTTCCGATAGGAAGGGCCCTCCTCCGCTTTGGCCACCCGCTGGTTCACGTAGAACACCCGGGGAATGTTCAGCTTGATGCAGTGCAGGTCACTGCCGATGACAGCCCATACCCTGAACAAGCCAGCCTGGCTGGTCTCACTGATCTGAAAAGGAAACACAGATTGTATAGCACTCCATGTCTCACCCTGTCACAGAAAGCACTCAATACCTGTGCACAGGCCATCTCCCAGGTGGCCTCCAGAACCAGCTCATTTACAGAGGCACACAGGTAAAGCCCTGCCCCTTCTGCCCCACTCCAGACCAGGTCCCCAGGATCGTGAGCTGGTCAAATACCCCTTCCCATCAGCCATGCTCCTGCCCTCAGGGGTGTCCTGCCCTCCCTCTGATCACTGTCTGCACCTGCACAATCTGCCATGGAAGGTCCAGAATGCTGCGAGCTGTTCTTCGAAAGAAGCCCCCCAGTCCTGTGGAGGGCCCCTCTCGGATGGCCCCAGGCCTTGTTGTGCCCTCTGCCCCCTCCAGACGCCGCCTCTTCTTGTGAGCAAGGCGCTGTTGAGCCTGCAGCTGCCACTTCTTCTTGTGGAATTGGAGCCAGACCAGCCACTCTTCCTGGGACAGGTCAAGAGGAGGAGATGGCAAACAGAGCTGAGCATACAGTGAAACAGAAACACCCTTCCACAGCAACTAAATCTCGCAGCTCCCAAGCTCTGTAAGATCTGGGCACATCATACCAACTTCCTCAGGGGTCAAGCCCCATTTCTAGGCCCCTGCACTACTCAGGAGATCCCACAGGGAGATGGCTTGTCACAGGTTAGGCCTGACCAGCATTCCTGCTCCTCTCTCCCCCCAGCCACTCCAGACTCCCTGAGAATTCTTGCCTGGGTGGTTCCGAGTGCCGGAGGCTGCCCCAAAACCTCCTGCCAGGGCATCGTCAGCTCCAGGTCCTGCGATCCCTCTTGCCTCTCACAGTGGATACGCTTTCTCTTGGTAGCAATGGGCACTGCCGAGTGAGGTGGCTTTGTGAGGCCAAAGTCCTCCATGTCGGGGGAGCCAAGGCTTTGGGAACCTTCTGAAGCTTGGGCCATGCCCACCTGCAAAGATCCAAAGGAGCCTTAAAATAGCTCTCTCTCTTGATAAATCTCCCTTCTAGAAACCCACCCAAAGTGAACTCCTAAATAAAGTAAAATACTTGAACACACTCATTTACAGACTAACCTATTCTTTTAATATTTTAAAAAATCCATTTATTTGGCTATGCCAGGTCTTAGTTGTGGCATGCGGGATCTTTTTAGTTGCAGCATGCAAACTTTTAGTTGTGGTACGTGGGAGCTAACTTCCTGACCGGGGATGGAATCCGGGCCCCCTGCAGTGGGAGCAAAGAGTCTTAGCCACTAGACCACCAGGGAAGTCCCAAACTAACCTACTTTTAAACTTTTAACAGTGAAAAGGTCAGAAAGAAAACGTCACTTGGGTACCACCATTACAAAGTGAATGTTATATTTTTCTGTGTTTGCTTCAGAATCCTCTCCTTTTAATAAGAAATATTGTAAAACATAGGTAAAGGACTCCTCTTTCTCAAGCCCAGCCCCCAAGTGTCTATCACTCCCCGCACATTTTGTACTTTTACTCTGAATCTATAAACCCATAAACTGTTCCTTTCAGCTGCAGTTTTATATGAATAGAGGTACATGGTACACATACTGTGACTTCCTTTCTTTACTCAATGATACATTTTTGAGATTGATCCCTGTTGATACATGTGGACACTGTCCATTCATTCTAACTGTAGAATACTCTATTATGCATATAAACCAGCTAACCTATCCATGATATTCTAAAATGACGAACTGTTCATTTCCACTCTTTCAGAACCAGAAACTGGGTTCAACAACCATCCTTTCACGTGCTGCCTGAAGACCTGTGCTTACACTCCCATCAGAAATACAGACAAGATCCTATTTCCCCACGTGTTAACACCTGATGTCACCACACTCATTTTTTTTGCTGTGATGTGGTATCTAAATATTTGATTTTCCATTTACCTAATCAACAGTGGGGTTGACCCTGGGGTAGACAGTCTTCTAAAATGACCCCAATGACCCCAACTCCAGTTGTTCATGCCCTGTATGACTCTCCTGAGTATGGGCTGGACCCAGTGACTGACCTGCCTTTAATGAAGAGATTACAACAAAAGTGACAGGATGCCATTCTGAGACTAGACTATAAAATACAGTGACCTCTGCACTGCGGGCACCCTCTCTGGCTGATATCTAGGGCCTGCTCTGGAGTCAGCCGCCAGGCTGTGAGCTGTCCTGTGGAGAGGCCCGTGGAGCCAGGAATGAGTACAGCTCGACCAGAGTGAGCTTGGGAGCACATCCCTCCTCACCTCCTGGGGAGGCCTTCATATGGGAGCACAGCCCTGGCTGACACCTGACTGCAGTCTGCAGGAGACCCTGGGCCAGGGGACCTGGATAAGCTGTGCCCAGATTCCAGACCCACAGGGCTCAAAAAGTGCAAGATAATAATAAACCCATGATATTTAAGCTTCCAGGTTCTGGGATCACTTGCTACACAGTAAACAGAAAAATAACATACGTGTTTATGGATCATTTCTAATTTTGTACATTTTAAATATCTTCTTTGAATTGTGACTTTTCTCTTCCTTTTATGGTGACTTCTGTGTTAGAAAAAAGTTTGTTTTTTAATTACAAAAGTAACAGAAGTATAGTAATGAACACCCATGTTCTTATAATGCAAATTCAGTAAACACCAACATTTTGCCTTTCTTGTTTCAGACTACAGAAAATTTATATTTTAATTAACTGAATTTATTGGTCTTTTCTTTTGCGATGTGTGTTTTTTAGTTATGACTTAAGAAGCTCTTTCTACCCCAGCATCATAAAGATAGCCTCCTGTGCCTTTTCCCCAAAGAGTTCTCTTTTTTCAACTTACATCTTTATTTGGAATTTGTTTTCATACTCTGTGAGATAGCTACTTTCTTCTTAAAATATGAAAAAACATTTTCCCCAGCATCATTTATTGAATAAGCACTCTATTCTCCTTAATAGTGTATAACACTACCTCTGTGATAGACCAAGCTCCCAGGTGCGTTGGGATCAGTTTCTAGGGTCCCTATTAGTAGTTCCACTGTTACATGGTCTTGCTTTAATAAGAGTAAGTTTTGTTACACACTAAGACAAACTTCCCCTTTTTAATCTTCAAAATTGTTTTCGTTTTTCTTATCCTTGTTCTTCACATGAATTTTAGGATTGTCAAGTTAACCCAGATGACTTCACCTAGGCCCCTGTTCTGGTGTGCATTTAGTGTGAGCTTTTGCCTGCCTGTGCTACTCTTACTTGTAAAGCTAGAGCACCCAAGTTTCTGCCTTCTGGAATACAGAGAAATAGTTTCACCCCTATGCTACCCTTATTCTGTAGTTACTCTAATGACAGCCAGTGGGGTTCTTAAAGTCGGCAGTATTCTCCCCTAATTTAAATGGTTGAAAGAGGGGAAGTAAAAGAACATGCTATTTCTTTTATGATAGAGCAAATTGGCCAGTTTAAATTACTTGTTTGTATTTCCTTTTAATCAAAATACTGTTCAATTTGTATTTTATAGACAAGAAAAAATATTTTGCGTAAATTGACTCCCACTGTTGAAAACAGGATGTTTTAGATGGAACCATTAGAGCTTCAGACTCAATCTTTTCCTAAATAAAAAACATTAAAGCCTCATGTCTGAAATATATTTAAAAATTTTTTTTCTGGATTTAAAGAATTATAGATAAACAGATACCTCTCTGTGATTTTAAGTACTTAGAGAGTGAAGAAAAATTATCACCTAAAATATACTCATCAATATAAGATAAGCAGAAATCTTAACCTGGCAGCCATTCCGCCATTGCTATGACACTGTCCTCTAGTTCATGGTAGGTGTATTTTTTTACTTTTGCAGAAGAAACTTTAGTAAGCTAGAACTGGAAGGTACTTTAACTTTTTGTATATATATATTTTTGTTTTCTTTAATGAAGGCTCAATTACTTGAAATGTAAAAGCATTCTCTGAATACAAATGAAAAAGTGACGTGTTAAATCATTATTGCTTTGTGTCCATCTTTGTGGATTAAAATAGTCTATCCTCTTTGTATTTTTCACCTACAAAATTGGCAAGCTAGCAAAAAATTTTTTGTTTTTTTAAACTGGGAGAGAGGAGACCTGCCCAGTTATCAAATCTCTTTATGTGTTAAAAGCCTATCTTCTGCAAAACTGACTTAGCAGACAAGTTGAATTTAAAATGGACTGTGAAGTAGGCTGTAAATTGTAGAGTAATCTAAATTTTTTTTAACATCAGTCACTGACTTAAATAATGTGTTGAAAACCAAGATAAAAGAAAATGCACCTAAAAACTAATTAAATGTGTCTGTGGTCACCAAGTCAAGGTGGTATTGATCTGTGTTAATAAGAGTAACTTATTGCCCAGCTTACGAATAAATTCCAGAATATCCAATTAAAAAAAAAAAAAAGAAAACTTTTTGTAGATATTTTAACTGAAATTACACTGAATTTTACAAATTACCTTGGGGCAAATCACCCCAAGGATTCTAATATTGAATCTTTTCATCCATGAACATGGTATGTCTCCTTTTTTATTTAGGTGAATTTCTCTACTCTTCAATAAAGTTGTATAATTTTTTTCCATGAAAGTTTTACACACATTTTGTTACTATGATTTATTCCTTGGTATATTATTTGCCATCATTGATAAATAGCACCTTTCAAACAATACTTTCTAAGGAATTCTCTAGTGGTCCAGTGGTTAAAACTCTGCGCTTCCTTTGCAGAGGGTGCAGGTTCAATACCTGGTTGGGAAACAAAGATCCTGCATGCCACAAAGCCAAAATAAAAAAAAAAAAAATTAATCAATTTTTAAAAATTCCTAATTGTCTCTAATATAAAAGAAAGATATAGGTTTTTATATACGAGCTTTGTATCTAATGACCTTGTTGAAACGTCTTAAGTTAAAATAATTTTGGGGTTCCTTACATTTTCTGTGTTAAGTTATATTTACCTACAAATGATGTTTTATATCTTTCTATCCTTAAAATTTAACTTCTTTTTCTTGTTGAATTATGCCAGCCAGGAGTTCCAAACAATTTTGAATAGAAGTGGTGGTAACTAACAGGCATCCATCTCCTCTTCTTCACTTCAATGATTCTAATGTTGTGCCATTAAATATGATGCGTGCTATTGAGTTTCAACAGATGGACTTTATCAGAGAAATATATCGTCTTTTCTGATTTTGACTGTTCAAAGTTTTATCATGCACAGACATTCAAGTTTATCAAATGTTCTTTCTTGACTCTATTGAAAATGACACCTTAAGTCTTCTCTTTGTGATGAATTGATTTTTCCTAAAATGAACTAAATTAGCAGATTTCTGAAGTTAACACCTGCCATTCCTTGCATAAATCATACTTGGACACAATGTTACTGTCTTTACACAGTACAAAATTTAGTTTGTTAGTATTTTTGTACCTATAGTTCTATCTGCCAATGGCCTTCCTTTTCCTGGCTTGTTAGTTTGTTACCAGGGTAATAAAAGTTATAAAGATTACCAAATGAGCTAGTGAAAGTGAAGTCGCTCAGTCCTGTCCGACTCTTTGCGACCCCATGGACTGTAGCCTATCAGGATCCTCCGTCCATGGGATTCTCCAGGCAAGAGTGCTGGAGTGGATTGCCATTTCCTTCTCCAGGGGATCTTCCCAACCAGGAATCGAACCCGGGTGTCCTGCATTGCAGGCAGACTCTTTACCGTCTGAGCCACCAGACGAAACCAACCAAATGAGCTAAGGACCTTCTTTTTTTTTAATTCTCTGGAATCATTTGTTTAAAAAGTTTGGTAGGGGGCTTCCCTGGTGGCTCAGTGGTGAAGAATCTGCCTGTCAAAGCAAAGGACACAGGTTTGATCCCTGGTCTGGGAGGATCCCACATGCTGTGGAGCAGTTAGATTCCTGTACCACAACTAGTGGCACTCTAGGTCCCAGGAGCCCCAAGTACTGAGCCCATGTCCCTAGAGGCCATGCTCTGCAACTAGAGAAGCTGCCGCATTGAGAAGCCTGCATACCACAATGAAGAGTAGCCCCGCCACCTGCCACAACTAGAGAAGTCCACACGTAGCAACGAAGACCCAGCAGTACCAAAACAAATTTTTTTTTAAAGTTTGATAAAATCCCTCTGAGAAACCATTTGGGCCCAGTATTTGTTTCTTTTTAATGCCTGAAGTTCTAATCAGTTCTTCTATTGTTTCTTAGGCTAATTTGAATAACTCTTCTAGGATATTGCCCATTCCATCTAAGTTTTCCAATTGTTTAGGAAAGATAATTCAGTCTTTATTTTTTTTAGACTTTATAATAGCTGCACTGATAATGTTTCATTAACATAAAACCTGAAATATCTATCTTGACAAAGATTTATCTATTTCATCAGTCTTTTCAAATATAAAGGTTTTGCCTTTATTGTTTCATTCATTGCTGCTCTTGCCTTTATAACTTCTTTCTACTTTCTTGGTTTCTACTGTTTCTGAATTTTTCAGTTGGAAGTTACTTAATTTTCTATTGGTTTTTCTTTTCTATATATTAAAATAGATTATGTGCTATTTATAGTCTTCTTTAGTTGCAAACTACAAATTTTAATAGTATTTTCATTTAGTATTTCTAATTTGCATTGTGACTTCTTGACCCATGAGTTATTTATAAATATATTTCTTTATGGTTTTCAAACAACAAGATCTGTATATATATAAATTATTTGGAATCTGTTACAATTTGCTTTGCAGCATTCAGTCTTATTTTAGGTGTTCTTAAAAAGAATGTGTATTCTTTAATTACTGAGTGCAAAGCTCTATTTGTTAACTAAATCTAGTTAGCAATTCTGTCATTCTAACCTTACATATTTTTACTAGTTTTTGGTCTGCTTGATCAATCGAGAGATGTGTTAAAATCCTAAACTGATTAGATGTCAATTTTTTTCTAATAGTTAAGTAAATTTTCACATTATTTAATTTGAAGCTAAACTATTAGAATTACTAAATATTTCTAGTGAAATTTGACTACTACTTTAATAGTAGTATTTAATACTATCGTTATCATTACTAATACTTTTTAATTTTTTTTTTGGTCTTGCATTAATATAGCTACATCAGCTTTGCTTTGCTTAATATTTACTTGATATATATGTTTTTGCATCCTTCTAATTTTTGTGAGCCCTTTTAGGTATAACTCATGAAAATAACTGATTTTAAAATTCAGTCTGAGGATCTGGTTTTTAGCAGGTGAGTTTGTATACTGCTCTGGTTTAAAGCTCAGTTTCCATTTTTAGCATCTGAGAATTTTCTTCTTGCTCTTCTGATTTTAGCTATGCTTTTCATTACACTGGTCTTCAGTATTTTTTTGCATTTCTAACAGCTTTTTTTATAGTTTAGAAAACTGAAGTCTCAAGGTGAAGTGATGCATTCCAAGTTACTGAGTCTATTTAGTACATCATATATGTAGATAGTTTTTCATCCTAAAGTGATGCATTACAAAGCTTCCTATCACAGAAGAACACAGAAGAACTAAAGGGTTAAGTATCAAGATACGTATTTTTGGAAAGAAAAAAACATTCCAGATGCTTGAATGGAAGTATCCAAAATGATGAGCAGCAGTATGGAGACTGGTGCCTGTGCGCCCACAGGACCCAGCCCAGCCCCGACTGTCACAGCCTCTGTTGTCCTGGGCCAGGCCCCATTACCTGTCTCTTGCCCTCAAGGACGAAGAGCTCACTGATCTTCTTCTGCTTGTAGACGTCATTTTTCTCTAGCAGTTTTTTGTGCAGCCAGTCAGGGTGTTTGACACGCGGTACTGGGTTCTTCACCTACATGAAGGCGATACTAATCACTTGTCTGACTCTGTTAGTTTAATCAGGTCCAGGTTTCACACTGGGCTCTGTTTCTGCTGGTCTCAGCCTCACCTGCTGCAGGGCCGCAGGGATCGTGATGATCTTCTGTATGGCACTCCCCAGCCGCTCAATGTAGTAGTCCCAATCCAGAATCTGAGCATGCAGGAAACCAGCAACGGAGTGCATGAGAAAAGCAGAAGAGCAGCAACACACCATGCCAAGCACTGTGCTGAATGCTTCATGTGTTTTATTTAATCCTCTTAGAAATTCTATGCTGAAAGGCCCCATTTCACAGAGGAGGAAATGGAAGTGGAGAGGATAAATGATCCCCCAGGATCAGAGCAAGTAAAGGAGCCAGCAGTAGAACCTTGTGCCAGACCCCAAGCCTTAGTCCATCCCAGAGAAGAGTTAAAAAGGCTTCCCCAGCATCTAGCTTTTCCAGGTTTTCCCTAAAGTGTAACTATTTCTTCATTCATTCCATAATAGAAAAGAGGAAATCAAGAGTGAAGTCTCCAGACAAAAACATGACCCGAGTCTGGGATTCTCTGCCCTATCTAGTTTTCCTCCTCAATTTCTAAGAGTAGGAAAAAAAATCAGCACTCACTGTCCGAATATCAAAGTCCTGAAGGGAAGAACTCTTTAGCCATTTTCGGAGAAAGTGCTTCCTCACGGTGGGCTCTGCCTGGAAAATGGCCAGTGGAATGGCTCTGGTCGAGAAGAGATAAAAAACTCACAAATGTGAAAATCTCCTGTAGTTTACATGGAACTAAGTACTTATGACCTACTTTGTAACCTATGCTTTTAGTTCATGTAGTTATTTTGTATAAACTATACCTGTATCTGATGTTTATCATAATAAATATTAATACTTCATATTAAAATGTCATGATTTCGTGCACCACCCCTCACCATTGGCCACCTGGTGTATGTCTGACCATTGTTATCAGAGCTATTTACAGATGTCTTTACATAAATTATATATTCATGTGCATGTATATAAATAAACATTAAAAATGTTATTCATTGAGTAAAATATAGACAGAGACCACCGCTTGCCTGAAAATGAAACCAGTTTTCACATCACTAGCAAAGCAACACGGCAACTGTCACTACCCCTCTTTCTCTCACTGGAAGAAGTATTTGTTATTTTGAAATATCATAAAGAAACTTAGAAAGAACAGAAACCTGTGCACCCACCACCTAGTTCTATCAAACCGGCCATGCCATTTTCATGTCATGGATGAAAAATAAAGATGATGATGAAGTCCCCTGTGTAGCTCTGTCGACCCTCCTAATATAGAAGTGAATACAGTGTTTATCTTGGTGCTTATCAATCCCCTACGTGCTTTTATAGTACTCCTACTGTACTTTCCCTGTGTGTAAACTTAAATAGACAGAAGTACACTCTGCCTTCACGCATCACCCTGCTTTTCTTGCTGTCAGTGTGGTAACATGTAGCTGTGGTTCAATAATCCCAACTCGAGAAGTGCAGCATCAGTCTGCTTGTGTGTGAGTGACCCAGAGCTCTGTCCTAAACCTGAACTGAACCTTGTGTTGTGCTCACTGTAGCAGACCCTTCAAGACATTCCCACTGCCCTATGCCTGACTGAGAGGGTACTCTCAGTCTGCCCACCCAAGAACCCAGATTCTCTGGGCTCTGAGTGGACAAGCTCACTATACCCTCTCAGGATTCCCACCAGGGCCCCAGCAGCCTTCCCAGCATCTGCTCTAAAGGAAGTCCAAGGTCTGGTTCCTCCCTCTTCTGAGTCCTGACTACCCCTGCTCTGTTTAAGGAAGCTCATCTCTCTATGGAGGGACACAGGCTCTACAGAAGATGCAGGTTTTCAGAGAGCAACCAAGACCCTTAAGGAATTCCTTCCTTGACACTGGAAACCCTTACCTCTCTGTGACTGGAGACCCCTCAGGCTTCCGGGAGATGATGTAGCGGCAGCTCAGCCCTGCATCCTTCACCATCTGATCTCCCAGGAACTCAGCCAGGCGCTTGGCCGTGCTGATGGATGTCGACTTCTGCTCCCCATAATCTTCCAGCTTCCGAGACATGGAACGGTTCTCGGAGATCAGCTCGAACAGTTCGGAATCAGGCATGTTAGCTGCCTGGAGAGAGAGGCAACGAGCAAAAATATCATACAGAGGAAGGGAGCACCAGCCTGAGCTCACCCAAGACTTTCTCCATGTGAAACTGCGTTTATCTAACCTGATGAGCTGAAGGCAGTGGTGTAAAAGGGCTGTCTCATACCACTGCACAGCAACACACCACACACAAAACCTTAACTTTTATTAAACTGTGCAGGAAAATATCAAGAAACATTTATTGAGCTTTTAGTACCAGGACTGCAGAATAATAGGAAAGACAAAGAATTGATTTTTGTCCTAAAAGGAAGAGAAAGACAGGGAAAGGAGGAGCCAGGAGGGAGAAAAGAAGAGAGACATGGGCAGGTTGGACAGCAGATGGACCAACTGAGGAACCAGCCACTTTCTTCAATGATGAGGAGGAGCCCAAGGGGCCTGTCTGAGGTTGAACAGCTTACAACTGGCTCATTATCATGCTAATATTTGTTTCCTTCACAGATTTCTGTCACTGGACACAAAACTTAAGGGGGATTCGGGGTAGCCCTGGCACTGAAGAAGTTACAGGATTTCATCAGAATTAGCCTTGAGTTCATCTGTCACCTTGCTTACCAGGACTCTGACTGCAGGACCCTCAGAGCCAGATGAGGAGCCTTACCTTGCTGTATAGTACGTCCAGCCAGTAATCAGCCACCTTGGCGACAGAGCCATACACTTCTTCTAGGGTGCTGCCCTTAAGAAAGGCCTCAAACACTGAGGACTGGAAGATTTTAATCAGCTGCAGCTCCCCACGGCGTTTGACCTCAAAGCCCTTGAGCTCAGCCAGGGAACCATCCTCATTGAACACGGCATACCTAGAAACATAGGCAAAGAGAGCAGAGGAGAGAGCCTGGGATGCTAGCTGCTTCTCATCACCCCTCTGCCTTTTTCCTTCCCTTTCTCATCCTCCCTTCTAGCATCCATCAAGCAGCAAACATCTCTCTACCCTGATCTCCAAAATGAAAATGACTTAGGGCCTGCAATCTGTAGAACCAGAATATAATAGGTGGAGAACAGAGTTTGTGGGTGTCAAGAAAAGCTTTCCAAATTGAATCAAAAAGGTCAAGAAACCAGAACCGAGGTCTGTTCCTGTTGTGGGTCCTAGTCCATTTACTAGAGGAGTTGTTAGACCTTTCCCAAGCATAAAGACTGTGGGATTCCTACCTCTTCTTCAGTTTCTTGCCTTCTTCCTTGGAGGCTGGAAGGATCATGGCAAGGTAGGGCCCATCAACCTCGAAAAAGATGCTGTTCTCTGAGCGAGTGACATAGGTTAGTGAAGAAGGCTCAGCCAGCTCCTGGTACTGATCATTGGTGAAGCCTTCCTGCCAAGCAAGAGTGAAGAGGGGGTTGGCCTCACTCATCATCACCCTAACCTGGAGACGACCAGCTGCCCTCTAAAGGGTGGATGGATCAGCAAGCTGGGGCTCTTCCATACAACGGACACCACTTGGCAAGAGAAAGGGATCAAGTTCTGACATATGTCCAACATGGATGAACCAAAGTGCTTCCTGCTTGGTCTACCAAGGTTACACAGCATGTTTCAATTCACAGGACACGCTGGAAAAGACAAAACTATCGCACAAAAGAGCACATGGGGGAACCAGGGCTGGGCCTAATGAGAAGGGCCAACAACAAAGGGGCAGGGCCCAGGAGCCTTTGGGGTGGCAGGCTGTTCTATATTGCTCTGTGATGGTGGACATACGCCTCTACGTCTGGGTCAAAACCCACAGAAGTGCTCCCTGTAAAGCATGAATTTTGGACTTCCCTGGTGGTACAGTGGATAAGAATCTGCCTGTCAGTGCAGAGACACAGGTCGATCCCTGGTCTGGAAAGATTCCACATGCTGAGCGGCAACTAAGCCTGTGTGCCACAACTCCTGAGCCCACGTGCTGCGACTATTGCAGCCCACGCACCCTAGAGCTCGCGCTCCACAACAAAAGAAGCCACTGCAATGGGAAGCCCATGCCCAGCAACAAAGACCCAAAAGTAAAGAAATGAATAAAAACAACAACAGAGTGAATCTACCGGAAGCAAAAGAAACAACATTCAACTAGGATCTAGGTGGGCCCCAAGAACGCCTGCAGATTGGAACAAACGAACTCAACTGCACTATCATGGCTTGACAGAACCCTGCCAGAGGGCTGGCTTAAGTGACTCTGGCAAATCTCACATGGTGTGGGTGGTGTAAGATTAAAGACTGAACATTGTATGGCAGCTGGTGGGCTGACTGCTCACAGACACACGGCTCTGAACCTACTTTACACAAATACTAGGGTTGAAAAAATAAATACACACACTGGGAAAATCAGAGATAGGACAAAGGAGTCACTAATAAGGAAAGGAGAATAGACTGGAGCTGGATATATCGATATGCTCATGTTATATCTATTTAAATGTGTATGCAGATAAACAGAGAAATAAATATAGACACACATGTGGGGTTATTACACACACACACAACTTCCTAGCCAATCTGCTGTGAGCAGCAGAGACACCCCATTTTGGTTTCTACCACTGCTTCCTAATAAAAGGAACCTGGCGTCCTTGGAGAAATGGGTGATTCCAAGGTGGGACAGGGGAAATACAAGAGGAGGCTGGAGTGTCTTGTATTCCCAGGAAGTAAAGCTCCCCCAAAACCCAAATCCAAACCACGTAACAGGGTATGTCTCAAGGACACAGGGGGCTAACGTGAAGGAGCCCCTAGTGGCCAAAGTGGAATAAGCTGAGTAACAAAACACACCAGGATGGAACTGGGTTGTTACCCCACACAGCAAACACCCACACACCCACAATGACCTAACAAATGACTCAATAAAGTGATAAGTGAGGGACTAAGTAGGAGAAAGGGGCTTCCCAGAAGGTAAGAGGAATTGATACAGTGGTGAAGAATCCGCCCACCTAGCAGGAGACTTGGGTTCAATCCCTGGGTTGGGAAGATCCCTCGGAGAAAGGAATGGCAACCCACTTCATTATTCTTGTCTGGAGAATTCCATGGACAAAGGAGGCTGGAGGGCTACAGTAAGTACGTGGGGTCACAAAAGAGTTGGACAGGACTGAGTGACTTAACAACAAAAGTAGGAGAGAAGTGCGACAACTCTTCCTTACAAAAGGTTCCAATTAATAATGTACAAAGAACGAGGGAAATACAGAGTAGCCTTGGGCAGACTGATGCCCACTGTGACAGGATACTCCCAGTGCTAAAACCAGAGGGCGAAGGTTCACAGTGAAACAGCACATCTGCAGGGTCTCAGTGCAGAGCAGAGTATCTCCTCCACGGTCTTTACTAATTACCGGGATGCTCTGCTGTGTGGCTGGGATCTGCCACTCCTCTTGGGAGTGTGGACTCATGGACTAGTTCCTGTACCGTGATAGTTGGGAAGCCAGCAGGAGTGCTGATCCTGATTCAGTGCTCTGCAAGAATGCCAACACAGCGCACGTATCTCTGTTTTTTTCCTTCAAAAAACCCAAATAACCTCAATCTAGTAACGAAGAACAAGGGACAAATTCAGATGGAGGGTGAGTCCGCAAAGCACCTGACACGTATTCACCAGAGTGTCTGGGTCATAACAGACTGGAAAGACCAAGGGGGCTGCCAGGCTGGAGGGGACTAAGGAGACAGGCTGGCCAAATGCAGGGCGTAGTCCTGGAAAAGCTGAGAAATACAAAGCTGTAGTTGAGTTATGGTGTGGTGCTGGCACGACTTCTCAGTTCTGACAATTACACTGGGGTTTATAGAAGATAAATAGAAACAGGCAGGACTTCCCTGGTGGTCTAGTAATTAGGAATCCGCCTTGCAATGCAGGGGACGTGGGTCAGATCCCTGGTTTGGAAACAGCCCATGTGCCACAGAGTAGCTAAGCCCGTGTGCCACAAATTACTGAGCCTGTGAGCTCCAAAGCCCATGCACCACAACAAAAGACCCCAGATGATGCAACGGAGACCCCATGTGCCACAACTAAGACCCATCACAGCCAAATAAAAAAATAAAGAGAAGCAGGCTAAAGGATATACAGGAATTCTTGTTCTATTCTTCCAATTTTGCTGTAAGTCTGGTAATTATGCTAAATAGGAACAGAGACACAGGTAACTTTTGAACACAACATCTCTGGAAGATGTTCAAGCTAGAGAAAGATTATCTGAAAGTCAGAGACATTCAGAAATGGGAGCACCCACTCAGAAAGGGGAGCACCTCAGTGTAAGGGCCAATGCTTTCCCCTTTCCCACACTCCTATCAAGAGAGGTGGCACGAAGAACCCCACCCCAGACAATAGGTCTTTGCTAGAGATGCAGGCTCACCTTGACCATGATGTTTAACATAGCCCCAGGGTAAGAGATGGTCACCTTGGGCTTTTTCACATTGGTGGTCTTGATGACAAAGTTTTCGGGGAAGCTGTTGGGCAGGACACACCATATCCCATCTGTGTCCAGCTCTAAGGGCCTCCTTCAGAGAAACAGAGAAATGAAACCATATGAATGATGGGCACGGATGTCTACAGAGCAAGAACCCTGTGTCAATGCCTGACAGTGGACAAGGTTCCTCCTGGCTGGGAACCCACAAAACGAAACACCTTCTCAGCCCCTGAGTCCAGCCTCCTCACCTCAGGCCGTGCTCCCCCAAGTCCCAGAAGCTGGTGACCAAGTGCAGCACTCACCCGATTTGCTCGATCAGCTCCCGTGCCTGGGTGATGATGTTGGCCCCTGTGAAGCAGACGATGCCAGCCATCTCCATGGAGTACCAGCGGGCCCTGGGGGGACAGTCACAGCTGAGGGGTGGGAGGGGTACCCTCAAGAAGGACGTTAGAGGAGTCAGGGTTGGGAGGAGGGGACATCTGAAGCAGGGAAGAACTAAGGTGGGATTAAGCTCTGTGCTGAGGATATTCCTCTGTTCCTACTTCAAAGCAGTGCTCAGCTCAGGAAAGTTCTGAAAGGATGCAGCATGCTGCCACGGCAACAGCTCACAACCTCAGCTCAGCAGGACTCTCCAGGGCAGTGGCCGAGAGAGCCCCCTCGAGTTCCCTCCCACTCTCCCAGGCACCACCTCAAGCCTTCCTTGTTCTCCCAAACCCCACACTCATCCTCTAACTTCTGAGGCAAAACACCAGCCCACCTGGCTCAGCACTCACATCAGGTCTCACAGGTGTCAAGTGACCCGAGGCCAGGCCCTCCTGCCCCAGGGAACTCTGCTCAGGCTAGCCCTGCTCTCAGCCCCTCCCTCTCTGCCATTAAAAGGCAACAACAAATAAATAAAGCCACTTTCCCTCAAACCAATCTGCCCTACCACCACCTTGCTCCTCCAGGGCCACCCATGTTGACCCTCCTGGGTTCCACCCACAACAGCTAGGCCTCACCTTCAATGACCTGCTCTACCGAGGCCCCACCTACCTAGCTGCTGGTTCACCGGACACACTCAGGTCCCACCTTGCCTCATCTTCCTTTGGCACCCTACCCTGGGAACATACTCCATGTTGGCTTTAGGATGCCCCCATTTCTGGCTTTCTTGACTTCTCAGAAGACTTTGCACCCCTCACTAGTCATATGCTCCGGAGAAGGAAGTGGCAACTCACTCCAATATTCTTGCCAGGATAATTCCAGGGACAGAGGAGTCTGGTGGGCTACAGTCCATGGAGTCACAAAGAGGTGGACGTGACTGGGCACGCATGCACTAGTTGTATGCCAGAGACTACCAAACCGCTCTGCAGCCTGGGATGCTCAGAAGAACATGTCCAGGAGTGCTAACGCCCCAGCTTCCCAGAACCCTCTGAGTCAGTGTGACCTTAACCCCCACTCAACCCACCCTCTCCTGCACTCCTTGAACAAGGCCCTGACTCTCCCCTTTTGCTCGCGCCCACAGGCCCCACCAGGCAAGTGCCTACCCCTTGCGCATGACGTAGCCATAGAAGGAGTTGAGGATGCACTTGTGCGCCAGCTGCAGGGAGTCGTACAGGACCTCCATGTTCCTGCAGCGCTTCACCTCCGCCGCGTCCCCCACCTCCACGGCTGCGGAGAGCTTCTTTTTCCACACCTGCAACCCACACAAAGACTGTCACCTCCTAGACTCTTCCACCTCACATTCTGTACATAGGCCCAAAGTTATGATATTTTGAAATTTTCAAATCTATAGAAAACTTAAAAAAAAAATTACAACAAAGACCATATACCAGAGGGGTTACTGTTGATACTTTTTTACCATATTTCCTTCATTCCATTCTAGAGAAAAACTCTACCGGCAACACCAACGGCAAGTTGAAATTATCATGACCTGACCCCCCTAAATACTTCAGCAAAAAATTTCCAGGAACAAGGACATTCTATATAAGCTCAACGCCATCACTACACCTGAGATATTTAACATGGATACATCAGCTTGTCCCCCATAGTGTCTGCATGCTTAGTTCTCACCTACCCTGAAACACTTTCAATCTAGAACTGCCCCATGTAAGACAGATATCCTGAAAGGACTTATGAATACAAAGAAACATCAATATTACATTTTTATTACTTGTGAGACTAAGGACTAGGAGAAAATACTTTGTGATAGCAACAACCCACTTTGACACCTCAGACTTAGGGCAATTTCAACCCCCATAGAACAGAATCCAGAACCTGGCAGCTAACTGGAGAAGCAGATGAAACCTACATCTCAAGACCAGTGACAGAGGCTGGGGCTTCACTCCACCAAAGAGGCCCAGGGGCTCCCAATCCAAGTCCTGTTACTTAATTTACTCTTATTAATGCACTCAATGGGCTGAGTTATAGGGTTTCTCAAACAACAGAACTCAGAAACCACTGACAGGCTGAAAGCAAAGTGCACATTCTTAGAGGCAACATCTGGGAATAACAATTTACTCCTTAGCCAACACTCATGGACCAACAACTGTTTATCAGATACTATACCAACCGCTGGAAGATGGACACAGCTGTACTAACAAGGGCTGTGTGCTATTGTAAATGGTTGAGAAGAAAATGTTCTTGTCACTGTGGTGGTGGTTACAAATTTTTTGCTTAAGTATTTAGGGGGGTCAGGTCATGATAATTTCAACTTGCCTTTGGTGTTGCCAATAGTTTTTCTCTAGAATGGAATGACGGAAATATGGTAAAAAATTATCAACAGTAACCCCTCTGTGTATGCATTTGTCAAACTCTATAGAACTGCCTCGGAGAAGGCAATGGCACCCCACTCCAGTACTCTTGCCTGGAAAATCCCATGGACGGAGGAGCCTGGTAGGTTGCAGTCCATGGGGTCGCTAGGAGTCGGACATGACTGAGCGACTTCACTTTCACGCACTGGAGAAGGAAATGGCAACCCACTCCAGTGTTCCTGCCTGGAGAATCCCAGGGACAGGGAGCCTGGTGGGCTGCCGTTTATGGGGTCGCACAGAGTTGGACACGACTGAAGTGACTTAGCATAGCAAAGAACTGCCCATCTGAAAGGGTCAGATGTACCCCACATCAATTCTACCTCAATAAAGCGGACATGGTCACCACCAGGGAGGCTGAGACAGGGATGTGACTCAGGGGTATCTGAACTCACTTCCGGCCTGAGTGGCATTTCTTTCTGTTTGCTAGGCTAGCTGCTGTCACAGTGGTCAAACACTGGGTATTCTCCTTCATCTCAGAACATTCCACTGTTACTTCCCCACCTGATGTCTTTTCAGTACCTAGAAAAGGGTCTGGCACAGAACAGGTGCTCAACCAACGTGCTGAGTGATACAAAATTTGGATCACACTGAAAGACATTAGATTGTTACTGCTGAGGGGAGTGGGGAAGGGGCATGAAGGACCTCAGGAATGCCCAGTGTCAGTCGGGGCTGGGGTGAGGCGCAACATGGTGACGCCCATCTCTCGCATCCACACAAGCTGCACCTCCTGGGATGCTGAGCTTCTAAGAGGCCAATGGACAGCTCAGCTCCCCAGCATGCTGCAAGGCTTGCGTTTGGCAGATTAGCTCCTTCTGCTTCACTCTGACAAAGTGAGTCTTAGCTAACAGGAACTGTGGGGCGGGCTTGTGACACTGCACTGGCAGCTTCCACGATGTGAATGGCCATCCAGAAGTGTCCCAGGACAAGGAGTCAGGCCCGTCTGTGTCTTATTAACTTAGGGTAACAAGAGCTACTCAGGAGGTCCTTAGTAAAAGTGACTGATAAAGAAATGCAGGGAAGGCCATAAATATCTCAGCAACTTTCCCATCCAACGTGAGAAGAAAAATTTTTTTTAAAGTTTGGAATTTAAAGAACAACAACAACAACAAAAAACCCAAAAGACATTTACTGAGTGCCTACTATGTGCCAGGCACTGTGTTAGATTCTAAAAAATAAAATGGACAGTCACAACACTGTCAACACTCATCTGATGAGGAAGACATAGACACGTAACTCAAACAGTTTAATTAAGATAAACTGAGGCAGTATGACGATTCCTCTGAAGATTAAAAATACAATTACCATATGATTCAGCAATTCCACTTCTGTGTATATACCCAAAAGAACTAAAAGTTGGATCTTAAAGAGACGTCTGCACACCCATGTTCACAGCAGAATTATTCAAAATATCTAAAACATGGAAGCAACCCAACTATCCATCGATGGGTGAATGGATAAACAAAATGTCCATACAGTGGAGTATTATTCAGCCTTAAAAAGGAAATTCTGATACATGCTACCATGAATGAACCTTGAGGGCATTAGGCTAACAGAAATAATCTAGTCACAAAAGGACAAATCCTGTATGAATCCACTTACATGAGGTTCCCAGGCTCACAGTCCACAGAAACCAGAATGGAGGATCATTGTTAAGGGAATGCAGTGTTTCAGTGTTGCAAGATAAAGAGTTCTGCAGATGGGTGGTAATAGTAATTGCAATGTAAATGTACTTAATGCCACTGATCTGTACACTTAAAAATGTTAAATTTCATTGTACATATTTACCATAATAAAAATATAAACTTAACAATGATAACAAAGCCTGATGATGACAGTCTATCAGGGCAGTTCGGGATGTGAACAATGAGTCTAGCAGTGAAGGAAGGTCTCTCAGAAAAAAACTCGATATGCTTAAATATAAAACACTTACCTGCTGATATTACAACTGAGGTATTGTTGTGTATTTCCCTAGTCCTACTGGTAAAACATGTCAGTGAACACACTCCCCTCACTCCCCCTGGTCAGAGGCTGGCAAAGTAAAGCGCCACACCTGTACACACAAAGTAAAGGGCCACGTGTGTGCAGTGCTCGCCCTCAGTCTCTGCTGCCCCCTCCCTGCTGCGGGCAAACGCAGCTCAGACCCAGGAAAACTTATTTATAAACATGGCCAGCCCAGCCGCAGTTTGCTAACCCCTGCTCTAAATAATTATTTTAAAAGCAACCATTCAGAATAGCTTCAAGGCCCCAGGCCCTTAATTCTTCAAAGTTAAAAACAACTGCATGTTTATTGTCTGAGTGCATGCACTGGGCTCAGAGATTGGGAGTAACACATGGAGACAGTGCTGAGCAAGGATTTTCACCCCAGAAACTAGATCCTGCTCCAACCTCACTAAGGTCAGGCTCACCTTGTGGAGACCTTTGAACTCATAGCGCCTGTCCCGAAAAGCACGTACAGTGTCCACATAGAAGGAGTTCTCCCGCTGGCAGATGGTGGTGAGACGCTCTTCCACCTTGGTCACGTGGATTTTCTTGTATGCCTTCCGGCAGTAATCTGAAGCACAATTGAGAATGGTGGGCACGTGAGACTCCACACAGGGGACAGGCCTCCTGGACACAGCCAAAGAAAGCTAGGCAATGGATGCCAACAAACATGGGTTTTTTTGGTTAACTCAAAGGAGCAGAAAACTCAGAAAGACAAGTTCCTAATCAATCACATCAAAGGGCAGCCCTGTATGAACAGACCAAATACACAAAGACTACAGGAAGGAGGGTTTGGGAGCCAGAAACTTGCAGAAGGATAAATGACAAAAGGAAGCCTATAGGACAAACTAATTCACAGTGGTCTCATCTACTTCAACTGGTTCGACTGACCTCAAGGTGTGACACACCAACACGGCCCAACTGCTCACCTGCCAGCCTCCGCTTCTCATATTTAGCCTGCTCCTCACGGGACAGCTCGTGAAAGGCCCGGGCTGGGCCCTCGGGGGTCAAGGGAGGGAACTTCTCTGACTCCAGTTGGTGCTGGATCCGATGATACTCACTGCGACTGGCTGGCACTAGAAGGAGTGATGGGAAGAGAGGATGTGACAGAGACCCGCCCACCCGCTTCCTGCTGAGCAGCCCCCCAGGGCTGACACTCACTGAACTCTCCCCTCCACTGCCAGGCCATCTTCCTCTGGCAGTTCGCTCCAGGCTTGTTGAAGTCACAAGCTGCACAGGTGGCCTCATCCACCATGGCAGAGGGCTGAGAGGGGACAGGAAGAGAGCAATTAGGGTTTAGGCAGAAAGAGCTTGATTCTGATTTGAGAATGTGTCTCACCTGCAGGCGGTTCGTCAAGATGATGTTGGGGTACATGGCCCCCACGTCCAGGTGGTAGATGAGGGGACACTCAATTCGGTTAGGAACATCTTTCAGGGAGGTGAGCTTGGTCTTAATCTGATCACACACCTACAGAGAAAGTGGAAAGAAGTGAAGGCTGGTGACCAAGATGGAAACTGGAGATTATACAGAGTAACAGAGAAAACACCATGGGTCCCAAATGGATGACAGACAACATGCACCAACACACCAGACCCTGGAGGTACAGGACAGAGCACCGCAGCACGGGAAGCAGCAGACTCCACCCCAAGAGAACTCTGGGGTTGGGAGAGAAATGCGTAATATGTGGCCTCATATGGCACGGCCCATCTGCTAACAAGTAGGGAGACCCGCTAGATTACCAACAGCCACACTTCCTGGGTGCCCCGAGTGCCCCCACAGTGCAGGCAAGTGACACACCATCAATGTCCTTGCAATTCCTCATCTCACGTATGAGAAGCTTCAAGTTAGTATGGACCCTCTGAGGGTCCTCTGAGACCAAACACCACGCTCTCAACTGTGATACAAGATGGTTTCCAGCATTACTTTATAAACCAATGAATCAGATTCTGTTTCCAGCCAAGGCTCTTAGCTTAAAAACCCTCTTGACACCAAACACATGGAAATCCTAAATGAAATATGAAAACTATCCATGTAAATGCAGATGTGATCTTCTAAGTTATCCCCAAAGAACAAATGTGATGAGAAGACTCAACATCAGAGCACCTGAGTTGACTCAATGGTGTCTGGCAGAGGCTGGGCCCTGTGTTGGGATCCCCAAGACCACCCCTAGATTTGGTGACTCACAGGGGAAAGACAGAGCTCAATGAGCAAAGGGCAAAGGCACTTGGGGGAAAGTTGGGAGGAGCCCAGGTTCAAGCTGGGATGAGCTTCATTCTTCCAGCAACAAGCCGTGATAACACACGAGAAGTGCTGTGAAAAGCACTGTCCCCCAGGGAAGCTCATGGAGACCCAGTGCCCAGAGTTCTTGCGGAGGGCTGCTCACGTAGGCAACTCTGCCTGCCTGGACCAAAACCCAGACTCTAGGAAGGAAAGTGGGCGCTTAACACAAACCACTGTTTGCACGAACAACCTGAGCACGAGTGAGTGAGCCATTCTTATTAGAGGAAGGTGAGAAACCTCCTGAAGTCCAAGTTCCTGGACACTGGCTAAGGGCAGCCATGCAGCAGGCCTTTCTGAGGTTTGTGGCCTCAGGCCTATGCCATGAGCTCTTTAACTCACATTTCTCATGCTACCTCAAGGAGGGGCAGGCTACACACAACAAAAGGGAGACAAAGTGCAGAGCCCCAAATAAAGGCAGGACTCTCAAAAGCCACCTCCATAAAAGAATAAACTACAACAAGTCTGCTCACCATGTCTATTTTGAACTCTGGGCAAAGAAAGCATTTTCCTTGAGCATTTATCATAACAGGCACTAACAGGTCTCCACTGGCTCTGGGACTCTTCAGCCAAGGAACCAGGTAAGAAGGGGCATCGGGCCCATGTTACTTTTGGGGAACCAGGAAGAAACTGTCAAACTACCAACGGCCCTCCTGCTGAAGAGGAGTTCAGATTCCAAAATTGCAGAGCGACAGGACTTCCCTAGATGTCCAATGGTTAAGACTCTGCACTTCCAATGCAGGGGGTGGTGCATGTTCGATCCCTGATTAGGGAACTAAGCTTCCACAGGCCACATGGTACATCCAGAAAGGAAAAAAAATATCTCAAAATTGTGAAGCATGGGGAAAAAAAAAACTCTACCATGACAGACAGCAGACACAGTGGGAGGAGAACCCTAAGAACATCAGACAATAAACCTCCTGGAGTAAACATGGTAAAATAACGCTAAAGATAAGTGAATACGCAAAATCTAAAACACAGGATGAGAAACAACAAGGACCTACTGTAGCACAGAGAATTATATTCACCCCTTGTAATAACCTATAATGTGAAAGAATCTGAAAAAGAATACATGTATACACACACACACACACACACACACACAGGCTTCCCTGGTGGTTCTTGAATTCACCTGCCAATTCAGGAGACACAAGAAATACTTCCTGATCCCTGGGTCAGGAATATCCTCTGGAGAAGGAAACGGCAACCCAACTCCAGTATTCTTGCCTGGGAAATCTCATGGACAGAGGACCCAGGCAGGCTACAAGTCCATGGGGTGTGAAGAGTTAGTTGGACATGACTTAGTGATTAAATAACAGGAACAACAATATATATACATGGAATTCCCTGGTGGCCCAGTGATTAGGACTCTGTGCTTCACTGTAGGGGGTACACATTCGATCCCTGGTTAGGGAACTAAGATCCTGCAAGCCACGTGGCACAGCCAAAAAAAGGGGGGAAAAAAAAAAAGAATATATATGTGTGTGTGTATTTTAAAAATTTGAATCACTTTGCTGTATACCTAAAACATTATAAATCAGTATACTTCAATAAAAAGGTTTTAAAAACAAAACACAGGAAGAGAAAGTCCACTATAAAGAAAGAAATAAAGCACATTTGAAAAAGAACCAATAGAGAGCGTCTAGAAATAAAAATATTGTCCCAAAACACAAAAACAGTCACTGAAACTAAAAAAGGCTAAACAAGCTTCTGATAGTCATATACTTTTATTTTCTCTCCCAAATGTAACACCTAAATCAGAACATTAGATATGTATTTATTTGATAAGTTCATTTTGTCCAAAACTTACACAACAATAAGAAATACAACGTTAAAACTTGAGAATTACTGTACTTAGGAGTTATTTCGAGAAAAATTGGCTTTAAAAAAAACACCTTTAGATCTGGGGTCAGCAAACCTCTGTGAATGCTCATGCTAATGCTAAGTCACTTCAGTTATGTCTGACTCTGTGCGACCCCATAGACAGCAGCCCACCAGGCTCCTCTGTCCCTGGGATTCTCCAGGCAAGAACACTGGAGTGGGTTGCCATTTCCTCCTCCAATGCATAAAAGTGAAAAGTGAAAGTGAAGTCGCTCAGTCGTGTCCGACTCTTAGCGACCCCATGGACTACAGCCTACCAGGCTCCTCTGTCCATCGGATTTTCCAGGCAAGAGTACTGGAGTGGGGTGCCAGGTTTTGTGGCTACGGTCTACTTTTTCTTTTAAAATATTTTAAAAATATGAAAACCATTCTTAGCTTGCTGACTGTACAAAAACAGCCCTTCTGTACTATAGCTTGCCAACCTCTGGACATTCAAAGTATAAATTGGAAAACATCTAAATCACACAAAAATCAACCAGAAGAAAAAAGGAGTATCTATCAAGTAGAACAGGAAATACCAAAAAGATAATACTTATTGTTTCTAACTGAATTCTAAGCAAATGAATCATTCAGAGAATAATTCCCCCATCCTTCTCTGTGCTAGGGCATGCTCTGAAATGCTGCTCGGAGAGGGAAGATGAGACCACAGTAGTGGGAAGGCTGGGATGATGGGATGACACCTGGACAGGCCAGACGCCGATGTGTGCCCCCAGCTGACACCTCCCACTAGCTATCACCACACTACTACTGAGGCGGTCACTCAGGAACAAAAAGGTGAACCTGCTACCCTTTCCCTAAAGACCCTAGGCCACCCTACAGAGAACAATTTCAGGGACTCTGGATGACCATCTGTCATCTATAAAAGTCCACGTCCAAATTCACTAAGGTGTCTGGGGTCCCTCCAATTAGCACACCTTCAGCCCATTTCTCACTCATTTCATTGGTTCATAGACTTAAAAGTAGTATCTTCGGGGAATTCCTTGACAGCCCAGTGGTTATGACTCAGAGCTCTCACTGCCAGGGGCCTGGGTCTGATCCCTGGTTGGGGAACTAAGATCCCACAGGCCTCACGCCAAGGCCAAAAAAGCAGTTATCTTCGTTTTGTTCAAGTTGCTCTTTAACTTCTATTTGTCATTCAGCCTACACTCTCTTCTTCCCAAGTTGGTTCATGGAAAGTTCCCAAAGCATATGAGCTGTAGCTGACAAGAGCTGTACAGAACTTTGTACTATGCAGAGCACGTGCACACGTTCTTGTTTGAACTTTGCCTGGTGAATATGTTACATTTCTTGAAATCAATCCTAGAAGCAGGGCCTGATAGAGACCCAAAATGCGCCACATCCAAAGGAATAGGATCAGCAAAGCAGGCGGTGCCTGGTGCCTCTGGTCATGTGACACACTTTGCAAATGGTGCTTTCTAACTACTACGTGAAGGACTTTGCAGTTATGATATTCTACCCTGTAATTTATAGGAACTCCTATCATTTTTAAAGTCTATAGACAGAAAGAAAGTAAAAACCTCCAATGGCTCCTTGCTGCCTACAAGACACAATTGTATCTACCCTTCATTTGCCTTTCTCTCCCACATCAGCCCACCACTTTGTTCTGAAAGCCATCGCCTCCTCTGTGAAATTCTCCTGTACAGAAAGTCGAGTCCCTCACTGTGCCAATACACTGTCCTGTCCTAACTACATGGGACCAGGCCCCGTGTCCTGTCTCGGCAACCAAGCACTATCACACAGTAGGTGCACAATGAATAGGCCACTGAGAGAAGCCACTCTGCAAGGCAGGGCATGTAAACAGACTGTTCTCCCCACACCACTTCCCTGAGCCTGTGCATCACCTCTTGGAAGTTGATGACCTGCTCCATGGGCACCTTCTCCTCTTCCTCGATGGCATGACGCATGGTTTTCTCCACCCGCTGCAGCAGGAAGTCAAAGGCAGCAGGATTCTAACACAAACAACCAAGAGAGGATGTGAGAAAGACAGGAAAATGGCCCCACACCATGTAACCTACTTCAGGTGGGACTCTACCAAGAGAACACTCCAGAAGGAGTGGCACCCTAAAGGGCAGGCCAGACAAAGGACAACTGGTGAGGGGTCCATGGGTGAGAAGGGGGAGAGGGCTTTATTTCAGCCCTTGTGGCTGGGTCCCTCCTGCGTCCTCCCACAGCACTGGCGGGATGAGGCCCAGCCTCAGGGGCGGCGCACCATCCGGAACCGGCAGGGGATGTCACTGCGGAACACGCCGGACTCCAGGGCTTCTACGTGGCCACCCACGTAGGTCTCAGCATCCAGCACGTGGCCGTCATCTGTCAGCTTGTTGAACTCCTGCTCCTGCTTGTTGGGGAAGATGATGTTGGCATGGAAGGCCTGCACCATTAGCAAGGCCTCGCACAGCGTCCCAGAACCTTTCCGCAGCACCTACCGGGAAATACCAGGCTGTGAGCCAAATACAGAAATCAACGGCTGCACCCGCAATAGCTGCCTGGGACCACCCAGTCAGGCAGCGGGCCAGGAGAGGCACTGACCTCATCGGGCTCCATGGGGATGATGGTACACAGGGCGAATATAAACGGGTGGACATACTTCATGTACAGGTAGTATGTGGCCACTGCATCCGACACCGAGTAGGTCGCCAGAGTCTGAGGAGAGGACATCAGACAGTAAGGTCAGTGAGGGGTCCAGAGGCCGCCATCCCCCAGCAGAAGGTGACTCAGCGAGGCAGCACACGTGCCTGGGGCTGCTCAGTGGCCATCCGGCACATGTCTTCAGGGTCCAGTTCCACTGGGTCGTAGCCCAGCTTGGCTTTGGCCGCCGCCTTGAGGTTGTGGCTGCCCACGGGCAGGTAACTGTCCCTTTTCACCCACCTGGAAAGGAGAAGAAAAGCAAAAGCCAGAGATAATTCTGAGACGAAGTCTAGGAACCTGTGAGATGTGGTGAAGCTGGACACTCTACAGGAAGATGCAGGGTCCTGACAGGTACCCCAAAAGATCACCAAGACCTCACGTGGTGCAGGCCCCTTGTGAAAAGCTTTCAGCTGGACCCAGTCAACTTCACAGAGAAACCCACAAACACAAGGAGACGACACAGCCGGTCCTCCAGTCCTTGCGAGGCCTTCCTCTCACCCTCAAGGAGAAATACAAAGGGGACCAGGCAGGAACCTGCTGTCTGATTCCTGCTGTAGATTCCTCCACAGCTTATTCGCTACAGG
>NW_011494884.1:2330505-2339312 GCF_000754665.1 Bison bison bison
CAGGCTCTGCCCTGCTCTCCCTGCCCCTCACACTCTGCTGTCAAACTCCCATCCTCTTCTTACACAATCCCTTCTGTATAAAAACACTTGAGGTCCCTTCGTGCCATCTCCACCTCTTCCTTCCTCACAACTCAGCCCCACGACAGACACCACTGTATCTCTAGGACTTACAACTTCCTACTGGCAGCATCCGATCTCACCTTCTGTGGCCTCTCTGCCCTGTGGGCCGTCCTCCCCCTCAGAAATGCCCTGCTGAAGGATCCCCAGTATTGCTGCCTCCACTGAGGAACCCCACCTCTCTTTTACTCCTCTTACTTAAAAAAAAAAAAAAATTATTTATTTGACTATGCAGGGTCTTAGCTACAGCCATGAGGGATCATCAATCTTCATTGTAGTATGTGGGATCTTTTTAAAAAATCATTTTTCTGGCTGCACTCGGTCTTGGGTGCTGCGTGTGGGCTTTCTCTAATTGTGGCGAGCAAGGGCTACTCTTTGTTGCAGTGGCTTCTCTCGCAATGGAGCATGGTCTCCAGGTCTGTGGGCGCAGTAGTTGTGGAGTATGGGCTTACTTGCCCCTTGGCATGTACAATCTTTCCAGAGCAGAGATCAAACCCATGTGGCTTACATTGGCAGGAAGATTATTAGCCACTGAAATACCAGGAAAGTCTCTATTTCTCTTCTTGAGAATCCATCAACTATCAAGTTTTTGGTCTTATCACCGAGCCCCACAGTCTCCAGATCCTCCATGTGGATGGAGCTCCCAGGTCTGCTTTTATTCTGAACCTGAGCCCTATTTCTCCAGGAGCCCAGCCCAAGCCCTGAGAACCAGAATTTCCTAATGCCTCTTGCACCTGTCCCCATATTTATAGATCTCAAAGTCCTTGACTCTCAGATATCTCAAGACCAGCCCTCTCTTCGCTCTTGTTCTTGTTGCAACCTGCCTGCCCTTCAATCCACACACCATAATACCAGGGGTAAGGAGAAAATTCATCAAGCTTTAAATGTGTCAGTGGCTCCCCATGACCACCAAGATAAAACCAACCTCCTCACTGGGCACAGGAAGCCCAGGTGACCTTTCTCTCCAGCCTTCCTTCTCGACACTCTGGGCCACCTTGCACACTTATCCTGAGTCTGGACACCCCAGCCTATCTGGACACCATGCTTGTCCTTCAAGAGAGCCTGGCTGCCACATCCCAATCTAATGTGGGGAAGCCAAGGCCTCTCTGTGACCTCCCATAGCACCAGACCTCACTCTACCAGGTCTTTCTTTCTGGTCTGGTTTCTATACCCTGGGGACCATCAGCAGCCACTGTCCACAGGTGACAGGAGCTACTTCTCGGCAGCTTCTGTAACAAGGTATGGAAAGGACCAGTGTATGTAAGGGAGTCTCACTTACAGAAAGCCCTCATGAGACACTGAGATAAGCCACCACGTGAGCTGCAGGGCCTACCTGAGACAGTCCATGTGGATACACTGGGGTGATTTGTACTCCCCCTGGCTGTCCTTCTGGAACCCTATCTCCTGGTACATGCTCAGTCCATGGACTGCTGCTCTGGCCTCCACAAATGGCCTAAGGACAAGAGGACGGAAAAACATGTGGGACAGTGAGTCTCTAATTTCCACAGGGGCCGGGAAGACTGCCCCAGGGGCCGGGAAGACTGCCCCAGGGGACACCTCACACCATCTCCTCTTAAACAGGGTGAGCAGCTCACGCGTGCTACCAGGCAGTGCTTCTCCTATCTCTCCCTCCCCTTTTCTGACTCACCAGTCAAAAAAGTCCCCATTATAGGTGACCATGATGGTGGGTTTGGCCTCCTGGATGTGTTCAAACCATCTCTGGATTAGATGAACCTGAATTTAACAAATTTTGGCAGTCAAAGGGTTACTTTACTCTTCCTCAAGTGTAAACACCTCTTTTTACACCAAGTTTTAACACCTCTCCAAAGCTGAGGAGTAACAACTTCACTGATCCCTTTATTTCCATCTTAACCTTATGTGAACAAGGACCAACCACTGGGGATTGAGCCCAGCTGCTATTATGATTAAACAAATGCTGAGGTCTAAGAGGATCACCACGCTTGCCTCCTCTTCCTATTCCCAAACATCAGGCACTTTCCCAAATGGCATCTCTACCTCATCGGGCTCATTGAAGACACAGAAGGGTCCTTCATATTCTGGCTTGGGGGTAAATTCGAAATCTTCTATATCTTCTGAGACAATCTCCCTGTTGGTGATGAGGTAGCCCTGGGAAGTTCATTAGCAGTCAGTGTGAGTTACAGAAACAAAGCCTAAGACACACCTCCCACATGTAGCCTGGAGATTTTTGCTACAAAACCTTTGCAGCAACTTGAAACACCATGGCTTTCCCAAAAAAGACAGGCTACTTCATCCTAAGACTTGCCCGGAGGGCAGAGAGTGGCTAGATGCCAGAATAGCTTGCTTGTTCACTTGTGTGGACTCCATTCTCTCATTAGTCACCAAACAAATACTAACCACGAGTGGACACTGTTCAGGTTTGGAGACCAGACTTGGTCCCGGTTCACAGAGAGCTCATACTCCAGAAGGCACCCACTCACCTGACCATCAATCATATAGGAAATCATCATAATCTGGTCGGTCTCAGCATCTGGAAACTTGAGGGGCAGTTTGGTTGTCTCAATGTCAAATGCTAAAACCACGGGGTCCTGAAGGGACAAAATGTAGCATTAAGTTGGCCAAGAACCAAGCTGAGCTCTGGAGACCCTGGTGGTTGTCTTGACACCCATGACATCTCCACCTCTACTGCCAGTTACTAAAAGCAAGAGTTGAGCTGCTGTGGGGAAAGGTCCAGGAAAAAGCAGGACAGGCATCTTGGGGTGGATTGATCTACCATGATGGTATAAAAACTTGAACATACAAGATATGGCTGGAGCCACTGTTCACAGGAAAAGTCTAGAATTACAGAACACTTGAGTCTCAAGACACTTTAAAATCAATCACCTCATTTTGACCTTTATGACAACTTTGACAGAAGACTGTGATACAGAACTGACAATCTCATCTTAGATGTGAGAAAACAGAGTATAGACTATCCCAAGATCACAAAGCTGTTCCCGAACCAGTTTTGAATCCATTTTCAACCTAACATGCTGAAACCATGCTCTTAACCATCAAAAATGGAAGCCAGAGCTTTCCCTCCAATGTTCCGATCCAGCCTAGCTCAAATATTGATAGCACGCGATGATATATATGTGCAAGGTCAAAAACTGATTTTAAAAAACCCAATTACTTCAAAATTCTTTTAAGAAAGTATTTGAGGAAAAAGAAGCAAACCAATCTCAAAATCAAATTCACCTTTCACCTTTCTCACCAGAAACAACTAGAAAGTTTAGGATGGAGGAAATGCAAGCAGTACTTACTGGTCGTTCAACGAGGTCATCACGGCGGGCAATTTCCACTGGAAAGGCACTTCCTCGGTACCGGACATTGTACCAGTGAGCCTGAAGGACATGTGGTGCATTAACCAAAGACTTCTACACCTGTCCAGGGAAGTCTACTCTATGGATCTATCCTTCAGTATCACCTCCTGGCTGTCAGTAGCAACAGCCCACTCACCACGTGGATCTTCAGGTCGATGGAGAGACGGATGTGGTAAGGCACATCATACTCTCGCATGTCCACAATGTTGTCCAACTGGTCGGCAATCTTCTTAGAGGTTTCCTCTTCATCAAAAATTACACTGCCCCCTTGCAGAACACTGCAAAATAAAGAGAGCAGCTTTTTCAACTATACTCTGCTAGGGACTGAATCGGGGAAAGGCCAGAGTCCAAACAATGTAAACACAAAGGTTTACAAGGTGGCTGAGATGATCAGGACAGGCCCTTCTTAAGGAATGACCTTGGATGACCCCCATCCGACCAAGCAGCAGGCCACGGACACAAGGAGGTTCAGTACACTTAGGACGTGCATTTTATTGGATGTAAGTTCCACCCCAATTAAAAGAGCAAAGAAAGGAGACTATTACTCGAAAGGCATGTCTACAGACGTGACCCACCTTCACTGAGGTTATTTCTTCATCAAGAAAACAAAGATGACAGCAACAGGCCCACCCAGCACAAGCATCATAAGGTAACGTGCTCATAAGCTCTTAGCATGGTGAAGTGACTGGTAAACAGTAACTACTTCTGCATCATAATTATTCTTACCATATCTAAGTGGGAATCACTGTCACTAGAATGTTCACTCCAATATTAGTCCACTAAGCTTCCAAATACTGAATGGACTATTAAGGGGAAGAAAAAGGCAGTGAGTTTTAGAGAAGGCTCGGGCCTCTGGGGACTCAGTCTCCAGATACAACTTGCAGTGTTCTGAAAAATCATTAATGAGCCACTGGGCAGGGGGTGCTGGTGCAGAAACATCCAGGGTCCCAAACTGATCTACTTTTGCCAGAGGATACGATTAGCTCTCTTCTAAAATCCTCATAAATTTCTGCATGTCTTTTTTTAGTTGATTTACAATGTTGTGCTAATTTCTGCTATACAGCAAAATGACTGTTATATACATAAACACATTCTTTTAAAAATCATTTTCCATTATCATTTATCACAGGATGTTGAATACAGTTTCCTGTGTTATACAGTGGGACCTTGTTGTTTATCCATCCTATATATAATCGTTAGCATCTGCTAACCCCAAACTCCAGATCCACTTCTGCCCCGTGGCAACCATAAGTCTGTTCTCTATGTCTGCGAGGTTATTTTTGTTTCATAGATAAGTTCATTTGTCAAATTTTAGATTCTACATATTAAGTATTATCACATGGTATTTGTCTTTCTCTTTCTGATTTACTTCACTTAGTATGATAATCTCTAAGTCCACCTCGGCTGCTGCCAATGGCATTATTTCATTCTTTTTTATGGCTGAGTAGTATTCCACTGTATATATGAACCCATCTTTATCCATTCATCTGTTGATGGACATTTAGGTTGTTTCCATGTCTTAGTTACTGTGAACAGTGCTGCTGTGAACACAGGGGTGAATGTATCTTTTTGAATTATAGTTTTATTTGGATATATGCCCAGGTGTAGGATTTAGGATTGTTGGATCATATGGCAACTTTATTTTTAGTTTTTGGAGGAACCTCCATACCGGTCTCCATAGTGGCTGGACCAATTTACATTCCTACCAATAATATAAGAGCATTGCCTTTTCTCACACCTTCTCTAGTGTTTGTCATTTGCAGACTTTTTAACGACAACCAGTGTGAGGTGGTACTTCATTATAGTTCTGATTTGCACTTCTCTAACATTTAGAAATGTTGTGCATCTCTTGATGTGCCTATTGCCCATCTGGTGTGTTGAAGGCATCATACTTTTATTTGCCAAGATTTCTTCTTAATCTCTTACCCTGTTTCTTATTACTGTTGATATTTAAATGTTTAATGAACAGTGTGTGTTGTCCTTTATTTAAATTTCTCTGTATAATAACCAGGATTCTCTAGAGACAATGTGCTACATAAATCTAGATATTTAATAAAATTTGCAGACATCTTAACGCTTTCTAAAAACCATGAAATCAGACTCTGTTATGGTGGTGGGATTAGAAATCTAAAATGTCTTTATTGTTACAGAAACTCAGTTTGAAGCCAAATCTATCCCCATGTAAGAAAGAAGGGACAGCTGAACTATAACCTGGGAATCCACCATTAATTTAACACAAAGGGAACATATGAGAAAGTCTAACTAGTTGCTCAAAAGTGTTTCGCACTGAACAAAGCCAATCATTACTGTAGCTTTATTGCTGAGTTTTCCCATGTCCTATTCATCTTGTAAACTTAGGAAAAATGGGAAACAGTCCTATGGACCAACTGGCTGCTTTGCTTATGTGAACAAAGCCTACCTGGAGAGCATTGTTGTGTAGGCATCACTGGTATGACTCTGGTCCCGGTTTTTCTTCACAGCTGGGGAGATCTCCTTCCTCACTTTGACGAGGTCCTCCACAGTGTTGAAGGACAGCTTAATGTAATTTCGTTTCAAACCAACCAAGTGATTTGGCTACAGAGTGAAGAGACGGTGTTCATGAGTTCAAGAGAAAAAAATACTACGTTGGAGAGAGAAAATAAATAAGGGGAGAACGAGTCAACAGTACATAAATGAGTTGAAGAGTTGGCAACTCCAAAGCAACTTGTTCAACTCTGCATGTGGCGCCAAAGACGCCACTAGAGTTTTGAGGAGGAGGTGGGGACAGCCATGGAAGTCCATCATCTCTGCTGCCTCACAGGTACCAAGCATGTCCTCCCCCACCTCACCCCACGGACGAGCAGACCCAGCCTAATCCACCCAGAAAGGGCTGGGTCATACTCACCAAGTCCAGATCCTCCTTAGGGACAGTCTCTACTTTGGCAATTTTACCCTGAAACTTCTTAGAAAGAAAAGATGAAACTTCTCGCTCACAACCCTAAATCAGGATCAGAATGAAAAGACATCCCATTAGTAAAATCTATTTCCTTCCTTGCCTGTTTCTCTAGAAGCCTCTTTATTTCCAGTTTTGACTCTCCCCACAAAACGAAGCTCAGGTCATTTGACCTAATGCCATAAACGACAGACCTACCTTTCTGGTCGCAATGTAGAAATATGGCTTGTAGGGCAAGGCCACCTGTAAGAATCACAGCCCATGTGGGGTGATGACAAAGAAAAAAAGGAGAAAAATGAAGATAGGCTGTTTTTATTATACCTTTGAGCAGCCTAGATTCAATGCATCATTGACCTGGACATATCTTAAGAGAGATGATACAACAGAAAATTAGACTTGCACATATCACAAGGGCAAAAGTCTAAGAGACACAGTACTGCTCATCTTTCAGTCTTCCTGAGCTAGCTTCTCTTAGGACATCTTAAGTGGTGACTAGTGTGGCTCCATGGGGCCCATGTTCCTAAAGAGCTTTGGGCAGCTGCCTGCTACAAGTCTCCCATAATCCCTCTCTCCTCACAGCTGCAGAGCTAAAAGGACACTTATCATTTTGGGCCCAATTATGCCTCATCACTGAGGGGTTTTTAGCTTCTTTGGATTCAAGGGCCTTACCTTAAATCTGCTCCCATCGTCTTGAATAAAGTAGTAATCCACAGCACTAACTAAGCGTTTATCTTCATCTAAAATCTCAGTCTGCAAGAGAGTCGGTCAACAAGAACACAAGGTTTTCCTCTACAAAGTACAAGAGCCTTTTCTTCCTTCTCTAGGAAACTGAGTACTTTAAAAACAAAGTCTTTCTCTACCTTTGCATAAACCCTACCAGACCCATTCACAAGATTTGTGTCATAACAGCATCCAGATGGGAATATCTCTGTCTCCTCATCTTTGAAAGCTTTATTCTTATGGGTAACAGGGATGCCCCTCACCTTTGTTATCCCAGTGACCTCTTAATGACCCGGAGAAGACCCCGAGAAGTTAAAGAGGAAACCCGGAGAGCTGCAAACAATCCCATCTCTACCTGGATGGTCCACAACATGTTCCCGCCAGGTGTCACCTGCTCTTCAGTAAGGGCTGTGCTGCCCTCCTGAATGGGAGGAGGATATGGAGGAAAAGCACAGGTGCTTACAGGGTGCATGTTGATGAGCCAGCCTGTCTTCTCACCAGGCTCCTTGACTCTCTCAAAACCAAACCGCAGATCCATCTTATCTGTCCACTGACTGCGCTCCAGGCGCTTGAGTGCCGAGACAGAGGAAGAGGAGCCATCATCCCTGAGTGAAAAGAGGGAAATCCAGTCTCCACCGATCATGACACTCTACACCCGCAACCCTCAGTCCACCCAGTATAAGCATTTCAGACATGACATGGTAGGAGCATCCCCGAAAAGTGCTCATTAAGAAAACAGGACTCATAGGAAAAATATGACTGGGACGTCATATTGTTTGATGTCATACTCACGTCAAAACTTGTTTAACTATGTAACCAGAACACTAAGAAAAACAACAATCTTGGCTGGACATGCCGCCTCATGGGGTAGTTAAAAAGGAAAATGCATCAAGTCCAGTATTGCAATCTTGAGCATTTATCCCTGACGAAAGAAAACTCATGTTCACACAAAAAACTCCTACGTGCATATTCACTGCAACTTTGTTCATTATAGACAAGAAGTGGAAACAACCCAGATACTCTTCAACAGGTGAATAGTTAACCTGTGTTATATCCTTCCCACGGAATACAATTCATCAGTAACAAACTTATTGATACATACAATAACCTAGAATGGTTTCAAGGGAATTAGCCTGAGTGAAAAAACCAACTCCCCCAAATTACATACTTTATTCCACTTATATAGCATTCTTTAGAGATGGAGAATGGATTAGCCATCAATGGGGGAAGGGAGATGGCTGTGGCTATAAAAAGGTAGCATGAGGGACCCCTGGGTCAGAACTGTTCTGTGGCCTGACTGTGCTGTTGGTCATGAATACAGAAAGTGCACAGAACTAAATCTACACACACACAAACGAGTGTTCATGCACTGCTGTATCATGTCAATTTCCTGGTTGTGACTCTAGTTATGTCAGCTGTTATCACTGGGGGAAACTAGGTTAAGGGATCTCTGTGTAATTTCTTACAACTGCTGCTGCTGCTGCTAAGTTGCTTCAGTCGTGTCCGACTCTGTGCGACCCCATAGACGGCAGCCCACCAGGCTCCACCGTCCCTGGGATTCTCCAGGCAAGAACACTGGAGGGGCTTGCCATTTCCTTCTCCAATGCATCAAAGTAAAAAGTGAAAGTGAAGTTGCTCAGTCGTGTCGGACTCCTAGCGACCCCATGGACTGCAGCCTACCAGGCTCCTCCACCCAT
>NW_011494884.1:2339412-2343133 GCF_000754665.1 Bison bison bison
TAGACGGCAGCCCACCAGGCTCCCCCGTCCCTGGGATTCTCCAGGCAAGAACACTGGAGTGGGTTGCCATTTCCTTCTCCAATGCATCAAAGTAAAAAGTGAAAGTGAAGTTGCTCAGTCGTGTCGGACTCCTAGCGACCCCATGGACTGCAGCCTACCAGGCTCCTCCACCCATGGGATTTTCCAGGCAAGAGTACTGGAGTGGGTTGCCATTGCCTTCTCCGTTACAACTGCTAAGAACCTACAATTATCTCAAAAAGTTTTCTCTATTTTTAAAATGATGGTACCCAAACTTATTATTAGTTTGTTTCTTGCAAAAAATGCAATTAACCGTATTTGACCACACAGGATTTTCAGAACTTGGGTTTGATCCATGGTCTGGGAAGATCCCACATGCCATGGAGCAACTAAGTTGGCGCACCACAACCACTGAGCCTGTGCTCTAGAGTCCAGGAGCCCATGTGCAACTACTAAAGCCGGTGGATATGGGCACTCTAGAGCCCATATTCCCCAACAAGAGAAGCCACCGCAACGAGAAAGCCTGCTCAATGTAACTACACAGTAGCCATGGCTCACTGGTTCTCTGCAAGTAGAGGAAAGCTCCCGCAGCAATGAAGACCCAGCACAGCCAATAAAGAAGTAAATAAATAATTTTTTAAAAAAATAAAGAATGACCAAGTTGGAGACTAGTTCTACTAAAAATCAGTGGTGATGATTAAATCACGATACATATGATGGGCAGACAGAATTTTTTGTAGAGTGTATGGTTGATAAATAGCATTTGTGATATTTATTGAAGACCAACAGAAACAGAGAAATACTCACTTTTCGTTGTCTTCAAGATAAAATTCTGTAACGTCAGAGTTATTTGAAATAAGCTGAATGAACTAATTCACTTGTGTTTTCAAGTCATGTAATTTGAGTTGGAAAAATATTTACTGAACACTTTTCAAGGCGCTCATACAACCACCGAGGTGGCTGCAGCACATCTAGGAAAGTGCATTTCACGCTGCTAAGTTGCTTCAGTCGTGTCTGACTCTGTGCGACCCCAGAGACTGCAGCCCACCAGGCTCCACCGTCCCTGGGATTCTCCAGGCAAGAACACTGGAGTGGGTTGCCATTTCCTTCTCCAGTGCATCAAAGTGAAAAGTGAAACTGAAGTCGCTCAGTCGTGTCCAACTCTTAGCGACCCCAGAGACTGCAGCCCACCAGGCTCCTCCGTCCATGGGATTTTCATGCTAGGAAAGTGAAACAAGGATGGCTGCAGTGTGCTGGGCTGCACAGTTCAGTGTGAGTGCAGAGACAGCAGTGTTCCATGCTAAGCCATTTTTCTTTTATCTGGCTTATAAACACTGAAAGGTAGCTCTAATTTCTATACAGCAAAGTCAATAATCATGTTTCTACAGAGTTGTTTGCTTTAAATGCATAACACAAGAAGCAAGGTCCTGGTTTATGACTGTTGAGTACAGGAGAGAAAAGTGTAGCCTGCCACCTGAGATTGGAGGGGAGCACTGGTACAGGCACTCAGATAACAGAGCCAACAGGGCACATATCTGTGCCACACTCCAGCCAAGGGCTCTTTCCTTCTCTACTGAAGACTTGTTTAATTCTACTCGATTCTGACCCCCTTGCCTAGGGAAAACTGCAAATGAACCAATACAATCTCCACATTTTACTGATATTCTTCTGTTTACTAACTACATGTGAGCAAACTAGGGTTACAGAAATACCTGTTGTGGTAGAATGAACTGTACCTTAAAAGCACGATATATCGTGCTCGCTTCGGCAGCACATATACTAAAATTGGAACGATACAGAGAAGATTAGCATGGCCCCTGCGCAAGGATGATACGCAAATTCGTGAAGCGTTCCATATTTAAAAAAAAAAAAGCACGATATATCTTCTGGGACACCTGAGTCTGGATGTTGGAAGAACCACATATGGATAAAAATGGGGATATAACATTGTTCAATGTGAGAGGAACTATCTCAACTGAGAAGGGAAATCACTTCCCAGCTCAGTTACATCTGCCTCAAACCTCCCAAGCCTTTCTCTGCTTAGGGTTAAATAACTTTATACAGATTTTATTATAAACCTTAAATTAAGTACTTGACAAAGACTTTCCATCAACAGAACTATCCAAATCTATTTTGATTCCAGAGATTAGAATAATCCCAAATTGTTCACAATCTTTTAATTTCACAGGTGTGATCCCATCTAGATAGAATACAATAATTATGGCTTATCCATCTTCAAAACAGAATAATTACCATATTGCCATTCCAACTTAAAAAGCAAATGCTATTAATAGTTTCTTCTTTAAACTGCAGTTCTGAGATTCTGGCCCCTGTATATTTTGGGCTGAAGGCCTCTTTATTAGTTAAGCCAACTATATTCTCCACTCCTCAAAAATGTACAGCTAAGAATCCATACCCCATGACTTTTTGTCTTAATGTAAATAAATGAGCTACTTTTAAATCAATGAGCAGAGGAAAAAAAAAATGTATGTGTCTAGAATGGTGCAGTCTAAGAAAGGAAGCAGTCTAAGAAAGCTAAATATACAAAACAGAAACTAGAGAAAAAAAAAGATCTGAACCAAGCCTGTGCAGAATTCATGTCTTTAATTACTGTAACATGATTCATTAGTTATTAATTTATAAACATAAGTGGTCAGAGAATTTTGCTTAAGAAAAACTCCTTTGCCTGAAGATATTCCTTGGGTCACCTACACCTGAAGAACAGAATGATCTATTTCAAGATGAGGACCCTTATTTTTCACAAAAAATTATAGCCACCTGCTGTAGAGAATAATGACAGCCCCCACACCAAAGATGTCTGTGTCCTAATCCAAGGAACCTCTGTTATATTACATGACCAAAGCGAGTTTGCAGGTGTGATGACTTTAAGTATTTTGAGATGGGGATTATCTGGGTGGACCCACTGTAATCATAAGGTTCTTTATAAGAGCCAGAAATTAGAGACAGAGAGAGTGAGGCTGGAAATGTGACAGTGTTGTTTTGTAAAACAGAGGAAGGAGCCTCTACAAACTACAAAGGGCAAGAGAAGAGACTCTCCCCTAAAGCTTTCAGAACGAACAAAACCCCGTCACATCTTAATTTTAAGGGCTTCTGACCTTAGAACTAAGTCAGAAGCTGTTCTCCTTACTCCGCAGCCTCGCCGAAAACTGCGGTCAGGGCCGCCCCGACCGCGCGAGGCAGTGGGGCTGGACCCTTGCGGCCCCACCGCCCTCACTCCAGCACAAGACGCGCCGACCACGGGCCTGCGGCGCCGACCGGAGGTTAGGCTGCAAGGCCTCCGCGCGCTCCTAGCATAACCGGACACCCTCAGCTACTACCCTGAGAACTCGTGCGCAGCGCAGCACCAGCAGGAGCCAGGCTCTGGTGCGTTCCTCCTCCCCGCCCCCGTCTTAGAACCGCCCTTTCCCCGTTGCGCTGCCGCCGGGCCGCAGGCGGAGGGCCTCGGACACAGCGCCAACAAGGAGACGGCGGGGAGAGGGGGCAGCTTCGGAGAGCTGCCGGACTCTCAAACACGAGCCCACGTCGGGCGGCCGAGTGGAGCGCCGCAGGCGCTCTCGCCGGTGCTTAAGGACGACGCGCGCGCGCGCTAAGGAGGGGGCGCTGCTGCGCCGCCAGGCCGAAAGGAAGGTCCTCGGGGCCCGCCTGCCACCTGTCTCACCGGCTGGGCTCCCCGTCCGCGCCC
>NW_011494884.1:2343233-2355768 GCF_000754665.1 Bison bison bison
CCCCGCCACTTCACTGTAGAAATTTGGCGCGCTCGCAATGACTCTCGCGAGAAGCCGGAAGCGCCCCACCGCCCAATCAGGAGGCTCGTCGCACCCCGCCCCACAAAGCTCCAATCGCCGCCGGCGCCCGAGGGGGAGGTGGCCGGTTAGGGAGTCCGGGAAAAGTGCGCGGAGGTGCGCGTTGCGTAACCAGGGGTCTGTACCCGGCGGCACTGCGGGACGCGGCGGGGCGGGAAATGTCCGGCCGTCCCCGCCCCGCGCCCTGGGCCCAGCGCCCGGCAAGCCAGGAGTGGGGTCCGTGCCCCCCGGTGGGCGTGGACCGGGGAAGACTATGGCGCCGGCGGCGTCGAAGCTGCGGGCGGAGGCGGGACTAGGGCCGCTCCCGCGGCGGGCACTCTCCCAGTACCTGCGCCTTTTGCGGCTCTACCCAGTACTCACCAAAGCGGCCACCAGGTCTGCGCGGAGCGGCGGAGGAGGGCACGAGACGGGGCCGGGGTGGGGGTGGGGGGGTGCGAGGGTGGGCGCGGCCCAGAGCTCGGTCGGCCGGTGACCCAGCCCCATAAGTGCATCCAACGTGGGGGTTTGAATGTGGAAGGCAAAATCCCGGTGTGTCAAAATGACCCTCCAGATGCCTTAAATTAACCAGAACTCTTAGCACGTGCTGTTCTGTATATTTGGTTCCGAGCTCTAACTCGTAAACACCCTAAAATGTGGACCCAGGGACCAGACTAAAGGAGTGCACGAGCTGAAGGACCTGCTGCAGATCTCGGGTCTCCGGCCCCTCTGCCCCGGAGGTGGCGGTCGTCCGGGGTAAAAGGGCCTGGGGGAAACATCTGTCACCCGCTCGGCTCTGCGCAGGTTCTGCAGCTACCTTCCAGTTCGTTAGTACCTGCTTTTGTTTTGAGGCTAGGTTAGACTGGGGCTTCCCTGGTGGCTCAGTCGGTAAAGAATCTGCCTGCAATGCAAGAGACCCGGGTTCTTGTTTTGAGTCCAGGATAGGCTGGGGATTCCCCGATGGCTCAGTCGGTAAAGAATCTGCCTGCAATGCAAGAGACCCGGGTTCTATTCCTTTGTCGGGAAGAGCCCCTGAAGAAGGAAATGGCAACCTATTCCAGTATTCTTACCTGGGAAATCCCATGGACAAAGGAGCCTGGCGGGCTAGGGCTACAGGCCCTGGGGTCCTAAGAGTCGCACAGGACTTCCCGACTAAACCACGACCACCACAGGATGGACTAAATGGGTTGAGGAAGGGCGAGGAAGGCTAGACTGGGTGGGAGGTGTTAAGACATGCTTCAGCAGCTTTGCATTTGGGAGAAAGCTGACACAGTGCCCTCCTTGCTCGTTAGGTGAGCCCTTTGATTTGGAGTACTAAACATTTTATGAGACATCCCCTCTTCCTTTTAATTAATCCGTTTTACAAGTTTTTCCCCTTTTATTAATATAGCCTTTCATACATGTGTACAGCTGCTTCCTGTCTGGGGGAGCATTAGCGATGATTGAGATAAGTAGGTCCTGTCCCTACCCTCACAGATCTTGCATTCTAGTAAAGAACTAGTCAAAAAGTAGATAAATGTATCACACAGATAAAGTGGTCAGGGAAGTTTTATTTGAGGAGGTGACACTTAAATAGAAGCCTGAAGAAGGAACAGGCTGTACAAAAAAGAGAATCAGGGCACAGCAGGAGCAAAGGTCCTGCGGGAGGAGCAATCTAATAGTGGTGGAGTGGAAGACAGGCCTGTGTTCCTGGAGAAAATGAACAACAACCAAGAGAGAGGAAGAGGAAGAAGTAGTGAAAGATCAGATCAAGAGACTCCATGTCTCGTCCAAGAATTTTGGACTTTATAGCTTAGAAAGCTTCTCAGAATGCAGGTATAGACCAATTATTGACTGGCTGGGCCTGTCTCCACCTTTCTATTTGAAAGTTTTATTGTGATGATTGTAGATTTACATGTGCATGTGTGCTAGGTTGCTTCTGTCATGTCCGACTCTGCGACCCTGTGGACTGCAGCCCACCTGGCTCCTCTGTCCATGGGATTCTCCAGGCAAGAATAACTGGAGTGCGTTGCCAGTCCCTCCCCCAGGAGATCTTCCCGATCCAGGGATCGAACCCATGTCTCTTGCGTCTCCTGCATGGCAGGTTCTTTCCCACTAGTGCCACCTGGGAAGCCCCAGATTCACATGTAGTTGAAAGAAACAACACAGGGAGATCCCTTGTATACTTTCCCCAATTTCCCCCATTGGCAATATTCTGTAAAACTGTAGTATCACAACCAGGACACTGCATAGATAACAGACCATAGGACTTATTCAGATTTCCCCAGCTTTTCTTGTTCTCCTCTGTGACTGTAGGTGTTAAGTTCTATGCAGTTTTGTCACATGTATAGGTTTGTGTGTCTACCACCGGAGTCAAAATACAGAAAATTTTCGTCATAAGGAACCCTTGTGTTGCCCTTTTATAACTACACAGGGTAACGTTTCCCAAAATTATAGGATAGCATCACAATCCTGGTATGACACTTATACAACCCACCGATTGGAAATCTTACCATGCTTCTGTGTGTGTATTAAGTTCTGCCGTCTCCACCTTTTCATGCAGGGAACTTACATTTCGCTGCTCTGATAAGGGTTCATCTCCACCCATCCCCAGCATGTTCTTCGAACCACTGTGCTAATTATGTGCAGGAATAGATATCCGCCCCCCAGTCCCGGTAGTTCACTTCTGTTTTCTGAATACCCCTCTCTCCACAGTGGCATTTTGTCAGCACTTGGGAACTTCCTGGCACAGTTGATTGAGAAGAAGCAGAAAAAAGAAAACTGTTCTCAAAAGCTAGATGTCAGCGGGCCTCTCAGATATGCCATCTATGGGTGAGTTCCATAAAGGGACCGGTTTACTCAGTAGCAGGCTAAGTGCGACAAAGCTAGGATATCAACACCTGGAATTACCTAATTTGGAAAAGTAATTTTTAAAAAAGCATTGAAGTCATCATGAGAGAAAAATCAGAATGATATACGTTAGCTTCACTTGTTTTGTAGTTTTATTTGGTTTTTATTTTGAATTGCATGGGTGAGGGTGGCCATAGTAATTGAGCTGAGAGGCCTGAGGGCACCTAAACCTGAAATCGACTTCAAGACCCAAAGACTCTGAAAGAGGGAAACAGACTCAAATATGACCAGTTAGTTTCTGTTGTTAAATTCAGAGCATAACCATTCAGAAAAGAAATCCTTAGGTATCCTGAAAATTGTCATTTCTGAACTACTTTTTAAATTGCAAAAGCACAGAGATTCAGAAGTTTTATCTATTAAATCCACCCCGAGTTCTCTGGCCAACAACACTGTTTGTATAGATGTATTATTTAGAAATCTTTTGCAATAGGATTGATTTTTTTCAATTCAAAATTCACAAATAACATTTTTGTATTGTAGGCATGCTAACTTGAGTCATCACAGCTTTTCCCATAATGTATTTAAAGTCCCAATCCCTCCAAAGAGGGGTTGGTAATCCCTCCACCTGGGAGTGATTCTGATGCATTCCCCTTATCCAGTCACAGTTTTCCATCCTCAAGACTTCCTGTTTTTCTTCCTCCTGAGAAGCGCTGCTCTGGGCCAGTTAACATTCCGTGAAAGGGTGGAGAAAGACGAGGGAAAACCACTTTTTTAAAGGCTTGGCACTGTGGAGCTGGAAGGCCCCTGGGCCCCTGCTCATCTTTTGATTCTGGATTTCATGGAGTCTAAGATCTGTTGATCCAGTAGACATGGTGGCAGGGTTCAGTTTTCTTCCTGAGTACACTGTGCTGTTTGGAATGAAAAATAATACAGACAAGCCAGTGCACAGCACCAGATCTCAGCCCTGATAATGATCGGAGAGAGTTTGATAAAAAGCTCTGACACCCGGGATGCTTCTGTTTATTTACCGAGCACCTTCTCTGAGCCAGGCCCTGTTCCAGACAGAGCAGTGAACAGACAGACACAATCCTGTCTTGTGGCATTTACCTTCTAAGGGTGAAGAGAGGGCACTGTATAAACAAAGGAGACCATGACATCCAGTGATAAATGCTTTGAAGAAAATGGACAGGGCCTGGAATAGAGAGTGGCTGGGACAGTGGTAGGTTCGTTATTCAGGACAATTGGAAGGAACTCTCTGAGCCAAGTGTTGAGAAGGAGCCAGCCATGAGATGACAAGGGGGTGCAAAGCAGGAACAAGCCTGGTCTGTCAGAGGCAAAAATGAATGCCTGGAGCAGATGCATTGAAAGCATGTTTTCTAGAAGGGCCACACAGACCTCTGTAGTCAGTGCTGAGGGACTCCAGGGAGGCAGGTTTTAGGATCTGGGGTTTGAGGGTGAAGGGTGTATCCAACTCACCCCCACCGCGGGCCTCAGGTTTTTTTTTACAGGGCCACTGGGTCACTTCTTCTACCTCTTGATGGAGCGCTGGATCCCTTCCGAGGTCCCCTTGGCAGGCATCAAGAGGCTCCTCCTGGACCGCCTTCTCTTCGCACCCGCCTTCCTGTCTTTGTTCTTCCTTGTCATGAACTTCCTGGAGGTTGGTCTCTAGCACTCATGCACGCCAGCTATTCTTTGGCATAAGGATAACGTGGTTGGAATTCAGAGGGTCTCTGAACTTTTGAGTCAAGTTGAAGTTTCACATTGTCCTCTATGAAATATCAGAAGCAAAGCACAGTAGTATTAGCAGTACGTGTTGGCCTGATGTAAGCGTCCCAGGTAGAGAGGGCTGTCACATGTCCATTGTCACAGTTACCCCAGAGTATTGTTTATGCTCATCACTCCTTACACCTTTCGGCAGGTCTTATCACTGAATGTGTTAGTGAAGAAGCACATATACTGGTTTATAAGAATGTTTCTGAATGTTTCGATAGCTGTTTAGTTCAATTCAGTTCAGTTGCTCAGTTGTGTCCAACTCTTTGCAACCCCGTGTGCTGAAGCATGCCAGGCCTCCCTGTCTGTCACCAACTCCCATACTTCAGTATAATTGATGTCTTTGTACTCCCACATATTTTATTATACATTTCAAAACATTCTGGGAAGTGGATGCATGGGCTTCACCAGACACCAGAGGGGTCCATGGACCTTGCAGAACCCTGTGCTCACTCGGGGTGTGGACATCACAAGTGCTCTGAAGAGTTAACTTATCAGCATAGACTTAACATGGCAATGGAAAACTTGAGAGGTGTGTTCACCCAACCTCATTCCCACTACCTACCACCCTCACCATCTCCTTTCTGTCCTCTGTGTGCTGAGATGTGTCACGTTCTACCCTGGAAGTCATTTATTTCAACCAATCACAGCAAGTAAACACTTCTCACTTGGGTTTTATTTTGAAACCACATCTCAAGTTCTTGTTAGTAAGGAGGACACCCATTGCTGTCTAAAGTGATCCTGGTGGGAGGTAGGAAAGATGTTTAAACTTCCCTGTGATTCCTAATAAGTCCCTAATAGTAAAAAAAAATATCTGGGAAGTCCTTAGGAAATCAGATAGGAGAAAGTGGAAGGGTGCCTGTGTTAGGATTGAGGGTACCACAGCAGTTTCTCCCTATTTTTTCCTTCCAAATAGGAAGTGAGTATATTTTCATTAAAAAATAAATACCCTACATGGATAAGGCAGATGTTACCAAGGCACATAAAGTTCCCACCACATAATGACACATGTGAGACCACACTCTCCATACGGCACACACACTACAAGCTGCTTCCACATCTGGCATTCTGTGATCCAGACGTGCACCTGTCCCTGTTGTATAGGGATTCCGTCATGGTCAATTCCTAGAATTGTTATCCAAAAAGGCTGTCCTTGTCTGTCCTCCCTACAGTGGTGCAGAATGATAGCATCAGCTGACATCTCTTGAGCACTGAGCTCTGCATCCAGTGCTTCAGGTCTTTGAGCCTAACATCAATCCACTTGACAGCTGAGGAAGCTGAGGCCTTCAGTTATTTACGGGGTAAATACTGGCCTAAGGTGCTGTAACTGTGAGTCACTGAGTCGGGATTCAGACACAAGCTTTGTGATCCCAGAGACCTCTAAACTCTTGTTGTGGAGCACAAGCTCTAGGCAAGCAGGGTCAGTAGTTGCAGCTCTCCAGCTCTAGAATGTGGGCTCAATAGTAGTGGTGCCAGACTCAGTTGCTGTGCAGCATGTGGAAGCTTCCCGGACCAGGGATCAAACCCGTGTCCCCTGCACTGGGAGGCAGATTCTTAACCACTGCCCAACCCAGGAAGTCAGGTGAGAAATATTTTCTGTATCTTTATGAGGTTGGGTGTCTTTTTATATGCTTATCTGTATTTCTTCCACTAACTCTGCTCATTTTCTCTTAGAATGTTTGCATTTTTTCTTTCTTATTTGTATGTTTGTACCTATTAAGGATATCCATCCTTTGCCAAATAAAAGTCACAGATATTTTTACCATTTTTAGGTGTTTGTTTTAACTTCATAAAAATGTTTGTGTAAGTTATAGAAAGTATCTTATAGTGTCTTTCTCCATACAAAAGCTTAAAAAGTCATGTATTCAAATCTTCTAGTCTTTTCCTTCATAGGCTTCCTTAAAGGAAGATACTGGAAATATTTTCCTATATTTTCTTCTTCTACTCTTATGATTTTATTTTGTACATTTCGATAGGTCCAAAGATAATAGAAATATTTTCCTATGCTTTCCTGTAGTATTATGTGTTTTTAATATAGTGTGAGATATACTTTGGTCTATGGGCTTCCTGGGTGGGTCAGCGGTAAAGAATCCGCCTCTCAATGAAGGAGATGTGGATTCAATCCCTGGGTGGGGAAGATCCTCTGGAGGAGGAAATGGCAACCTATTCCACTATTCTGGGAAATCCCATGGACAGAGGAGCCTGGTGGGCTACAGTCCATGGAGTCTCAACACACTTCAACGATGAAACCACCACTGCCACCACCAGACTTTTTAATTGCCCTAACTGTACAGAATTTTAAAAATCTCTAGTAAAGCAAGCCTTCCTTTCTTACTCTTTTTCATGATGGGTATTCTTGTGCATCTATCCTTCCAGGTGACATTTAGAATCATTTACTGGGGTCTGTTTTTTAAAAAGAACTCCTGACAAGTTTTGATAGGAAATGCATCAACTTCGGAGGTTATTCTGGAAAGAACTGACAGCTGAGCCATCAGCAGCTGCAATTCTGGTGCCCAGACCAGCAGTGTGAATCACACCATCATCAACTCAGCTCTCAGGGGTCTTGGGCAAAGGTCACACACAATGAGAGCACTGTTCCGATGATCTTCCTACTGGATTGTTAGTTCATCTGGCTGTATCACTGATCAAGCACACGCATGTGCTATGTCCATATAAATGGAACAAAACATGAAGTTTTAAAGAAATCATTGAGTTAGGCTTTGGGGTCCTTCGCCTAGAAGGCCGGTATTGCTCATGGTCTGCGTTTCCCCACCTTTGCAGGGGCAGGACACCGCCGCTTTCGCTGCCAAGATGAAGAGCGGGTTCTGGCCAGCGCTGCGGATGAACTGGCGAGTGTGGACACCTGTGCAGTTTATTAACATCAACTATATCCCTGTGCAGGTGAGGCCAGCCAGCTGCCAGCGTGGAGCCACAGGGGGCTTCAAGCTCCCCTACAGCCTAGCCTTTTTCCCGAGCCTTGGGTCATCCCAGGTTCTGGATTCCTCCCGAGGCTTTTCTCTCTGCTCCGAGTTGTTACCATTACTGGATTTGAGGAGGCAAAGCAACACAGTGGGGCCCAAGCTGGGTCCACGCTGTGCCCCTTCATCCCAGGCTGTGCTCAGCTTTCTAGGGTTGGATGCCCACCCCCACCCCCAACCTCCAGGGCTTCACAGATTGCAGCCCAAGGCAGCCTCACCTGCAGGGACATCAGAGCCAAACCTGAGTGAGGCGGGGGCGGGCTCTGAGTGGTAAGGGGCACAATGTCTGGGCATGAACCAATTCACTGACCTCTGGCCGCTGGCCCTAGGCAGGCAGCTGAGGGGCCACCCTCCGGTTGGTTGAAGGCCCTGCCATTGTCCACTGTCCTCACACCCAGTATAGCTCACCTGTGACTGGGTCCCAAGACCACTGCCAGGTGGATGGGCTCACAGCTGAGATTTATTAGGGCCACACAAAAGGGATGTGCGACTGGATCCTGGGAAGCCATTGCAGGTGCCCCATGCTCCCTGCCCTGAGGGCTACGGGGAGCAAGCGATCATTTACCCACAAAATCAGCCAAGGCAGTATTTCTGGCCCAGGGTTTTACTTGGGGCTGGCACATGGACCCTGCTGCCTGCACCAGAGTTCCAGCCTCCGGAGAGGAGACCAGCCACTCAGCTTCAGCCACACTGATTTTGTAGGCACTTTAGGCCCAGGGAACCATTCTCATCAGGAGAAAGGTGGAAACCCACATCCAAGTTCCCAGACACCAACCTCTCAAACAGGCCTTTGCAGAAATTCCCAGGCCTCAGCCTGCTGTGTTGCCGTTTTTCTGCACACTATTTAAGTAATCTACCTGAAATTAGCTCATAAAAGCTGGTTTCCACCCTGCTTTAGATAGAGGAAAGACACCCGGGGCAAGAGCCCCCTTGGGAAAGAGCTACCTTGAAAGGGTGGGAAGGGGGAGAAAGGAGGGCTTGGTAGTCACACACCACACACACCAAAGATAGCAGAAGACCAGAGGCAGTGAGAGACAGCAGTTGCTGATGTTGGAAGTTAAAAATCGCTAAGTCTCCATTAGCTTACATGACCTTTTCAAGAGCAATTTCAGTGGCTTGATGGGGCTGAAGCCAGATTGTTGAGGACTGAGTGGGTGAAAAAGTAGAAGATAAACTACAAAGTCTAACTACAAGTTTGTGAAGCATAGGGGGAAAACCGTAGTTAGCAGTGGTCCAGGGAAGGAGAAGGTTTGGCAGCTAGAAGAGTGGCCGTGTGACAGGCACATGGCACCCCAGGCTGCCCCAGGGAGAGGGGTGGGGATGGGAGTGGCACATAAGCAGAGAGACACTTCTTCCCGTTGAGCAGAGGAGAGGAGGTCACTGTTGACTGGGGACCCCCGTTTCCTCTAGGAGGGAGGCGGGAAGGGCAGGGGAGGCTGATGGGTATTTTGAGGGGAATAAAGTAGTGGTCAGCTTGGCATTGTGAAAGATAGGAGAGGAAGCTGATTGGTGATGGGGGAGCCAGCAGCCCCAGGCAGGGGCCTGGGGCAGGTGAGAAGCAGGGAGGATCATGGTTTTTCAAGGGAGTACAACTGAGGAACAGGAAGGGAAGAAAACCGGGGATATGGACCACAGGTTCTAAGACATATAGAGAGTGAAATAAAGACATGAGAAAACAGAATGGCTGAGGATGTGGAGGGGCCTGTGGATGAGAGTAGAGAGGCTGGAAAATAGAATCCTTCTGAGTAGCTTAGGGGCAGTACTGCAAGCTTGGGGTCAGAGAGCTCCCTAAAAGGTGGTTGCAGGTGAGTGCTTAAGCAGCAGGGAGTTTATTCAACACGTATGTATTGAGCACCTGCTGTATGCCCTGTGGCTGTAGACTCTGGGCTAGAGCAATTAATGAGATAGGCCAGACTGCTACTTTCCTGGAGCTTATGTGCAGGGGAGACTCAGTAATTAACTAAAGGTGATTTTAGGTGGGAGTACGTCTGTCAGATCATTGAAGCAGATAGTGGCAACAGGATGGGTCTGAGTGAACTGGTCATGGAGTTGTCAGGGAAGAGCCAGGTGAAGCTACCCACATGATGTCTGGTCCTGGGGTAAGAGGCCTACCAGGAGCTGAAGTGATCAGTGAAGGAGTGTTTTCCCTACTGTCCAGTTAACATCATCAGGCAGGGAGACTGTCTTCCTCACCCTCTCTGCTGGAGCCCAAGCACAGTGCCTCATGCAAAGTAAAGACTCAGTAAATCCAGCAGTGGGTGGATGGGCTGACCAGTGGATGAGCACTGTCCTGGGGGCCTCATACTTGATGAGTGTGCCCAGGGCCTTCCTCTTACTTTTTACCTTACCATCTGTTCTCTCTGGCAGTTCCGGGTGCTTTTTGCAAACTTGGTGGCTCTGTTCTGGTACGCCTACCTGGCCTCTCTGGGGAAGTGAAGATGACCTGGAGAGGGTGTCAGACATACTGATGACTGGGGTGGGGTGAGAGAACAGAAATAAGCCAGCCAGGCTCTAGATCATGAGATTCAAGATGACTCGAACATGATGGATGGAGAAACAGAAATCTCTTAATGTCAGAATCGTGTTTTAAAAAGGCAATCGCTGTCCTCAGGTGGTGCTGCCCTAGAAACTTAAATATAGCAGAGATGATTTCACCTGTCACCTTGGATTGAATTATGATCACAATAAACTATAATGTAGCATTTTCAGTGGTGATTTTAATTTCTCAGAATAATTGCTGTTGTTTTGATAGAAATGAGTGACCAGAGGACTGCTCTTGGAATTTTTTAAATGTTTAAAAATTTGTAGTAAAATATATCACAATACAACTGTTTAGCTACTTGGCCCCATAGGGCAAGGGCCCCTTAGACCAAGACTTTCCCTGACCTTCTGAGAGGCCCTATATACCACCCTTTCCACTGGGTCTACTCTCCTGTTGCTCATTTACATTAGCCCTCCTTCCCTAGTTTTTCATTCTTAACATTCCTTCCTGATAGTCTCCCATCCTTATTTCATGGATACAATATCCCTTGGGATCTCAACTGTATATATTTTAAAATTTTCTTCTGTCTTGTGTGCTGTTTTCTGTTTTCACAGGGTTCTTTTTTTTTTTTTTCTATTTGATCTTTGTTGTTGTTCAGTCACTAACTCATGTCCAACTCTGCGACCCCATGAACTGCAACATGCCAGGCTCCCCCGTCCTTACTATCTCCCACAGTTTGCTCAAATTTATGTCCATCGAGTTGGTGATGCCATCCAACCATCTCATCCTCTGTCCCCTCTTCTCCTTTTGCCTTCAGTCTTTTCCAGCATCAGGGTCTTTTTCAATGAGTTGGCTCTATCCAGTCATTCCAATGAATATTCAGGGTTGATTTGATCTTTGTTTTACTCTATCAGGATTACCTGAAATGTCTGTAAATACTTGGATGTGTATCATTGTTAAAAGAGTCAAAGCTACTCAGACATTCTTTGGAAGATTTCTGTACATGGGTTGCACTTGTGACACTGTCCTTGGTGGTGGGCTGGCCAAGCAGGGACCCAGTTTTGTTGGGGCTAGTGCCTGTAACTCATCTGGCTCTTCCAGATTCACAGGACTGGATGAGCTTGCTTCTTGGCTTCCCTCAGTGAAGGCAATTGATATTCCATCTTCTCAGATCAATAACAATCTGATTTCCAGCTTTCAAAATTTTGTCAGCTGATCTCTTTGCTTGGTTTCTTCTGTGAATTCAAGCACATCTTTTTGAATTTGTCCTTTTAAAAAAAAATTTTTTTTGCTATCATTTTTCATAAGTGACCTTCTGGAAGGAGACATAAATATATGGGTTTAAGACACCATGTTTATGCAGAGGTCTGGGTATTTCTGTGGAATACGTTCATTCTTCAAAATCCAGAGTGACTTTATAATGTAAATCGGATATCACTTCCCCATTTAAGTCTGCCCAGATGATCCAGCAGTTCCATTTAGTTGTATACCCAGGAGAACAGAAAGCAGGGACTTGAAGAGACGTTTGTATGCCATGTTCACAGCAGCATTATTCTCAATAGCTAAAATGGGGAAACAACCCAAATGTCCATTGATGAATGAAGAGATGTCCGTCAATACAGTGGAATATTATTCAACCTTAAAAACGAAGGACATTCTGACAGATGACTCAGATGAACCCTGAAGACATTGTTAAGTGACATAATCCAGCTCCAAAGGACAAATACTGTTTGACTCTATTTCTTTCGGATTCCTGGAGCAGTCGAACTGAGACAGGAAGCAGGATGGTGGATGCCAAGGGCTGAGGAGTTTAGTGTTTTAACAGGCACAGAATTTTAGTTAGGGACGATAAGAAAGTTCTGTAGATGGATGCTGGTGATACTCGCACAACAAAGAGAACGTGCTTAATATCCCTGAGCTGTACACCTAAAAGCGGTTACGTTGGTAAATTCTGCAGTATGTGTATTTTGCCACCGTAAAAACAAAGCAACCAGCAAACCCTGCTGGAGTTTCCTAATTCATCTGAACCAGACCCTCAAGTTATCCAAGGGTTCCACCTGGGCTTTCTCCGCAGGTGCAGGTGTAAGTACTTGGGTCGGGTCCCTGCCCAGACGGCTCAACCGGGGCGCCGTCCGAGCCCTCGCTCAACGGCAGAAACGAGTCGCGCAGCAGGCCTCCGGCAGCAGGTCGACCAAAGGTCTCAGAACCACTGCCTACCACCCGGCTCCGCCTTTATCCCTGGAAGTCACCGCGGCGAATAAGGCGATTGCGGCGGCGATCGCGGCGGCTCCCACGCAGCCAGCCGGCCGGAAGCGTACGTCCGACGAAGCGTGTCCCTCGCCGCACGCCGTCCACACCCGAGCGCGCCTGCGCGGAGCCCGTGTGGGGTCGACGCGGGACTTGACCGGCATGGCGTTCCGGC
>NW_011494884.1:2356023-2367248 GCF_000754665.1 Bison bison bison
TTGCGTGCTGGTTTCTCTTTCGGTTCTCGCCGCGAGGCTGGCTGCGGACATGAGGCTTCCCTCGACCACTCTTCTGAGCGCCAGTTTCCTTGTCTGCCCAGGGGGTTGTTTTGACGAAGGAGTACCGGGATGCCCGGAGTGGTCGTTTTCAGTCCTAAACGGAGGGGTTGGACCTTAATAGGGCTCTCGTCCTTGTTTCTGTCTCTCAACTCATGAATATTCAGATTGGGTGACGGCATGCTAATCCCATATTTGGGATACTGCCGAGAGGGTCAGGTGGAGGTGGGTTCTGGAAGGGGCCTCTGCGAGGAGGCCGCGCAGGGCCAGGGCCAGCTGACATACTGAGTAGGAGCATGAGGCCCAGGGGTCCCAGGCACCCCGGCCGCGCGCTGTCAGTATGTTTATAGAGCACTTGGAAATAGTGGGTTCTGTGATCAGGAAGCAGTTTTTAGCCTTGCTTAATGTTAACTTAAATTTAAAAACCAAAGCAGTGCAGATCTTAAAATATTGTATTGAAACGATAGTATTTTTGATATGCTGGAGTGAATAAAGTGAGTTACTGAAATTTTTCCTGTTTCTTGCTACTCTGTAAATGTGGCTACTTGGAAATTTTAAATAACATACGTTGCCGGTGTTCTCTTTCTATTGGATGGCACTGCTCTGGGTTGTGGGATGGTTTACCCAGTCCCAGCTCTTTCCTACTTAACACTTTGAGTGTGGGGCACAGAACTAATGTTTATTGTTAGCCTCATTGTATAGAGAAGAGGTATTCTTTTTAACCTTTAGTTTTTAAAGATAAATTCATTTAAAAATAGTCTTCTATTTACAGAAAAGTTGCAAAGACAATAGAGTTCCTATTTTGTTAGAGTTCCACACCTAACTTCCTCTGTTGTTAACACCTTACCCTCACATAGGGTATTTGTTACAATCAGTGAACCGGTGTAGGTACAATATTATTAACTGATGTCCATACTTTATTGAGATTTCCTCAGTTTTTACTTGTAGTCCATTGTCTCTCCCAGGATCCTAAATGACAATCAGGCTTTGACAGTTTTTCAGACTTAACTTGTGATGACCTTGACAGTTCTGAAGAGTGCTGATCAGGTATTTTGTAGAATGTCCTTCAGTTGGGATTTGTCTGTTTTTCTCATGATTAGGCTGGGGTCATGTCCCTTTTAAACATCAGTACAATCTTCTTAATTTCTTGTGCCTTTCCAAAGAAACGGTCACTCTGAGGTTAAAGGACTTACTTGAGGGAGAGCCAGACTTCAGCTTTGTTTGAGGCTGATATGCTATATTTGCTTGCCAAGTCTAGATTTATGAGGGAGTAAGGAAAGTGGTATCCTGCATCTGTGCCTGTGGTACCAGAGGTCTTCTCTGGCTAAGCCCCAGCTCCCCCATGACTGCCAGTGTGGCATCTCAGTCTGGTTATGTTACGGTACCCCAGGTTCACATGGCCCAAGCAGAACCCTCAAATTCACCATGACTTCCCTCAAAACCTGTTCTTCCAGCACTGTCTTAGCAGAGTACATTCTTTCCCAGCTCTGCCAGTCTCACAGACATTTAACTTCTATTGACTTCTGGTCCATGAGCTAACAGAGCCTGTCTTCACCAGACATCGTTTCTCAGCATCTTTGCTACTGCTGCGCCCTCCCAGCCACAACCCCCGCCATCAGCCCTTTCCCAGCACTCAGCAGGGCCAACCAGGGGGATTCCCGTGATACTGGGAACATTCTTCTCCCTGTCTGGTGTGATGGCCACTGTCCCACTTGCTGCTGAGCTTTGAAAATGTGCTTTGTGTGACTGAGGAAATGGGAGTTTTAATTGTACTTAATATTTATGATTTTGAGTGTAAGCAGCCACACGGTCAGTGGCTGCTAAGGGGCAACACAGCATCCCTGTCAGCGAGGCCGCCCTGTGGGCATGTCCCACCTGCCCTCCCACAGCCACTCCTTCCTCCTATCTGTGTCACTGGTCCCCTTGCTGTGACTGTCTGTCTCCTCACAAGGACATGAACAGCACAGAGGCTTTGCTTATCTGTCTGTCCAGATAAGCCGCCCAGGGCAGGCCTAGCACCAAGAACAGAGGACGTTGGCTCCTCCCCTACACCTCCCAACACAGGAAGCCCCTCTGTCAGAAAGACTAGGGGTGACTTGAGAGCAGGGGCACAGAGGACGCCGTCTTGTGTTTCAACATCAGGAGAGAACCACTGTCCCTGGTCAACCTGCGGAAGAGGAACCTAGAGACTGGAGAAGAGGAGCTGACGTCCAGGCTGGACCACTGCAAGGCCAAGGCCACACGGCACATCTTCCTCATCAGGCACTCGCAGTACCACGTGGATGCCTCCCTGGAGAAGGACCGCACGCTGACGCCCCTGGGTATGTGGCTGGGCTGTCTGCTGATCCGCTAGGCAGGCCTCCTTGGACCTGTGTCAGGTGTTCTTGGCCCAGATGTGAGCTTTGTCATTAATAGTAATAATCAGCTTAATCTGACTCAGACTTCGAAAATGCTCTCAACCTTTTTATTTAAATAAGTTTTTAAAAATTTATTCATTTTTGGCTGTGCTGGGTCTTTGTTGCTGTGAAGGCTTGTCTCTAGCTGTGGTGAGTGGGGGCTGCTCTGTACTTGTGTGCGGCCTTCTCTTTGCAGTGGCTTCTCTTGTGGAACACAGGCTCTAGGGCATGTGGGTTTCAGTTCTGGCACATGGGCTCAGTAGTTGTGGTTCCCGGGCTCTAGAGCACAGGCTCAGTAAGTTGTGGCACATGGGCTTAGTTCTTCCACAGCATGTGGGATCTTCCTGGATCAGGGATTGAACCCATATCTCCTGCATTGGCAGGCAGGTTCTTTGCCACTGAGCCACCCGGGAGGCCCCTCAACTTTAAGAATATTATGATGGATCCTGCCTGCAGGTGCTCTGTGGTGGCTCCGCCCGGTGCCCCATGACTTGACTTAGTTGCTGAAGAGCTTCAGAGGCTGCTTTATAAACGGTGGCATGTCTCAGGGCCCCACCCGGTAGCAGGTTCTTGCTACTGTGCATGGTGCTGCTGGGCACATCCTCCCACCTTGGTCTTTGTGTGCCTGTATCCACAGGAGAAGTCCCTCAGACAGGAAACGCAGGGTGTTTGGAGATGGAGCTTACATTTTTACAAATTTCTTTGTTGAGTGAGATAGTACCCTTTTGTGCGAAGGGTCTGGTGGCCTGTCCTCAGGCTCAAGATAGAAGTAAAGCTGCATCTGTGGTGTCACATGTCCAGCTGAAACTGACTCTCCAAGGGCGTTTCAGTTGGATTCTAAGATACATTTGAGGAAAAACATTTGTATTTGCACCCAGACCTTAGCAGTGCTGGTTGTCCGTCCTCACCTGTTGACATCTGTAGTGAGTGCACGTCTGGTCACTGGAGCATTAAAACCCAATCTTTGGATAAAGTTGAGTAAGAATAGTGTAATGGACCCAGAAATAGTAAACAGGACTCCACCCAAACTTCAGCCACGCTGAACCGTGGCTGGGTGTTTTGTTTTTTTTTTAAGATTTATTTATATATGGATGCTCTGGGTCTTCGTTGCTGTGTGTGGGCTTTTCTCTAGTTGTGAGCGGGGGCTATTCTTCATTACGGTGCATAGGCTTCTCATTGTAGTGGCTTCTCTTGTTGAGGAGCATGGGCTTGGTAGTTGTGGTGCACAGGCTTAGTTGCTTTGCAGCTGTGGGATCTTCCTGGACTAGGGATCAAACCCATGTCCCCTGCATTGGCAGGTGGATTCTTATCCACTGTGCCACCAGGGAAGTCCTTGAGGCCGTTGTTTTTGATGCTTTTTCTGTATGGGCCTGGAGGTAGCTGGTCTGTCTCACTGACTTTACCAGTTGAAAGCCTGACCTCTTCCTTAGGCCTAAGACCTGGGAGGGGCTGCCCATTTTGTCCCCCAGCCCTAATGGTCCTTGGTAAGGACTGAAGTATTTGTGAAGTAGAAACAAGCAGGAACTCCCACCACCTGTAATTCTCCAGTGTATTCCACCTTCAAGGTCGTGAGCAGGCTGAACTAACTGGTCTCCGACTTGCAAGCTTGGGGTTGAAGTTTAATAAAATCGTCCATTCCTCCATGACCCGTGCGGTAGAAACCACTGACATCATCAGCAAACACCTGCCGGGTGAGTGCCAGGCACCCTAGGTGCCCAGCAGCAGGGAGGGAGGGGTGGCTGCTCCTAAAGGGGCTGAGTCCTGTGCTTCTCTGCAGGAGTCTGCAAGGTCAGCACAGACCTGCTGAGGGAAGGCGCCCCCATCGAGCCCGACCCCCCCGTGTCTCACTGGAAGCCGGAGGCTGTGGTAAAAAAAACTCCCCCCGGGGCAGCCTCCTGTGGGGAGCAGCCTCCTCTCTGCCCTTGGGCTCCTGGTGGCAGCGGGGCCCACACTGCCTCCATACGCACGATTCCTTCTTCTGCCCCCAGCAGTATTATGAAGATGGAGCGCGGATCGAGGCCGCCTTCCGGAACTATATCCACCGGGCGGACGCCAAGCAGCAGGAGGACAGCTATGAGATCTTCATCTGCCACGCCAATGTCATTCGCTACATCGTGTGCCGGTGAGGGGTCCTGCCGGATGCCCTTGGCCCTACTTCCCCTCTTGCCAGCCACAGCGTGTCTCCTCCAGCTGGTGGTCTGGTAGAATGGCTTTCAGTCCAGTTTTCTCATGACTGTGTTTTTGGTGGGAATAGACCAGACCAAGTGCCCTGTGTTGGCAGTCTTTCCTGGGCAATGTTGTGGTTGCTTGGTTCAGGCGCATAGCTGGCTGCTCACACTGCAAAGTCACGTTTTATATGCCAACACCCCATTTCCCTGACATGCAGTGACTGGTTTAGCACCTGTCACTGGATCATGCTGCTGTGGTTACTCGATGTTTGCCTCATAGTTTCCTATTTCCCTTAGCTTATTAACTGGAAATTTTTTGTAATTATAGGCTCACGGACCTGTTTGTGCAGGATTATAACCTGTGAGCATGTTAGTCACTTCCCTACTCCAGCTGATCCAGGGTACGAAGTCGGGAGCTTCTCCAGGGGCTCCTGTCATTGGAGCCAGCCAACCACTTCCTTACGTCCTGGCCCCACCAAGTTCCAGGCCTTCGCAGTGATGCCTGCCCTGAGCCACATCCATGAGTCACGGAGGGCCTGGACCTGGAAAGGCCAGCAGGGTGCTCATGTATTTGACCAAATCCTACGTAGAGCAAGATGTGAAATAACTGTAACCCTGCCTCCCCCGGATCCATTAGAAGCTGTTTGGCAGGTGCTTCAGGAGCTCAGGGGATCCCCCTTCTCACATGGGCCCATTTGTCCAGATATCACACAGGGCTCCAGGCGAGAAGCGCCATGCTGGGAGAGCAGGTTCCAGGCCAGGTCGAGTGCTGCTGGGAGGAAGGGCTGGGCTGCAGGCTTGTAGCCTGAGCCTTTGTGCTGCTTTTTCCTGAGCTTTGACTTCTGGGCTGTGTAAAACACACATCTTTCCATATCCCAGGACAGCACTGACCGAGTATCACTGGGAGGCGAACCCAGTGCTGAAAATGGGCCAGAAATGACTGGTCTTAGAGCAGTGGTACCTGTGCTAAAGACAGGGTTGCTGGGAGCCAGGGCCTCTGCCCCAGGAAATGGGAGGGCGACCTGCCCCCTAACTCAGGACAGTTTTTTAAAGTGGTGAGTGTGACGTTGAGACTTTTAAAAAGCAGTGTGTGGGTAGTTATTCCTTTAAGTCGGTAAAACTCTTGACAGAGTAGTGGTGAGACAAGCCACGGGGCTGCCGCATGTCGACCCCAAAGTTCTAGGGCAGGAGGAGTGTCTGGTGACATGGACAGAGGCTGTAGTCCTGCTGGGCTCTTCGGCAAATACTAACTGTGCCTCAAAAGCACTTTTAAGAGCATGAAAACGCTCCAGGGGTCGTGGTTGCACCTGTTGCACCATTTGGCTGCCCTCTGCCCCCTTCTGGTTACACTGGGAAAGCAGGTTAAGTTGCATGCATTTATTAACCAGTGTGCTTGTGACTTACCTGCAGGCCTCGAGCGTGGTTGATCCCCATCTCAAAGGGACTGGACTCTCCCCTACCCCTTGTTGGACTGTTAGGTTGACATCCTCCTGGCAGCTCCTTTCTCTGAGAAACCCCATCTGAAAACAGGAGGGACTTACAGATGCTGGGTCCAGCCTCTGGAAGTCTGACCAGGGGCTTCTCATCTGGGGTGGGGGACCCTCAGCTTTGTTGAGACCTGGCCCACCTGGCCTGTTTCTAGCACATTCTTTCTTCTCCTCAGGGCGCTGCAGTTCCCACCAGAAGGCTGGCTCCGCCTTTCCCTCAACAACGGCAGCATTACCCACCTGGTGGTCCGGCCCGATGGCCGAGTGGCTCTCAGGGCCCTTGGGGACACAGGGTTCATGCCTCCTGACAAGATCTCCCGTTCCTGAGGGCCGCTTGGAGGCCCCGCGTCCTCCTTAGCCCCTAGCCGGCCTGGTGTGGGTGCCGCCAAGACCACAGCTTCCCCCGTGTCCCCCCCACAGGCTGCGCAGCGGGGACGGCCACCTCTAGGCAGCAGGAAGGCAAAAGGATCTACAGCACAGAGTTCTTAACTCACGGTCCAGGAAGGAAAAGGGAAGCACTTGGATCAGACCAGCTTCATCTCTTTCGCAGGGTGTCTGCCTCCCTCTCATCCAGGACGAGCCTGAGGGGTCCAAGCAGGCCTGTTTGAGGGACTGGATGAGGCCCCCCAGATGCTGTGACTGTGGGGACCAGGCAGACACGGCAGCAGGCTGTCTGCCAGCAGAGCCCGTCAGGCAGGAGGAAGAGGAGGAGGGCGCAGTGCTTTTTCCGTTTGTAACTTATTCTGCTTCGTATATTCGTTTCCTAAAACTCTTGTCACTTACATAAAGATTTTCCTCATCTGGTTCTTGCTTTGAAAAGCACTTTCTCACTCCAAAGTCACACCTCCCTGAAGCTGTGGGATCTGAACTTTTGTGTCGTGACGCCTTTCTGGATACACAGGAGGAGCACCTTGGCCGGTGAGGGAGGTGACTCAAGCTGCTGGCCTCGCCAGAGAGGCAGTGATGAATGCCTCAGGAGTGGCCCATTTCAGTAAAACGTCCAACTGACAGTTCAGTCCTTGTTTGCCTCTGGCTGGTAATCTTTCATGCTTATGGATTAAAATATTTAGTATGTCCTCCCAAATTTCTGTTATTTTAGGAGAAAGTACAGTTTTTATTAAGTGGTTATGAACATTTTCTGTAATCAGTGCAACTAATTGGAGTATTTGATGTTTCTGTCAATTTTGGAAATAACTACAAAATAAATTTTATTTTACTGGTTTTTCAAAGTACTAATTGTGAATGTTTTAAAACAAGAGGCCTGTGCATGACAAACAGCAGCCCCAACTAGCAAAGAAAGTCTCAGCAGAAAGGCCTTTTCCCCAGTATCTTGTGTACCCCGGGCTGAAGTTTTGCAGGGTATCTGCCCAAGAGGGGCCTCGGTGAGAGGCCCTGACCCAGGACAGGGAGCTTAAGTGGTTTTCTAAAAGTAACAACCGTGCACCAATCTGTAGAAATAGTTTTGACAAGTTAGCCAGGGGCTGTGCCAACGTCCAAAACCAGAAAAGTGCAAGGCAGCACCAGGTGTCTGGCCTCGGGTGCTGTGAGATCCCGTAGTCGAGCCCTGGGCACCCAGACCGTCAGCACCTGCAGGTCCTCCCTGTTTCCTTGGGTTTGTGTGGTCATATTGCTGTCCTGTCTGCAGACCTGTCTTTTCAGTGGCGTGTCCACCCTTTGCACCTGACTGCTGAGCAGGGCCAACGTTTCAGAAACAGGAAGTGAGCCCAGGAGCGGGAGAAAGGTGTCTTGATGGGGTCAGTTACAAGGGCCCAGGAAACCACCCTGAGGTGGGACATATGACCGAGAACTTACAAAATGTCAGGAAAGACATCCTAAATGTGACCAACATAAAAACCCACCCCAAGAGCCTGTGTGTCAGGAGGGATCCCAAACTGACAGCAGTGAGTGAGAATGAAAGTGGTTCTTACTGGCTGCATTGCTGTTTGTTCCAAAGTATCTCAAGACAGTTGAGGAAGGAACCCAAGGGCAGGTGTGACCCAGAGCTGCCTGCGGGTCTCCACACGGAATGAGAAACACGTGCCTCCGACTGCCTGAGCACACCTGGCTTGGGGATGGGATGGCGATGTGCCCAGTGACTGGCAACTGTACCCTACAAGACAGTCACCCTACAACCGTCCTCTCTGAGCTGTGAACGCTTCTGGAAACATCCAAAAACTACCCCAGAAGATCTGGCTGCACGTGTGGAGCCTGCTCTCCCCCAGGAGAGGGGACCCTCTGGAGCCCCCTGCACGGTAGCCCACGGCACAGCCACCACCCACCATGATGAGGTTCCCATCACCTCTTTCCAACCAAAGACATTACACACTGATTGTCAACATCACAGAAAAAGGCTTCCTGTTTCATGGGACGCTTAGGAAATATTTGCTAGTTTAACTGATGCCAAGCAAGGCTTTTCACAACTGTGTTAGGAATGAAAGGACCCCAGATAGCAAATAAACCACTCTCAGATTGATGTTCTGTTTAACCCAAACACTGCTTAAGAGTTTGCTAAAAAGGGCACTTTTCCTGGGCACAGTTGAGAGAGGTCTTTCTAAAAGCTTAGAATGATTACCACATGGTTTTAAAAATAATTTATTCCATTAAGTAGTTTTAAAAAGATGTAAAATTGCCACGGGACACATGATAATGCATTTAGTGGAATCAGGGCCAACTTATATAAACAAATGGAGAAATAATCAAAGGTCTAAACTTGAGAAAACAGGAACAGCAGTCTGCAAAGTTAGGGCACATCCCTACTTTAATTTCCGTCTGAATACTTATAACAATATACAGGATGGTATGGTCAAATTTTAGAGAAAACAGATCATCACTATGACTACATCTGTGTTCTGATTTATTTGAGGCTAGAGGTGTCTTTTAAAAACGCCATTTGGTTTGTAGAACAGAATGTATTTTTCTCTTATGTCTAGGTTGTCTGCTACACAAGTGAGAACACCCTGTGTAACAACCTTTTGAATTTTAAAACCTTAATCTCAGGTCCGATATTCCTGACCTATGTCTTGTTATTGTGTGAAAGAAATAAGCTCTTTTCTTTTTTTTTAACATAAGTTTCAATTCAGAATCTTTACAAATAAAAGACTCTCACTTATGTCTACCTCCTATCACTGTATAGTCTCAAAGAGTAGGTTCAGAAGAATCAAAGGGATTTACAAAGGCACTGGACAGCAGACGCATTGGTAGTTTTCACTTTTGATCAAACACTGGCAATGCCCCCAGAACCCTGCTGTGAGTGGTCACTGGTAACACGGGAGAAACAGCCCTCCCCTCGGCTGCAATGCCCTAGCCCTCCGGGATGCAGAGCTCTGTATGTGCAAACCCTCCAGCAGGTATGGCCCAGGGGGAGGGAAGACAAACCACACCGAAAGGACAGAACTGGGATCAGATATTTCCTCCAAAGCAAATCTTTTGTCTCTACTAAAACGTGATGCTCTTTCATAAAGCAATCCAACTGAAATGCATTCTAAAATACGAGGTACACCTCAAAACCAGGGAACAACATTCAGGTTACTTTATTACACTGCACTGGCAGCTACATAAGGTGCACTGTGAAAGGCCAAGTGCTGGTGAGAAAGGAACACCCTCCAAGGACCGCTGGTGAGTGAGTCCTGTGTGAGACTATTCACATGACTCCCAGCGGCTACCATTTCTCCTCTAGAAAAAAGCTAGTTTCATCTTCTGGTCACTCACTTAAATGTCTTCAGTGACTCCCAACTGTAAGTGTTGCTGCAACTGTCCGACACATGCAAGGCTCCTTTACTCCTGGATGCCCACCTTGTCAGTGTCTAATCAACGGTTGACTGGCAAAGCAGAGAGGATTTTTTGTCATGAACTAGAAAGTCAAAGACCCTTCCCAGAAAAGGCAGAGGTACAAACTTCACCTGTGTTTCAGGAAAAGAGCGGAAGGGAGCGCAGCACTGTCGAGGGAGCAGGGGGCACCCGGCCTCTCTGGTGCCCTCTTCCGTCACGTGTGCACCTGGGGCGGCTAACAGAGCCTGTGTAACCACACTGAGGGTTTTCAGAAAATCTGCAGCAGTTTGTATTCACCTTCTCTCTAAATAACAGAAAGCTAAATTTTATACAGAATATTTGCAATTTCTAAAATTATTTTACTCTCTAAATAAGGACTGATAAATTAATCAGAATATTATTTTGGCATGTGAAATTTCAGCAATAAACACAGTACTTTTCTTAACAAACAAAACAACAAAGAACAAACCAAGAACCCCAGCAGTGTGCATGGGCCCTACAAGGTGGCAAGCTGGGCCAGGCGCGCCATCCGGCGGAGGTGGCCCCCGTTGGCGGGGCTGTAGCGCCCGGGGCTGCCCAGGCCGGAGGCGTGAGGTGTGGAGCCAGGCTTCCCAGGGCTGCTGCCTGCAGGGCTGCTTCTCCCAGGGCTGCCGCTAGGAGGGCTACTGACGTCCAGGAGCTGAGACTTCAACTTCCCTTTCAGCGAGGGGCTGGACCAGCTGAGGAAACCAAGAACGGGCAGTCAGCATGGATGGCTGGATGGGGATCTGGGCCCCTGCCCCCGAGAGAGCACTGGCAGAGGTGCTGCAAGCCTGGGAGCTGTGAGCCCTGAAGACTGAGAGCTCATTACCATCCCCACACGAGTGGCATGTGACCCTGAGCAGGAACCTGGGCTACTTCCGTCCCGCACCCACTTGTCAGCAGCACCCTTCCCCTTTGTCACCCCCAGCCACACGTCAGGGGACTTCCCACCAGCTTGGCTAACGGATCTGTGTGAATTTCCCCACGAATCTAGCAACTCTGATCCCTGGGCCTGTGGGTACCTCTGTCTGTCCGAAGGCGAGTAGCAAAGGACAGCGCTCCTCCACCTGTGTACGGCCGGGTACTGGCGAGGGTCCACATCCGTGCACTCCAGGGCTGCCAGAACATCCCGATCCAGTTTTGACGGCTCTTCTCTAGAAGGCACGAGAAGAAGCAAGAACCTCCATGATTACACCCAGAAATCCAGCACCACTGAGTCCATTACCAGCACCGCAGGCACTAGCTGCAGGCTGCAATCCAGTTTGGGGGTGGGGGTGAGGGTGGGACTAGCATGGGCGGGGATGGCAGAGGGAACGTGCTACCCACAG
>NW_011494884.1:2367397-2388810 GCF_000754665.1 Bison bison bison
ACTGACCCCAAGATGGCCTTTCTTCCTAAAACTCATAGGACAGCTCAGTCATGGTGGGAAGTACAGTGGACGCAAGGAGGAGCCAGGAAGGAAAATGCTGTCTCCCACTGGCTTGGAGGACCAATGAGGATGGATAGAAAGCCACCAACTCGTGAGACAGATTGAACAAGTGCCTGTCAGACTGGCCGGGGTGGAGGGAAGTGTCCAAGAATCATACTGGTGCCTCTGCCCACCACCCCCCAACACACGTGCGTGCTCCCCGACTCATACCCAAAAAGGAAGAGCCTCTGGACAGGCTCCTTTGAGGCGGGAATCTCCGAGGGCTCCGAGCCATTGCCATAGCGGGGCTCGTGCACAGAACTGTCTGGATTCAGGCACATGTTAGCAATTCCAGCAGACATCTCATTTTCTGTCCTTCCCTGGTTATTTCCAAGTCTATCAGCAGCAAGAGGTTCTAACACGTCACTTCCTCCCGCGTTCACTCTTGATGTCAGGACCTTCTTATCTCTAGTTTTCACTCTTTGATTTGGTGTCTTAGAAAAGCTACTTTCTAGATTCTGCAAATTCAGTTTATCAAACTCAACAGTCAAGCCGGAGATGGGTGAGCGGAGGTCTTCCTCCCCACTCTGGGCCTTGGGCCTCTTCCCACCCAGGGTCTTGCCATCCCTTAGAGGGCTGCAAAACCCATTTCTGCTGCTGTGGGGACTGGTCGGGGCTGAGGCTTCGATAAGTTCTGTCTGCTCCAAGGGGAGGATGTCACACCCCAAGTCTCCAAAAGCAGCTGCCCTGGGCGGGGTGTTGTTTCGAGCTGTGTTTTGCCGGTTTTTTATCTCTTCCAAACTCATGTCATCGTCTTCATCTAGAAACGCCCTCACAGAGATGGAATTGCTGCACTTCCTCTGACGGCCTGTGAGGGAGAGAAACCAGCTCTCAGAGGTGTTGACAAGGGGACTTCGGGATGTCACCGCGGATAGCACAAACGCTGTGCCAAGTCACTCCCATATTCAAAGCCTCCTCCTTGTTGCTTAAGACAGAAAACCTTGGAAAAAGTCAAGCAGGACCTTGCAGACAGAATTACAGGCTCCAGGCCCAGCTGTGCCCCCTCATGGGCAAGAAAATGAGAAGCCACAGGTTCCCACAGACCTGGCCACAGGACGGCTGCCAGTCTCACCAGCCTTGGATGCACTGCGTGTCCTTACCTAGGGCTGAGGCATCCTCCTGGCGACACGCTGCATTTTCTCCCATGTCTTGTAGGTGCTTTTTGCCTACTTCCTGCTGAGTAAGGTATTCTTCCAGCTTTTGCAGGCCTGCCTGGGAAGACAGATCAACAAAACAGCCCAGAAAGTCCCAGTATTCGACCCAGGGATACCCCAGTTCATGAGCCAGCTCCCTGTAAGAATAAAGCAAATTAACCAGTTTTGAGAGCAGAAGAAAAACTCACAGAACTGACTACACAGAAAAGAGCCACTTTATGCTAGAAATGCCCAAAATGCACCTGCAACCTTGGTTTCATTTTATCCTAAATTTGGGGCTGAAAGAGTATGCTTAACTTCCTGAAGCAGTGTCCCCCTCACAGGGTAAGACCGTGCTATGGAATGAGTCAAGGTCACGGGTGAGAAAGGTACCACTTACAAACAAACCATTCCACTCACACCAACACTCACCAGAGATAAAAAAGGGCAAACTGTAAAACTCCACTAACAAAGAACATTTTGGTTTTCATAAAACAACAGTACAAAGTTGAAGACAATTCTGGTTTGGGCCAGACATAAATGTTTAGAGGTCTTTTTCAAGTTGTGAACTTAAAGCTGGGCACATATTTTACGAAAAAGTCTCCCTGTGTGGCTCCTTTCCCCACACAGCCTCACGCTCCTTGGATGCCCCACCTGACTGCCAGGAGGGACTGTTTTCATGCAGCCTTGCTGCACAGGCTGCAGTGTACACCTCTGCAAATTAGACCTTAGTAAAAAGGCTTTAAAGTCTACCAGTAAGGACTTCTGGGAACTACTATTTTGAAAGTCCCAAGCACCAAGCACACTGGCACACAGCACACAAGATACCACCACTCGGCTCTTTGGCACTTCGTGCTCTTTAAGTACCTTCCCACTCTCTCAATGCCTCTTTCTGGATCAGATTTCCTGACACTGTGGAAGAAGCCCGCTTTCTCTCGAGGCGGGGTTTTCCAGAGTCGGCGAAAATCTTCTGCCTAGAACAGAAAGTGTGTTGAGATGCGCTATGCACCCACATTGCCAGGCAGTGCCCCCGCCCAACCCCAAACACAGTGCAGGCAACATGCCCTCCTGCTCTGGAGCTACGGAACTTCAGTTGTATCACAGTAGAGGCCAGGAGGGACCCTGGTAAGGTCTGGGCCGGGATGAGGGTCAGAACTGAACCAGGAGGCTTTGAGGGAGACCCTACAGACCTGCTGCCCAATAATGTGTGTGCTTTTTATGTTTCATGCAGCTAAATCTATTCCTAACATTTTATAGTTGAAGGTAACTAACTACAGCTTTCTTTTACTAAGAGGAAAGAGTGCATACAGGTCAGTATATGAAGTACCTCCGTCTGGAAGGTGAACTTCAGAGTCTGCAAGTGGAAGTTTCCTAGTGACAGCACAAATCCAAGTACAATGGAATGGGCATATGCTGTGCAAGGTCCATGGGCACAGATGGGGGGGCGCAGGTAATGCCAGCATGGGGAGAGTAAGCCCGGGTAAACCTCATTTCTTGGGAGCACCGCTTGTCACATACCTGCTCTAGCTAACAATAATAGAGTCAAGACACTTGTTCCTCCAGGAAAGTTCTGAAGCCTCACTGACAACTCATTGGAGTTTCATGAGACCTGGTCTCCAGGACCAAGCACAAAGCGAAAGGCTGGAAAAACCCAGCACTCCTGGTGGGGACAGCCAGGAGTTGTTCCAGAACCTTCCACAGATGCTCACCTTGGATGGACTCAGGGGCCCTGCGAAGGCTCGAAGGGTTAGAACAGGGTCTTTGGGGAAGCCTCCAGTGTGGCCAATGTGAGAGACCTCGCCTGTCTGGTCTGAAGACCACAGCTCCCCGATCACAGGAGAAGACGTGTCCTCTGCCCTCAGGAGGGGCACATAGTAGTGACCTGGGAGGAGAAAACACATGGGGCTAGGTGATGTGTGTGGACAGCCTGCACCACAGTGGCCGTTGCTGCTGCTAAGTCGCTTCAGTCGTGTCCAACTCTGTGAGACCCCATAGATGGCAGCCCACCAGGCTCCCCCGTCCCTGGGATTCTCCAGGCAAGAACACTGGAGAGGGTTGCCATTTCCTTCTCCAATGCATGAAAGTGAAGAGTGAAAGTGAAATCGCTCAGCCGCGTCCGACTCTTCACGACCCCATGGACTGCAGCCCACCAGGCTCCTCCATCCATGGGGTCTTCCAGGCAAGAGTACTGGAGTGGGTTGCCATTGCCTTCTCCAACAGTGGCCGTTAGGCCCTGGGAATCAGCCTGAGAATCAGCTGGATTATTACCCCACAGGCTCTGCATGCCAGTCAAAGATGTTAACTGTAAAAAGGCTGAGAAAGCTCTGGAGCCAGAGCAACTGAAGAGAGGTCAGTCTGTGCCAGACTCCTGCACCTAAAGAGCCCCACACTCTTCCTCTGCAGAGAAATAAGGAGGAGAAGAAAAAAGGAAAGGGGAGCAGCAAACACATGCTTGTTTCCAGGTTCGTAGGAGGACTGAGAGGGACCTGTGAACCAGAGCAGCTGAAGAGGAGCTGGAGAAACCTTACAAAGAAGATGCATGTCAACCTCCATCCTCCCCCAACTCCTATTCTGTTTTGTGTTACAATTTTAACATTGTAACACATATGTTCAGAACACATATCTGAACATATGTGTTCAGGTATCACTGAACACATATCTCCGAACAGACCTGGAATCACACACTTTGGTATGGAACCTGGAAAGGACAAAGGCTGTGAGGCCACAGGGACAATGTGGCAGGAAAGCACCAAGGACACCACGCAAGCGATGGTGGTGGCTGCTGGGGGCCCGTAAGACTTCATACCAAGAGGCCTCACCAAGCCCTGCACTAAAGAAACCACCAGGGATCTGGGCAGGAATGGAAACCAGAGAGAAGTAGATAAAGATGAACACACAGGGGAGGCAAAGAGCTTCCAGTATCTGCAGCAAGGCCATTGAGCAAGCTGCTGCCAACTGCTCAAACTCCCTGGAAACAACAGAGAGGAAAAAGCGGGTAGGAAGCGGGGCTTTCCACCGCCAGGTGCCCTGGAGCCTGTAGGCTGGCTGGGACACAGCTTGGGCACTCTGGTCCAGAGGCTGGAGGCTCCGGGAAACCGAGCAGGAAGGACTGCCCCACGGGCCCTGGTCTGAGAAGCCCTTGGCCTGGAGAGTGGTGATCCAGGGCCGGGAGGTCGAAGAAACGGAGATGGGGACAGCCTGGGCAGAGGGCGGTGAAGGACAGGGAGCCACCAAACGACTGACACAGGGGCTCCAGGCAGGCCTCTCCCGCCTTCTGGCTGCCCTGCAGGCTGTGGCCAAAGAAGAGCGGCCGGAGGCACCTGCTGCCCAAGAGGCTGCAGAGGTCAAGGCGTGAGGCTGCAAGCAACAGTCAAGTGACAGACAACTTGGTCTCCCAGAAAAGGGAAGTGGAACCCAGGGTAATTCTGAGGGGGTCCCAACAGCCCCCTGGCTTCAATCCCACAGACAAGGCAGCCTAGATGCTGCCAGGACCTTCATGGAGGGCCTCCTCCTCACTCTGGGCGCCCACTCCCCACCTTACCCTTTAAGTAGTCTCGAATCCGCTCCTTCAGTTCTACAGATTTGTTTTTGCTTCTTTCACAAATAACCTATTAAAAAAAAAGATAAGTGAACACTCTGAATCGAATTTATCACGTTTTCTTATCATGAAAATGATTTTGCAGAAGCAAGTATTAAAGTCAACACAACAAGGACAGATAGATCCTAACACTGAGTATTTCATAAAGCCCACAATAAAAAATGTATGTTTAACAATGCAATCTTCCTTCTTCAATGTTTTGTAAAAGCTCCAAGGGGCCAGGACAAGGAGAACAAACTCTGAGATTACAGGTAAATTTTACCTTCTTTCTTCATGCTGTCTACATTTCCTAATTTTCTGCAAGGAAAGGAAACCTTAAGGTGAACCATCAATTCAGAGCAGACATGTCCATACCTCAGGACTATACACTTCACTGCCTGGGAGCCTGTCTTCTACGGTTTGGCTGGACTGAAATACAACTTCTACTGAACAGGGACACAGATGTTTCATTTTTGCAACTACAGGAATCAATGTTCTCAGACATTAGAGAATATAGAGAACTGTAACATTTTAGCTACAAACAATAAAAAACCAATAACCTTAAAATAAAAAGGAAGGAACCACAAAATTACCATCTCCTGCCAGCCTGTGAGAAAAACAAATTACCACTGCACAGTGAACCCTTCAAGTAGTGCAACATTTTCTTCTAAACTCTGTAACTGGTTGTGAGAGAAGTCCAATGCTTTAAAGAAGTGTCACCACCTACTGTATGGCACATGGAACTCTGCTCATGTTATGTGGCAGCCTAGATGGGAGGTGAGTTTGGAGAATGGATACATATATATGTATGGCTGAGTCCCTCAGCCAGTTTACCTGAAACTATCAAGGCTATCATCATGATACAAAATAAAAAGTGAAACAAAAATGTGTCACCATCTTACACTGAGAAAACACACACACATGCACACAGAAAGTTGAGTCAGATTTATCCAAAATAATGGTAATTTCTGAGTTGCAGAATTCGCTGGTAAATTTTATTCTTTTTATGTGAATTCTAAACTTGCTACAGAAGTGGGTGCAACTTACATAATCACAGCAAATGAAAAGGAGGTGCCACTGCCAGAACAGGATCTTACAAATTCTATTTCCACAGGGTGGGCAGGTCCAAGCCAGCCAACAGCCCCGTGCATGTTACAAAGTAACCCATCTTCCAGTTCTCTCAAGTCCACCTTTCTCGCTGCCTCACTGCACAGAGGCACTGCTGCCTTCTCTAAAGCGCATTTTGCTCAACTGCTGACATACATTCTGACAAGGCCTGTTCCTAAGGCTTGTATGGGCCAGGTGAGAATATAGAAGAGGGGCGCAGGACAGCTCCTAGTGCACACCGAGAGAACACACGAGCAGCACCATCATCATCACATCATCACCACCGTCTCCATTATCCCTCACCAGTTACCATCATCCTCACCATCGTCTCACATTACCACCACCACCGCCGCCATCACCACCATCACAACCGACTCCATCCTCACCATCTCTATCATCCACGACCACCACCATCAGCAGCACAAGCACCACCTCCCATGTTCTCTCTGACCCTGGTGAGCTGAAGGATGCAGAGGGAACTTATCAAAACACAGTGAGCCACCAAGGATAGCTTGACCACCCAGTTCAGGAAAATAAAATCTGCAAACTAGGGCAGTTCACTCCCTCCTGGCTCTACAGAGGCATCTTCTTCAGAGTACATCTTACTTGACAATCAAGCTTCTGTTGCCATAAGGCAAACACATGCACACAGTTACTTGTGTCTTCACAGTAGCTGTGGTTGCAGACCTTGTAATTATTTTCATTTCTAAAACTATGTAATAAGATTTTAATAGGTACTTACGTCTTCAGGTGTTTTATCATATTTATTCCTTGGGTTTTTTACAATCAAAGGGTGTGAAGAAAGCACATTGACCACATCTACATTTCCAAACTTACAAGCAAAATGCAATGGTGTGTCATAGCCCTGGGAGAAATGCAAAAGAAGAACACTTATATAAACTTTTTTGGTTCATAAAGTTGCTTCAAGTTACTAAAAATAGGTATTTAGTAAAACAACAAAAACCCTTAAAAATAAAAGACTATAAAAAGGCAGTGTCTTTATAGCTGAAAAGTAACTGGCACACTAGCATACACCCACTTTATGCCAGGGCATTAGCCCAGCTTAACGCTCCGTCCCTGTGTGTCCAGTGGCTGGGGGGAGCTTACAACAGAGCTAGGGTGTAACACCCGGTCAGCAAACAGCAGCTTTAACAATTCAGGGCCCAGTACAGTGTCTTATAATCAATGCTCATAAGGTAAAACAAATAGATTAAAACAAGATCTAGAATTGAGCAAAGCCCATGATTTGGTCTGTAGTCAGAACTCTCTCCAATGGCTAGTATTGCAATAAATGAAACTCTCCCCTTCTGACTCCACAAGGTTTTCCAATTCAATCCCTCCCCAGTCTCCCCACAGACCAGCAGGCCCCTGAGCTGTGGAGCCACCGCCCCCAGCATGTTCACTTGGATGGCCGCAGACTAGGAGGCAGTTCGGCCAAAACAGAATCTGCTTAGGTCCACCTGCAACCACCACATGTTCCAGCCCTCGGGTTCCTCCCTCTACATGCCATGCTGCGTGCTCAGAGCATCTTTCCCAGCTATCTAGAGTCCCCAGGGCCCTGCTGTCCGCACCCACACTCCCGGCTCCAGTCCCCCTTCTCCAAGGTGACCCCAGGCCCCAGTGCAAGCAGATACCCTCAGAGCAGCTCCACCCCCGTTCTGCACCTTCTAAGGTCATCTCACTGTCTCCAGGAGCTGCTGACACCGCCCCTGGCTACCCCACATAGTAAACAGCCAGGGCTCCAAAGACCACTAGGCTCTGCCACACACACCCGGCCCACCCACCGTAGCTGTAGACACACAGAAGGATCAGGGCTGGGCTCCAGTAAAGCTATACTGACTGAATGGGACAGGCTGCCCCTTGCCAGCCCTGGCTTGACTGCCTTCTCCTAACCAGGCCCTCCCCAGTCCACCATCTACCTGAGCCGCCTCCAGCCCTGTGGCCAAGGCTGCAGCATCACCACAGCTCCCAGCCAGGCCCAGGGGGCTGGGGCCGCTGCACATCAAGGCCAGCTGTGTCCACTCAAGTGTTCAAGATATCAGAGTGCAAAGCGCCCTCCACACTCCCCTTCCTTCTGGCTACCCCTCTTCCTCAAGCACATAACATACTTTCCTAACCTGCTCTGAGCTTTAGCAGCTTGACCCCAGTCACTCCCCTCACACCTGCCAGCAACTTTCATTCCCGCACAGCTGGGGGCCTCTGGGTCCTCTAGCCACTCCTGGCTCATCCAGCCTCTCCTTCACACCACACCCTCTGCTGAGCCCTGGGCTTGGAGGTCAACACTTTAAGCAATTCCTACTCTCAGTGCCTCATGGTCGAAGAATGGGATCTGTAACACCTAATTTCAAGAACTTATCCAGTGGCCTCTGTGGACACACACGCATGTTTTCAACAAGCGCTACACAGGCACGAAAAACACTGTATTACACTTCTGGCAGGGCACACGGGCCTGTATCGCATCAAGAAGTCACACTTCCCAACTGCACTGTCACACACCCTGATTCAGTTTGTTCACACTTAGTCTAATATACTATGACTTTGTTCTCTCTGGCCTATTTCACACTTACTACTACCACTATTTCCTCTTTTATGCTCTTCTTTAATTTTGCCAGCATGGCCAAAATTTTTCCCTTCCTCCTTTTCTCTCTTGTGAGAAAAGTTATTCTTGCTTCCAGTTCTGCATTTCAATGTATCATATTCAGTATGTTAGAAAATAATCCACTAGGCTGTCTTTATTTCCTCTCCTGCCAACCATGATTTCTCAAACTCCTAGGTTTCGCTCAGAATTTACAGCCCTTGGCTCTCAGCCATCATTGGGTTCTCCCTCATATAAATATGTAAAACTCTTCTGTTTCAAGAATCCTTACTTAAACCTTATGCACCATTAAAAATCACCCCACTGGGAGGCCCCCTGGTCAGTCAGTGGTGAAGAATCTGCCTGCCAATGTAGGAGATACAGGTTCAATCCCTGGGTGGGGAGGATCCCACGAGCCGCAGAGCAACTAAGCCTGTGCACCACAGCGACTGAGCCCTGCTCTAGGGTCTCTGAGCTGCAACTACCGAGCCTGCACGCTGCAACTAGAAGCACGCACGCCTCGAGCCTGCACTCTGCAACGAGAAGCCACTGCAGTGAGAAGCTTGCACGCTGCAACTAGAGAGGAGACCCTGCTCTCCGCAACTAGAGAAAAAAGCCCGAGCAGCAATGAAGACCCAGCATAGCCAAAAATAACTGAATAAAAATTTAAAAACAAAAAGTCACCCCACTGAACATTTTAACCCCACAGGAAATATTCTTCACATAATGTTAAATGTAAACAACAGACATACATAGGACTGTAAGGCACCAAAACCTTTTTACTTCCTGCTCCCTTTAGCTTTGGGGCATTCACTCCCCCTCCTTTCAGCTCAAGCCTCTCTGAACAAAGGCCAGGAGGGAAGTGCCCTGGGGGCGGCTCCACCCAACTTGAGATCCAGGCCAGGGGGCTCTTCTCAAGTGTGACCGGGTCTGCTCTTCCTCAAGGAATGCGCGTCTCCTCTGAGCTGACGCCCAAATACTGTTTCCACCCCAGGATGGCTACAAGGCATACCGCTCTGTCCGGTGTGTTGAGGTACAGGTCCACCACATAGCAAATGCGCTTCTCCAGCATGTGCGGCTCGTCATCTGGGTACATGAGCCGCATGAACTCGGGGTTCTCCAGCGTCTCTAGGGTGAGCTGGCACACAGCAGCCTGGTTCTCTTTGGCAGCCACATGCATGACGTTGTACCGACACCCTTCCTGAAAGAAAACAGCAGACTCTGAGCTTCGCTTTCATCACCTGCAGTCTTGATGCTAATGATGCTAGAAGTAGGTTTACCTGTACGATGGTTGGGTTGTCCCCTGAACCAATCAGATACCGGGGATTACTCCAGATGAGGTCGGAAAAGGTGTCTTCGTCTCCCTTCTCCACAGCTTTCCGAAGTTTGGCAGTGAGGTCTTGTGTGCGTGGATTTTTATAGCTGTTTGCTCGCTCTTTGCTGGCTGTTTCTGACTCAGACAAGTACAACCCGTCTGTCACAAAAAGACAATTGAAAGACATTGTATTTCACAAACATTTTATCATTATCCACTATGTGCTTCACTGACAAGAAAAATCTTTCCCATAGACGCTGATGATCTACTTGGGAGTAAAAGCTTAAGAAACAAGGATGATCTGCAGCAGATGGATGCGTGTCCCAGCCTCGGGCAGTGAAGGACAGGCTGTGAAGCTCAGCAGGGGGAGGAAGGATATGGGCACAAGGCCAAGGATACGATCCACTCCTGCACGGGACCTTGCAAGAACAAGGAGCATCCCCAGCAAGGCAGAGTCAAGAGGAAGGTCTACTGGCTGAATCACAACACCTGTGCGTGTGTGAAAGCCATTTGAGGAACTGTCACCAAACGTGAACAGGGAAACCTGTAAGTGTTGGGAATCATCCTGGCTTCCATGGAGGAAGTGCCTCCATGAAGCGATAGAAGAGGAGGCACACAGCACTCTTGATCAAAGGCCAACTGCCTGCAAGGAGAGCCACTTGCTTCCTCAGGAACCCCAGCCAGCCTGCGAAGCAGGGCCGCTGTGAGCTCACGGAGGGGCCAGAATGAGGCTAGTCCACTGGGGTTTTGTATGATGCTGAAAGCAAAGGCCCCTCACAAGACCCTGGTCCTGAGCTGGGAGTGGCAGTGGCCACGTTTCCGGCTGGACAGCTCCCGCAGGCAAGCTCAACTACTGGAGAACTCTTTTGAAGCCAAGCAGGTACCACTTGGGCTTCCCTGGTGATGTGGGGGTAAAGAATCCTACCAATGCAGGAGATGTAAGAGAATGCAGGTTTGACCCTGGTCGGGAAGATCCCCTGGAGAAGGAAATGGCAACCTACTCCAGTATCCTTGCTTGAAAAATTCCATGGACAGAGGAGCCTGGGGGGCTACAGTCCATGGGGTCACAAAGAGTCGGACAGGACTGAGCACATGCACAACCAAGTGCTTTCATAAGCACAGGTACAAGCAAGTACCACGAGTCTTAGAAGAAGGTGTAGCTTTCGGGCGGAAGTAGATAGATCTCAGCACCTAAAAAGGCCTAGAACCCAACAGGCTGCAGGAGAGAAAGTGCAATAAGAGGGACAGAACACAGGGCAATGGAGGCCCTTTTGCTGCTTCTCCCACAGCCCTGTCAGCTTTGGGGCCTCAACAGCTGCCTGGCCCACTCAGCTCCTGTTGCCTCAACCCAGACCAGCCAACTGACCCATCCTCCTCCAGTGCTCTGTGGCCCAGGTCTCAGTTCTCTACTCCCAGCACACTGGACTTCTCTCAAAGGTGGAGAAAACTAGTTACCAAGAAAGAGGGTGTAAAATACCCAGGAGTAAATCTGACAGTAATGCCAGATATGAACTGCTATATAAATGAGCTTTTAACCCACCATTGCTAAAGAGTGGTGCCGTTTTCACAGGAGAAAGTGGTAAAGAGGTTTTGCTTGGAGAAGGGAAATAATCACAACTTCCTCTGGCAAATTTCTCAGCATCTTCTCGGTTTGTAAAAGCTTTAAATCGGGATCCTTTGTTCATCTTGACAGCTTGTAAGGCTTCCTTTTTATCTTCATAAACGTGAATCCTTTCTGTATGGGAAAAGCGACAAAGGAAAATCAGAGACGATTAACAGGAGCCCTTGTCACCTAATTCACACTTGAAGCCCCCTGGGTTTGTTAATTAACAATTGTTACCCAATAGCCTAATTTTTCTCTCATTAATATTTCAGATTTTTAATCTTCGAAAAAAAAAAAGGGTTTCCGTTAGCAAAAAGAATACAGAAAGTTTGATCATATGAATATGCATGGATATAAATGATAAATATTTTATATATGTATATGCAGTTTTTACACCTAAGGATATAAAAATAAAATTTAATAATTTTAAAGTAAGTCAAATAACTATGACTATTGGACTTCCCTAGTGGTCTAGTGGTTAAAAATCTGCCTGCCAATGCAGAAGACATGGGTTCAATCCCTGCTTTGGGACGATTTCCACATGCCACGAAGTAAGGCAACTACTGAGCCCTTGCCCTAGAGCCTGTGATCTGCAACGAGAAGTCACAGCAATGAGAAGCCCGTGTACTGCAACTAGAGAAAGCCCAAGTGTAACAACACAGACCCAGCACAGCCATAAATAAATAAATAAAAAATACACACACAAAAAGGGTACTAGATATAAAAATAAGGCAGGTTTCCCTTATTTGAAAAGACCAAAAGGGAAGTTTAATAACATGAGTATGGTTGACAGAACAGAAACAAGATACTTGTTTTCCCTTTTCAGATAGACAAAAATGTACATTTCATATTATAGAGAGGCTAAAAAGTCACTCATTCATAGCAAATAGTAATATCTTTTGGAGGACCATAGCTTTCAGTTTTAAAAATGCATACTGAAAAAAAATACAAAAAACCTTTTGACCTGACACTCTTACCAATTTTATAAAAATAAAAATAATGTATGTACTTACATATATATGTTAAATGTAAATTAAAATATATTAAAAATATAAAAGTAATTAAAATTTAAATACATAGATAAAACATAGTAAGCAGGGTCAGGAATGATACACAAAACAGTAAGATCTGGGTGGGGAGGAATAAATTTCATCTTTATGGACCACACATATATATATAAAATGTACATATTATGTACACTGTTTTACAAAAAGTAACTTAGTTCTGATCAATATCAAGCTTTCAATACTTCTTTCCAATGCTATTTTAGTCTTATTTAAAATTACAATTCTTTAATGTTGAAAATTATAATTCACTGGCCATTTGCATTCATTAATATAAAAGGTGGTCAGGTTACAGAGAATTAAAAAAAAGTGAGGGAGATGATTAATCAAAAAATGGAGCCAGTCCATAAATATTTATAAGTGAACTATATCTTCACAGAATCCAATTTCCTTAATTTCTAAAAATTCCTATAGATTTACAAAAAATTTAGGAGCGTTCTACATAAAAATGTGAACAATGGTTAGTTTGAAGGAATGAGATTATGGTGACTAAAGTCTTCTTTATTCTCTTCTGTAGTTTGTGATCTTTCAAAATCCCTCTCCCCTGATGTAAATGAACCACCTGTGTAAGAGGCACCCTACTGGTCACATTACCATTTCTTGCTGGAGTGTCCTCGAAGGCGGCTGGGCACACCCCGTAGTAGAGAGGCACCTCTGCAGAGGCCCTCAGCACGGCTTTCTGGCTGTTGATGCCGCCTGAGGCACTGAAGGGCGCTGAACAGGTCTTAGATGTCACGGCGTCTTCCTCCGGAGGATTCAAGCCCACACTATAACCAAAGTCTCTGTCTTCAGAAAAGCTGACCTGCTCAGCTGGGCTCCCTACTGCAGACTTCACAATCCTTTGTGTGTCCTGGCCCAGGGATGGGGCATCTGCGGCACCAGGGTCGGACAGGTGTGAAGGCAGTGTACCACGCTCTAATAAAGCCTGAGCCAGTTTTTTCTCAAAAATGAACCTGGTTGTTGATGTAATGGGTCCACATTTCAATCCAGCTTTGACAATCTCTTCTCTAAGCTCATCTGGATTCAGGAGCTTCAATCGCGCCAAGATGGTATCCATTGTCATTTTACCTAGGCCCAAAAGAACGAAAATCAATTTGATGGTTGTAAGTATGTCTTTCCTTAAACAAATTCAGCAAAGTTGCAGGATACAAGATTCATGTACAGAAATCTGCTGCTTTTTTATACACTAATAATGAACTACCAGAAAGTAACAAATCCTGTTTAAAATAACATCAAAAAGGATAAAATGCCTAGGAATAAACTTAACTATAGAGGTGAAGACCTGAAGACCTGTGAAGACAGACATTTCTCCAAAGATACACAGATGGCCAACAGGGACATAAAAGGTACCCAACATCACTAATTATTAGAGAAATTCAAGTCAAAACCACAATGAGATATCACCTAACACTGTCAGAATAGTTATCATCAGAAAGTCTACAAATATCAAAGGCTGGAGATGTACAGAAAAGGGAACTCTTGTACACTGTTGATGAGACTGCAAAATGGTATAGCCACAATGGAAAAACAGTATGGAGGTTCCTCAAAAAACTAAAAACACAACTACCATATGATCCAGCAATCCCACTTTTGGGATATATCTATCTGTCTATATACACACACCCAAAGGAAACAAAAACGCTAATCTGAAACGATATGAGCACCCCCAATGTTCATAGCAGCATTATTCACAATAGCCAAGCTACAAAAAAATGAAATTTTGCCATTTGCAACAACACAGAAGCGCTTGGATGGTATTATGCTTAGTGAAAGAAGTCAGACAAAAAGACAAAAACTATGTGTAGTTACGTGTATGAGGAATCTAGAAAATAAAACTAGTGAATACAACAAGAAAGAAACACTCACAGATAAAAGAGAACTAGTGCTTACTGGTGGGGAGGGAAGGGAGGGGCAAGATCTGGTATGGGATTAAGAAATGCAAACTACTATGTATAAAATAGACAAGGATGAAGGATAGGTTTACATCACAGGGAATTATAACCATTATCTTGTAATAACTTTTAATGGAGTACAATATGTAAAAATACTGAATCACCATGCTGTAACCTGAAACTAATATTATATTGTAAATCAACTATACTTCCATTTTTTAAAAAAAGTGGCAAAAGAGCTGGCTTCAGGGAACTCCCTGGTTAGGACTCCATGCTTCCATTGCAGGGGGCTTGACCCTTGACTGGGGAACTAAGATCCCAAAAGCAACACACTGTGACCAAAAAAAAAAAGGTTGACTTCAAAGCTTCATCTCAATCCATTATTTCCCCATACTCTTTGGAGTCTATGACACAATCTCATCACAGCGACATTCTAGGGAGGCCAGCATGCTGGAGAAACAGGTGCACCACTTGTCGCCAGTTGCAATATGTGTGTATGTGCTAAGTTGCTTCAGTCGTGTCCAACTCTTTGTGACCCCATGGACTGTAGCCCACCAGGCTCCTCTGTCCATGGAATTCTCCAGGCAAAAATACTGGAGTGGGTTGCCATGCCTTCCTCCAGGGGATCTTCCTGACCCAGGGATCAAACCTGTGTCTCTTCTGTCTCCTGCATTGACAGTCAGGCTCTTTACCTCTAGGGGCACCTGGGAAACCCAGCTGCAGAATAATTAGGAAGAAATCCCCAGGAAAGCAACTGGACAATGTCCATCAAAACTCCAACTCCAGAAATTTATCCTACAGATACATCTGTACTTTATTCCATACATGATGAGAAATTATACAAAGATTTAAACAGAAGCGCCACAGATAGCTCTGGAAGTCATTTTGCTAATACTGATGACAAACAGCGAACATTTAACGTGGGGGATTTCCACGTGCCTGGTTCTATCCTAAGCACTCTGTCAGCACTAAGTTATTTAAAATTCACGGTAACTCCGCATGAAAGTTTATTGCCATTGCTCACCCTTGCTTCATAGATGGAGATCCTAAATCAGAGAAGCTAAGTGACTTGTTCAAGTTATACAGTCACCAATCAAATGGATGTGAACTAGAGCTGGAGCTTTCATCAATACATTTAGAGAAAGAGCAGTTAAATCTATGGTACAGGTTTAAGGATGGTTAGCTAAAATTGGGAGAAGGTAAGAAAGGACAGAGCACGGGTCACTGCTGCAGTTACTGGGGCTGGAGGTGAGGGCTCAGACTAGAGAAACAGGATGTCTTGACCACAGATGAGATGCCAGGGTTGGGGTTTGGAGGGACTGTAGTGGGCCCATAGTAATACCTAGATTTCCAGTCTAGATGCCTAGAAAGCAATTCTCCCTGAGGCAGAGAATATGAAAGATGCAAATGGGGATTTAGGAATTGAGCATCAGAGACACCCACTGCACATCAAGTAGGCATTTTGATTTTCAAGTCTGAGATTCAGAAGACATTCAGAGTGAGAAAAACAGAGATGGGTGTCAAGGGTACATAAATGAGTGCTTAATCCTTGCCTCAACACCTTGTCTCCAATTCACTGGCCTGTCATGCAGCAAGCAGAGTGAGCTTGGATTCAGTAACAGCTGAATGATAGTTATTTCTGTATTTTTCTTTTTAAATAAATTTTTATACCACCCTTCCCCCACTCACACACTCCAAGACTTCAAAAATCTTACTGAAGCCACACGCAAGGCAAAGCAGGGGTGGGGAGGACTGGGGCAGATGTTATGAACAAATGGACAGAAACTCCACCTGATCCTGATAATATTCTCTTTTGCATATACCATCCCTGTGTCCTGACTCTAAAGCTATCTTTTAAAAAAATTTATTAGATTGATGAAAAAGTAATTGCAGTTTCTGATCATGAATTTTAAATCATTATAACCAGCCTCAAACACATCTTTATTAATCAAAATAGGAACCATTACAATCAACACATTTTTTCCCAATGAGAAAAAAAAAATCCATGCTTCAAGACTTGACGAACTTTTGGAAAGCATTTTCTACCTCCTGCTGGTGTGGAAGTGCTTTCCCTGCAAAAAGTTGTTGAGATGCTTGAAGAAGTGGTAGTCAGCTGGTAAGAGGTCAGGTGAATATGACGGATGAAGCAAAACTTTGTAGCCTAATTCGTTCAACTTTTGAAGGGTTGATTGTGTGATGTGTGGCCAGGTATTGTGGAGAATTCGGCCCGTTTTGTTGACCAATGCCAGCTGCAGGCGCTGCAGTATCCAGTGCATTTCATCGATTTGCTGAGCGCACTTCTCAGATATAAGGGTTTTGCCAAGATTCAGAAAGCTGCAGTGTATCAGTACAGCAGCAAAGCACCAATGGTGACCAAGACCTTTTTTTGCTGCAAGTTTAGCTTTGGGAAGTTATCCTTCTCGGAACTTCTCGGTCCAACCACTGAGCCAGCTGTTGTATACAATCCACTTTTTGTTGCATGTCACAATCTGATCAAGAAATGGTTCGTTGTTGTTGAGTAGAATAAAAGCTGACGACACTCCAAAATAATGATTTTTTAAAATTTTCGGTCAGTTCAAGCAGTACCCATTTAACAAGCTTTTTCACCTTTCCAATTTGCTTCAAATGCCAAATGACCACAGAACGGTCAATGTTGAGTTCTTCAGCAACCTCTCATGTAGCTGTAAGAGGATAAGCTTCAGTGATTGCTCTTTATTGGTCGCTGTCAACTTCTAGTGGCCGGCCACTAAGTGCCTCATCTTCAAGGCTCTCGTCTCCTTTGCAAAACTTCTCGAACCACCACTGACTGCATTGTACGTTCATCAGCAGTTCCTGGGCCAAATGCGTTGATGTCTCAAGTTGTCTCAATGCTTTACGGCCCATTCTGAACTCAAATTAAAAAAAAAAATCGCTCAAATCTGCTTTTTGCTTAACATCATTTCTATAGTCTAAAATAAATATAAAATTAACAGCAAGTAATAAGTCATCAGCAAAAGAAAAAAAAAGGGAGAAACACACATTAAAATGATAACATAACCACATGTATTTAAGAATGTATTCTAATATCAAATGGCAAAATTTAACAATGCAAAACTGCAACTACTTTTACACCAACCTAATATTTTTAATTGGAGGATAATTGCTTTATAATGTAAAGATTTCTGTCATACATCAACATGAATCAGCCATAGTTATACATATATCCCCTCCCCTCTTGAACCTCCCTCCCACCTCCTAGCCCTCTAGGTTGTCACAGAGCACTGGGTAGAGCTCCCTACAAAATATAGCAAATTCCCATCTATTTTACATATGGTAATGTATGTTTCAACGCTACTCCCTCAGTTCCTCTCATTCCCTGCTTCCCTGCTGTGTCCACAAGTCTGTTATCTACATCTGTGTCACTACTGCTACCCTGCGAATAGGTTCATCAGTAGCATTTTTCTAGATTCCATATATATATGTTAATATATGATATTTGTTTTTCTCTTTCTGACTTGCAACTTCACTCTGTATAACAGTCTCTAGGTTCATCCACCTCACTAGATCTGACTCAAATTTGCTCCTTTTTATAGCTAAACAATATTCCATTGTGTATATACATACACACATATATATGTATATATATACACACACATATATGTATATATACACACACAACACAACTTCTTTATCCATTCATCTGTCAGTGGATATCTAGGCTGCTTCCATGTTCTGGCTACTACAGTTAAAGCTATCTTTTTAATATAGGCTAATCTGAAGAGGGGTTTGTCCTTGTAACCAAGTAAGCCATGAAGAGAACAGTTATATTATATCACTAACTGTGCGACCCTGAGCAAGTTATGTAAACTCTAAGCCTCAGTTTCCTCATCTATAAAACAGATATAATAATAGCTCTACTTCTTAGCTTAACAAGAATTAGATAAAATAATGCATGTGTTTGACACTGACAAAGTATCCATAAATGTCAGGGATACGAAGTTATTACTAAGTAATACAAGCTTATTAGCCTTGCAGAATACACAGTATGCTAGAAAGTCAACTTGAATAAAGACAAACATATATCCTCTGTTACTGATATCCTTAATACACAAATATTTGCTCATGTGTGGGAAAGAAAAGATAAAGCAGAAAATAATGAGACTAGTTAGCTTCAGGGGAGGGTGCGAAACAGATAGGAAGGCCAGAGGGCAGGGGAGAGGACACTTCTGAATGATTTTATGTTCTGACTTTTAGTAACATGTCTGTGATTCACACACAGAAAAACTATGTAAATAAACAAATAGATAGGGGAGACCTCCAAGTGGAATACAAACCAAAACAAATGTGCTCATCAGTATTACAAGTTAGTAACACAATGAATGGGAGAAGGAATATAGCCACTGAAAAATAACACATGATGCTTTCCTCTAAGGGTAAAGACAGGAAGGGTACACAGACACTCTAGCTGGAAGGTAGGTGTTCACAGTGGTATAAGTTAGTGATTCTGAAGCTTTTTGTGTGTCCTCTAGGTATCAGCAAATAATTGGATATATTGTGGCTGCTGAGACCCAGGCTCCTCACTGACAGAGAAGGGAGAGGCTACAATAGGACTCAGAAAATTTCTGTAAAGGGCCGAGAGTAAATTTTGAGGCTCTATGAGCCAAAGAACCTGCAAACACTCAAGAGCCATAGATGAAAGATGGCTGTCTTCCAAAAACAGGTAGGAGCCAGATTCGGCCTGTGGGCCATAGTTTACTGACCCTTGGGCTAGAGTTAGAAGTATCTGCAACATGTCCATTCATTTGATAGAGACATAAATATACAGATTAAGAAACTGAGGCAGGTCTGCAGACTGTATAACACTTCCTGACTTTACTACTAGCAAGCAGTATGATTACACAAGATCCTAACATTTGGGAATCTAAGTGGATGTATACAGGGTTTCTTTAACTATTTTATATTTTAATTATAAACACAAGAAGTTGGAAAATGGTACAGAGGTCTTGTGGACTCACCATGTGGCTTCCCTCAGTGGGACACCTGAAACACTGCATCCAACCCAGGCAGCAGACCCCGGCACTACACACTGAACTAACCACATCCTCACCGGGTTCTGCAGTCACTCTCCTCTTGTGTCTTTGTATGTAACTCCGTGACCACTTACCATATGATCGTTTATCACACGAATAGCTTCACACAGACATGCTAAATTACTGAACTGTTCCATCACCACAAAGATCTTTCTGCCAACTCTTGACTGTCACATCCAATCTCCTCCACTGTTCTCTACCCATGAAAACCACTGAGGAGTCCTCCGTTGTTATAATACCTTCACTTCACGTTATATAAATAGAATTATACACTACAGACCTTTTGAGGTTGGCTTTTTTCACTCGGCATAATGCCCTTGAGATCCATCCGAGCTGCTGATGGATCAACAGTCTGGCATCACTGCTGAGCAGCATTCCACAGCATGAAGGTGCCAGTTTTATCCTTCAGACACATCTGGGCTGTTCCAGTTTTTGGCAATTACAAATGAAGTTATAAACGTTTGCATAAGGGTTTTCATGTGAAAATAAGTTTTCGACCTTCTAGGATAAATGCCCATGAGTGAAGTACAGGTTCAACTATTTGAGAAACTGGGAGTTTGACTTCAGAATGATTGCACCTTTAAATTTTTTACCAGCAGTAAATTAAAAAAAAAAAAAATTTCTATCAGCAGTAAATGAGACCCAGTTTCTCAGGGTTTCCACTAGCATTACCAAATGTCATTGGTATTTTTTATTTTAGCCATTCTCATAGATGTGTAGTGATATCTCATTTTAAGTTTAATCTGCAATTTCATGACTGGCTAGTGATGTTGAACATCTTTTCACATGTGTTTATTTCTTCTGTACCATTTTTGTAATTTTTTGTCTTAAGTGACTTAAAAATATAAGTTAAAAATTTAAAAAGAAATAAATAAGACACTCCGAACTGTAATTTCTTAGACTTTGGTGGCTGAGACCCTAAATAAAGAATCTGCCTGCAATGCAAGAGACCCGGGTTCCTTGCCTGGGTCAGAAGATTCCCCTGCAGAAGGGAAGGGCAACCCACCCCAGTATTCTTGCTGGGAGAATCCTATGGACAGAGGAGCCTGGCAGGCTACAGTCCATCAGGTTGCAAAGAGACTGACAGCGGCTTTCCCTTCACTTTTCAGACACCACTGGCCCCAACCGTCTTCAGTCTTAGTGTCTGCATAGTCTTTCACTGGGGCGTCCTGTTTTCTGACAGGGTTTTCTGTCACAATGGGCTTTCTGACACAGTGCTGACAGTGTACCTGGACATAGCAGCATGCTATTCACTAAAGACATCACCTGAAACTTCCTGAAGGGGTGAGAGAAGGTAAACAACCAAAAACCCAACAGGCTGGAGGGCTAGCTGGACCTGTGTCAACAGGCCTGCATCTCCACACGGCTTCTGCCTGGGACTTGTCATCCCCGCCGTGCAGGACCTTCCTGAGGCCTGCTCCCTCAGCTGTAAACACTAAGTCATCTGTAAGGAGCGCTGCAGCCCCGAGAGATCTAGGTAGGGTCATCAACTGTGCTTTCTGCTAATAAAATTCTATCTCCTTATCAGGGTACTTGAGAAACTGTTGTTTATCCTTCAGGAAGAAACCAAACTTGCCGGCAACGCGGTGAAAGAAAACTGAACGAAGGAGGATCTGGGATGCACGCGGGATGCACGCAGGGTGCACACTGCCTTCTCGGTCAAATCAGGGGGCTCAAACCCACAAAACTGGGCACAGACGTGCTCCCGGGCGTCCAGCTTTGCGGCGCTCTCACCGTCTGCAAGTCAAGGACTCGCGCGTTTTACTTCAAGTCTCTTCCCAGAACACCGACTCACGCCGGGGAGAGGGATCCAAGCTCGGAGAGGAGAAGCTCGGGGGAACCCGAGCCGGGGAGGCGGGTGGGAGAAGACGGGAAGGAGGACCCAAGCCCGGGCAAGGGAGCGGGCCCACCCGCGAACCGGTCTTACCTGAATCCGGGGCTGGGCCCGCGGCCGCGCGGGACGGCGGGTCGGGTGGACC
>NW_011494884.1:2388910-2389349 GCF_000754665.1 Bison bison bison
TTTCAACGCTACTCCCTCAGTTCCTCTCATTCCCTGCTTCCCTGCTGTGTCCACAAGTCTGTTATCTACATCTGTGTCACTACTGCTACCCTGCGAATAGGTTCATCAGTAGCATTTTTCTAGATTCCATATATATATGTTAATATATGATATTTGTTTTTCTCTTTCTGACTTGCAACTTCACTCTGTATAACAGTCTCTAGGTTCATCCACCTCACTAGATCTGACTCAAATTTGCTCCTTTTTATAGCTAAACAATATTCCATTGTGTATATACATACACACATATATATGTATACATATACACACACATATATGTATATATACACACACACATATATGTATATACACACACACACATATATGTATATATACACACACACATATATGTATATATACACACACAACACAACTTCTTTATCCATTCATCTGTCAGTGG
>NW_011494884.1:2389449-2399927 GCF_000754665.1 Bison bison bison
CAGGGAGGAGGTTGTGCTGGGGGTTCAGGCCAGGGCCGGGTTCCAGTCGCGGTGGAACCACAAATGAACCGCTCTGGTTTCTCTTGCGCTAGATGGAAACACGGCTGCTTTGCGGTTCAAAGCGACCAAATTCCTACAGGCTAGCTCTTGGTATTTTTCTTAGGGACATACTTTCAAACAAGGTTTCTGACAGCTCGTGATTCTAGGAGACAAGTTTCTCCGTGCACTTTCCAGCTGCAGCATGACTCTGTTACCGAGCTGAAGCTTGCTCTGCTCGCGCAAGACAGGCCCGATGAGTCCAAGAGAGGAGGTGTAGTGGCAAGGAATAATTAATTTGGAGAGCTGTCTGACTGAGAAGATGGCCGACTAAAGGCTCAAAGTAACCATCTTGTCGGAGTCCGGATGGCATGTTTTTTTCATATAGGCAGAGAGAATTAATGAGGAACTAAAGTCAAAAGGCAGAATAGAGAGGGAGAGGTAATGAGGTAGTAAAAAGGGCCATCAGTCTTGCAAAACATCTCTGGAAAAGGCCAGTCTTTGGAAGGGATGTGTTAATCTCTTCTCCCTTGCAGCCATGCACAGGTGGGCAGGGTCAGATTATCTATGAGCTGAACAAACCCACTTTAACAGGCAGAGGAGCAGGGTCCTTTGAGGTGTGCCATTTATGTATGATAATAACAGCAACGAAAAGTGAGTCAAAGAAACAGTTCCAGCATGGAGTCAGGATTGGTTCTTCTCTGCAACAACTCCTCTTAACTTGGCAGCAGACTCATGTCTGCATTTGGCTTGTCTGGCTTATCTGACTTGGGTTACTTTCTTAGCCAGTGTAGGTTACTTTCTCACCATCCTATCCCTGGAGACACCCACAGCTTCCCAGACACAGATGAACAGCTGTACCTAAGGTGACCAGGTGACCCCATTCACTGGACTTCCACGCAGATGGACAGGCAGGGGAGTGGTAGCTGCAGGCAGGGGAGGGGCTGACTATACAGTGGCTTAGGCAATTTTAGCAACTGGTGGAAGCATCTGTCTTAATAGTGGTGGGGTCACACAACTATGCTTGTCAAAACTCTCAGGCATGTACAATAAAAAGGCGAATTTTACTGTAATTTATACATTTACTTTTTAAATTAAAAAAACCTAAAGAAATAAAATTGACTTCCTTGGTTAAAATAATTAATTGGACAGTACTAACAGTCAATTGAGCACAACAATTGAAGAGTCAGTGAATTTGAGAATGGGTGAAGTCCAGATTAAACCCACAATGATACTGCTTTCCACCCACCAGGAATGGTTAAAATTAGAAGACTGACAGTATCAAATGTTGGTGAGGATGTGGGGCCTTTTTAGAATTCTCATACACTGCTGGTACGAGTGTAAAATGAATCAACCACTTTGAAAATCACGAAGCAGTTTCTAGTGAAGTTAAATGTATGCCTCCCTGTGGTTCAGCAGTGCGGCCCTGGGTGTGAAAAATGAAAGTTCTCAGAATGTTCACAGCAGCTTTATTCAGAATAGCCAAGCAAGAAACACCCGGCTGTTTGGGTAAACCCCAGAAGAACGGATAAACAAATTTAGAATCGTCATATGATAATCCTGCACAGAGGTTTATTAGCTACAAGGTGGCTGAATCAAAACACTGCTAAGAATGCCACACAAAAACAATACTGCACAATTCCATTTAAGAGGCTCAAGCTCAAGGCAAAGCTTCTGGTGATAGAAATTGGACCAGGGGTTGCCTCTGAGTGGGGTGGTGAGATGGGACGGACGTGAGGGACTTCCACTGTGTGAAGTGCTCTGCATCTTACTTGCGTTGACAGGAATACCAGTACACATTTGATTGACATTTGTCAAAACTCACCAAAATATACACTTAAAATCTGTGCCTATTCTAGCGTATATTTTGTCTAAATTTAAAAAGGAATAGGGACTTCCCTGGTGGTTCAGTACTTAAGACTCTGGGCTTCTACTGCAGGGTGCTGGTTTGATCCCTGGTAAGGGAACTAGGATTCCACATGCCACAGGGTGCAGCCACTAAAATAACCATATTTGAAATGGGATAAAGAGCACCGTGTTAGATGAGATCTTACCTTATATTCTCTTTAATTTCTAAGTACCTGAGGATGGATCTCTATCCCCAGCCTCTCCTCAGACTTGACGTTTCTGAGTCTGTGACTTTGTTCAGTGATGAGAACTCCAAGCACTGGGTCAGATCACCCCTGCCTGCCATGTAACTTTAGGTGAATTCTTTAATTTCCCTGTGTTGTGTTTTTTTTTTTTTTTTTCCAGGGATAAAATAGAATGATAATTGCACTGTCTCAGAGATAAGTATTAAGAAGTGCCAGGCTCTTGCTATAGTGCAAGACTTTATAAACACTAGCTGTTACTACCACTTCTATCATACTTTTTAAAAATTATAAAAGTTATATACATGACTTTAAGGGCTTCCCCAATGGTAAAGAATCTACCTGCAATGCAGGAGACGTGAGAGCAAGGGTTTTAACCCTGGGTAGGGATTATCCCCTGGAGAAGGAATTGGCAACCCACTCCAGACATGGCTCTTCCATGGACAGAAGAGCCAGTTCATGGATTCAAAAAGAGTTGGACATGACGGAGCAGCCGAGCACGCACACAAGCGGTAGCAGTATCAGCCTCCTTTGTGAGGGATTTTATTATAGTAATCATAAATCCCAGTGATTCAGAGCGGAGAGGACTGATTTGAGAGATGGTGTATAGTGATAGAGGCTGTTGCCAGTAGCATCCATTCTCTTAATAACAGAAGTCCCTTCTGGAGCTGGACACACTGTTGTCCAGCTAAACATACTCCTGTGGCCCAGTGACTAAGTGGAGGCAGCAGACAGTGTACACTGCTAGGGAGCGGTACCCTTGGATGAGGGTATGCAATATGCCTTCCTTCTGGGAAATGAAGACAGGAAGTGGGACCTGGAGCAGCTATCCTAGACCACAGGTGGGGCTGGAGGTTAGAAGGCACCAGAAGCTGCCCTTATCAGTTCTGTTTTACTGCTCCAGCTGTTTCAATGCTCGGGCTGTTTCATGAAAAGAGAAACTTCACTCATTTAAGCCACTAAATTTCAGGGTCTCATAGCAGCTTTACCAGCCTAACAAGTATCTTAATACCGGGATTTTCTGTGGAATCCAGCTAACAATAGGAATCCTATTACGGCTGGATCCTCCTAACTGCCATCTAATGCAGTCTACGGTCCATTAAACGAGACTGGGATGGTGTGGGGGTGGTGGTGGTGGTACACAATTCCACTGTTAAAAGAAGCCAACACAGTATTGGCCACTATTCACCTTTGAGGTAGAAATGAATTTGAGATGTAAATCCCTGTAGGTAGAAGTGGATTTCTACAAATGAAGAGAAAATTAAGTTTAAGAGACTTGGTCTTTTGGGAGAGGAGCTGGTTTAATCTAATTCATGATTGCAGTTTGTCTCCTACCCTGATCCCTACCTCCATTTTTCTTTTTTAAAAAAGATTAATTTGTTTTTGGCAGTGCTGGGTGTTTGTTGCTGCGTGGACTTTTCTCTAGTTGTGGTGAGCGGGGGCTACTCTGTAGTTGCGGTGCTCGGGCTTCTCATTGCGGTGGCTTCTCTTGTGAGCACGGGCTCTAGGCACTTGGGCCTTAGGAGTTGCAGTGCATGGCCTCAGTGGTTGCAGTTCCTGGGCTCTAAGAGCACAGGCTCAAAAGTTGTGGTGCAAGGGCTTAGTTGTTACATAGCACGTAGGACCTGGACCAGAGATCAAACCTGTGCCTCCTGCATTGGCAAGTGGACTCTTTACCACTGACCCCCCAGGGAACCCCCAGGTAAGCCCTCAACAAAAGTTGACCCAGGTCTATTTTCTGCTTACCTGTCACATCAGGAGGGGACAGCCTGGTGTTCCAGTCTCCTATATGTGACTGCCCACAACCCTTCCCAGCTCCAGTGACTTCCCAGTGGTTGTGTCCCATCTGTCCCAGTGGGGTGATTACACCTCATCAGATGCTAGGCATCAGGCTTCTTCCTCCTGCAGAGCTGGTTTTGAATAGCTCTGGGAAGTGTGTGACTGCCCAGCCTGACAAAAAGGCAAGGCAGCGGCAGTTTGCTACAAGGGGAGTGGGCGAGTTGTCCAAGCAAGGCCCAGGGCACTCTGGCCTGTTGTGGGCACTCGGACTAGCCAGGACAGGCTGGGTCATGTCGCATTAACAGGTCACCCCCAGTCTCCAGGGGCTTGAGAGAACAGGTTCACTGTTGCTGCCACCTGCCACCCATTGTGGGTCAGCTGCTGGTACCGTCTCTCAGGTGTTCATGCTGACTGGGAGTACCACCCAAGGACGAGGCTGTGACCTTGGGAAAAGATTTACAGCAGGTGGCCAATGTTGTGCACTGTCTCTCTGGCTCGGGTAGCTGAGCCTGCCACCTTGCCGTGCGCGTGTGTCTAGGGAGGCAGAGGAGAACAGCACTGGTGAGGGCTCTGGAGTCCGGTCAAAGCTCCACTGAGAAGCGAGAGAGGCCAATCAGGGTCATGTGTATAGAACTTACACGTGCAGGGCTAGCAAGCCTGTGTTCTGGGCAGCAGAGCAAGGAGGATGCCTCTGAAGGCCTGGACACCATCACAGGACTGGGTCTATAGCTAAGCCAGGTTCCAAGCTGATGCGGAGAAGGAAGCGGGTATGAAGCAGAGACCTGGGCTGTGAAGGAGCTGTGGGCTGGGCCAGACCAGCGAGGAGACCCTGAGGGTTAGGAGGCCAGGGGGACTCTATCACTGTCAGTCAGTCAGTCAGTCAAGGGAAGGGGCTGTTTTCTGGATGAAGGCGAGCCCTTTGGCTTTCAATACACCAAGGCTCAAGTATAGGAAAATCACTTTGAAATGTCTTATCAGGTATTTAGAAATGCACACTGAAAGCTCACAAACAAAATGAAGGTCCTGTGAGAACTCACGAGCCCAGAAATGTTCCTGTGTCATGTTCTGACCTGGAGATTATGTGTAAGAACCCCGTGGGTCACTTCCTCCAGCAATTCCCAGACCAGGTGAAGGAAGGCTGAGTTGATGAGAACTTCTAGGTGCTTCCACCTCCAGATGCCACAGTGATCCACACGTTTCCAATTCCAACCCAGCCCAGAAGCATGCTGCTTGGGGCAGAAGCTGCTCTGAGCTCCTGGAGGCACCCACTCAGCACACGGATGGACTGGGATGAGAGAAGGGGCCTGGCATAGGAGTGCTGCCCCTCCGCCAATAGGCAGACAAAAGGATCAGCAACACAGTTTAACACCTCCCCTGTTTCCAGGAAAAAGGCACTGCTAAAGAAAATTCTTTTTTACCAGAAGCTGCAACATTCTTTGCTAAAGTGAAACAGGCATAAAGGCAAGCAGAATTCCAATAAATGCTGCTTCTGGTATGGGCCGCTGCTGATGGCTAAGAATTCCACCTCATCTAAGGGGAAGGCTTGGAGACTCTTCCAACAGCTATCATGCTTATCCACCACACTGGGCACCATGGCATCAGTAATCCTTTCTCTACTCCCCACCTAGTCTGCACAACGACAGGGGAGCCTGCGTGATCTGGAGGACTCAGAGCCACATCCTTGGCCCCGCACTCAGCATGTGTTTCTGCCAGTACTCCAGCCCCCTTGGAGCCACGAAGCAGCTGCCCATAAATCTTCACTTGGACCACTCCTGTAATACCCACTGTACGACTGTTAGGAGGGTACAGCAGAGAACTTCTATGTGATGAAGGAGATACAGCTTAAAAATACATCCATCAACTCATTTGTTTGGTGCCTGCAAATGTGTACCAGCTTTACAGAAAAAGGAAAAAGTTAATACCTATGATCACCCCCTTCATGACTACTGATTGTAGAGATGAGAATTTGCATCGTAATGTTTCAGGAAGTTAAGATCACAAAAGGAGGCAGTCAGAGCAGTTTCATTTAGGTCTGGGTGGTACACGGAATGCCTGACCCTAAATTGCTTATAGACGCTAATGAGGCAGAAGCACAATAAAACATGTATCTGTCCCATCACAAAATAAAATTCTGTGATCACTGATTAACTTCTCATTTTCTGTACATTTTTTACCATGCTGGTTATAACATTTAACTGAAGAATGGTAACATTTAAATGAAGAATCTACATCCGGTTTACTCTCATTGATTGAAAAGAAAGTGTGAATGAAAAAGACGGGTGAGACTGGGGAGCCACAAAGCTGAGACTGCCGTGGGCAAGGGATGGTCAGTGGAGGCCGGGGCTGGGCAACACTCCAGGCCAGGAAGCACGTGTGTGGCGCATCCGCAGCCTCAGGAGCGGTTTACTCAGAAGTGTCTCCCCTGTGAAGGAGCGTTCCTCTGTGAATGCGTCCCACCTCTATCATCACTAGCACATGGCGATGAGTGAAGCTACAAAAAGAAGGAAGAGATACAGGCCAGGTGCTGCTCTTCTGCTTGGTCAAAAGCAGTCACAAGAAGCCAGATTTCACAGCCATCTGAAGCTTTGGCAGAATAAAATTCTTTTAAGTGTTTGAACAGAGTTGGTTAACAACATGAGGTAAAAGTTACTCCCAGATATGACAAAATATATAGCTGAAAATGAAGCCACCCCCAATGAAATATAAAAATCTTTAACAAAAAATAGTTTATTGCACAAAATTCAAGGAATTCCCAAGCATACTTAAATTTATAAAAAAATCAACATGCTTTTTAAAGTTACAATTTCTTGTGCATGGTGACACCTTTCCCCTGAACAGCCCCAACCTGAGGACTCCCTTTTAATGAGGAAATTTTTAATAGACATGAATAACTTAACACCACCGAGTTTTCTAGATCCTCTAAAACATGACCCTCAAGGATCCTATCGTAACCTGAGACCACCATACGCTGAGAATCGCCCGGCATGGGAGTGAGTGACTTGTTTGAGTAAGGCTCAGAGCATCTCACACGCCCCCGCACTATGCATGTCATGGGCTCTTAGGGAGGCTCCGGGACATCTGTCTTTCAGATCTGCTGGTCCCTTTCACTACTAGCAGTCTTTACATGACATTTAATTTTTGTTAAAAAAATGCTCATAGGAATATATGTCCTGATGACTCTGCAGGCCCATGGCTTTAGCAGTATCCTTAAGACCAAGAAAGTCTTTAAACTGAGGAAGAGTTTAATGAGAATCTTCCTAACACAGCCTTCCACGGGCTGTCTTCTTCAAGGCCCATCTTGGTACCTGGACCCCAGGCCAGAGAATGAACCAGTTTCACATCCTATCAAAAACAATGCCTGTTACACCTCCTGAATAGTAGAACGAAGGCATGTAAATCCGTGGCATCTATGTGATGGGTACCGTGGAAAAATCAATGATAACCACCTTGCAGGAAGTTATTTTTGGAACATAAGAAAATCAAGTCATGATATCGTGAAGTGTCCAAGCTGACACGCCCTCCAATGAGGACACGAGGTACAGGATTAATAACATACACAAATGCAACGTGACGACGAACGTGTTTCTACAAGTACTCCAGAGTTGACTGTTGTTTTCCATGAGGAAATTCCTAATTCCCACTTCTGCCCACGGAAGAAGAATATTTCTAATGCTGGGAGGCAGGAGTGCCAGTAAAGTCCCTCAGAGGAAAAAAAAAAAGCCTTAACAAACCAAGAGCAGATGACTTCAGTCCAACTTCCTCCTTCAGGATGATCTGTTAAGGAAGCCTGGACACAAGGGCCCCAGATTAGGAACTGCAGGCCAGACATGACGGCACAAGGGGCACACACAGGAAAGGGCAGGGGGTGGGGGGCAGCCAGAGCACTTGGGCCAGAGGCAGGCCAGGCTGGCACAGAACTACGGACAAGGCTGGCACAAGAGGTTGGCAGGAGCCCCAAGGAGGCGCTGCTGCTGAAACAGAGGGTGACTCCACAAAGGAAAAGGGGTGAAAAACAGAGACTGGCTTTCTCTTGATGGACACACTCAAGATTCGCTCATCATTTCCTAAGGAAGAAGATGCACGGTGATTTCCCAGAAGACCTTAGCAAGGAGCGAGAAAGCAGCTACAAAGTGAGGCTAAGTGACTTCTTGGCTCTAAAATTAAAGGATAATGCAGCCAAAATAAATAAGAATGTAAATTACCATTTTTCTTTTCCAATGGTACAAAAACAGTTTTGTCAAAGATGATTTCAAACTTAGAAGGAAAAGTAGAATATATTTATAATGAAGGTTCAAGTATAGTTTCCAAGAATAACCCTGTACAAATGATATACGTATTTTAGAAGTTCCAATACTTGCTGGAGAACTTTTAAAAATGCTAAACATCTTTCTGGTTAGTGCTATTTTAACCTTACTGGTTAACCTTCTAACAGCATATCGTGAGAGAATGCAAGCAGCTTAAAAACACCACGCTGTTTTCTCCACAAGAGACCCAGGTGATGAGGTGACACGAGCGTGTCTGGCCTGATCAGTAACACCGCAGACTTCATCTTCAGACCAGCCGCCCTGCACGGGGGGCACACAGACCCATTCTCTCTCTCTCTCAACTTGGAACAATAAACATTATTTGACATCATCTTAGCAAACTAGCAACAGACTTTCAAACCTCGAGTCTCAGTCATTCTAGGTGGGACCTCACACACTTGGGGTGTCTCGTTTCCAGTAAGGTGTCCCACATGGGAGGCTCCAGAGACCGTCTTGTGCTGACCTGCCCCTTTCAGAAACCTTGCTGCTCTCCAGATGAGAGGGGAAGGCCCTTCTGAAGGCTGTCACACACAGAGGCCGGCAAATCTCGTGATGACCACACAAGTGCTGATGGACACTTCCACACAAAGGTAAAGTGGGAGGCCTGGGGAAGCCTTGCTCCCAGGTTGGGAGCCTGCAGGCAGCCCTCCTTATTCTCCTCACCGCCCCTTCTCTCTTCTCCTGAAGCCCCTCCCCACACCTCACGCGTCAGGTCAGCGCCTGCTGACTGTAGCGTCTGTGTGGCATCCTGGTGGTCATCAGGCCTGCCCAGGGGTTAGCTGGGGTGAGTGAGGCCATGCAGGACCAGGGCTCGAACAGGTGGGCATTGTGCACTCATGACAAGGAAAGACCCTCAAAATAGAGTGAAACTAAAATAACAAAGAACTTCTGTCTAAGAATATCTGGCTTTGGGAGGTGAATAAATTTCTTAAAATATAGTTTTTTGACATTCCTAAATTCTACATGTACATTATTTCCTAACAGCAGATTTTCAAAAGGCAATCAATAAAAAGACAATTCGGGTCATTCTTAAATAATATAAGGATACACTTTTTAAAGTTTAGATTATGATTTTCAGTATTTATATACATATCCTATGGAGAGATGGCTATTGAAATCAAAATAAAATAAAATAAAAACCAAAGGTGCAAATGAAGCCTCACTCCTGCAGGGTAGTAAAACTCTTACTGAATCAGGCAGGAAAGTGAGAAACCGGACTCAGCTGTGCAACATCTCTACCAGCAACCGTCCGAGAGCAGCGTCTATGGTCATGCCTAAGATACCTCCTCTACACATATGCTTCAGACACATCCAAAAATGTCTCACTGAGACCTAAATTAGGTTTTTAAGATTTGGTCACTTCATGGGAAAAGCTGGTTGTGATCTGCAAATGATTATTTCTCAATCCTTGGCTCCTGTTTTGTTATTTTACTCCTTGTAAAGGCAAACGCAAAACTTAAATTTCACCTCTTAGAAAAACATAGAGCACACAGTCAAATAAATAACATTGATGAGAGAACATTCCTCGGGGTAGTTACAAACACTCGGGGTGGGGATGCTCGGTGGTCACTGTTCCAAGCCCTTCTTGCGAGGCCCTGCCCTGACCGTGCCGCTCTGTGTCTCCTCTAGGGTTGGCGTGATCTCCCGGTGGTGAGGGGCTGGCGGGGTCCCCCTGAGTCCACGAGGACAGCGACTCATGCACAGTGACTGCGTGTGCCTCCATCTGGCGCTGCAGGCTGTCCATCTCCTGCCTGCGGAGACAGGGGAGGGAGAGGAAGGGACGCAGTCAAAGGAGAGCCAGGGAGGGTGCCGCTGCTCCCCTAGAGACAGCCCATCACCTGGGACTTGGCCCTGACAAGCCTCAACTGGACAGCAGGTGCTCACACTCACAGGACCCACTGAACTTCTCTACTGGGACCAGCAAACTAATTGGGTCACAGAACAAAAGGGACTCTGGGCATTTTCCTCCACCCACAGAGGCCCATAAGCCAGGCAGCTCTGCACAGGCTGACTGCTGCTTGAGGAGAATGTGGGGAAGACAGAGCTGAATCTGTCCTTCCTGGCTTCTTCAGGGTCAAAAATGATACCTGCCCACACCCTCCAGACACAGGCCTCCTGTTGCTTGGCCACTGAGGGTCATTTATCTCAGGACAGCTCCCACCTTAGAGACAGAGGGAGAGGCATGGGACCCCATGTTCCCCTCCCACCCCCCACCCCCAGAGCTGCTCAGCCTCTGCTGGATGTGGGGTGCTGTAACAGGAAAGATTCT
>NW_011494884.1:2400027-2408062 GCF_000754665.1 Bison bison bison
AGTTAAACAAGCAATTTATCTGTAAAGACTAAGCCGCGGAGCCCAGTGTGGTTCGTACTTGAGCTGCTGGAGGCAGCTGTTGAGGTTCTTGAGGGGTTCCTTGCTCACGGCGGGAGGGGGCCGCAGCAGTTCCTCCAGCAGCGAGGCCGGGACGGGGCAGTCAGGGATCTTCACCGGTGTCACGGGGCTGGAAGAGCTGGCTTCTCCTTTTGGCTCCTTTCTCTGTTTTTCAAAAGCACACAGCTAGTTTCCCACTTGGAGGCCTACCCCCGACCCCTTCCCCAAGGGTCCCTGCCATCACACGTGCTTCTGGAGGCACCTCCCCAGCTCCCCAAAGGTTTCTGGGGAGGTAACTCCCACTCTGCAGAGCTGGAAGCCTCAGGGGTTCAGGAAATGTCTGCTAAATAGAAAATCTTCTTCCTAACCACGTAACAAATACTATAGTCCTGGCTCTTCAGGGGCATGGACCCGACTGGAGGCCCCCTAATGACAGCTCACAGGTGGGGCTTTCCAGAGAGACCAAGGCCTTGACTCTGAGTTTCCCTGAGAAATTAAGTCAATTTTCCAACTTGTAAGACTCCCCTTCCTTGGACTTCCAACTTTTTCCATGGATAACCAAACCATGCTAAATAAACCTCTGAATTTGAGTAAGTTCTTTGCACAAGCAAAGTATTTACATAGGCTGAGGAGAGAAACAAACTGTGGGTAAACAGATAATCTGAAAGAGCTCATGACAGCAGTTTCAGGGGTTCCTGGGCCCCCGAGCCTATTCTGGCAGCTGTGAGTCCCAGCTGGGCTCACCTAGAAGGCCAGGGACTCTTGTTAACACAAGCAAACCATGCCCTCATTTTGTTTGTAAAGCATGTTACAATAAAATGGCATCTGAATTCATAGAAAGAGGCCAACGTTCTGTTAGAAAAAGCACTAAAGTAAAAAGATTTGGCCGGTGGTCCAAAAAGAATATGCCATCATCATCTCACATGGCTGTTGCCCAACATTGGTTAAATGTAACTTTATGACTGAATGCCTGCCGACCATCCGCCAACACATCTACAACGGCCTGCTGATGGCCCAGGCGGCCTCATACCGTCTTGGCTGCCCCCCGCCGCAGGTCCAGCTTGAGCTGCTGGTTTTGCTGGAGCAGTGTCTTCATGTTGTTCTTCAGTTCCGACACTTTAGCTTGAAGCATAAATTTATCTTTCTGGGTCATGGACAGGTCTTCCCGCACCATCTCCAGCTCAGATTTAATATTCTAAAGAAAGTGTAGTCATAGATTTTCAAAAACTGAAAGATCTTAAGCACACTGCACAAATCTTAGTTTGTATGTCACAATTCTAAGGGGCTGGGGCTACTAGCCTGGCTTTGTATACTAAAGCTTTCATGTGACGCTCCCCTCTCACCAACATTCCTCTCTAGGAGTCTACACTGCAGAGAATCCAGTTACAATTCTGTCCTCAATGTTCCCATCCAAACTTCAGAGCTTCTGCTGAGGAACCAGTAACATTTCCATATCCACAGTTGACAATGAACCCAATCCTTGTTTAAATTCCAAGGTCAGCTACTAGAATAAGCTTAACTGTTCCTGAGACAGAAGACAAAGCAGTTCTGATGATTACTCAAGCTGTCCATCCACATGTAGGAATCTCAGTCAGAGTCACCCCCCGCCCCCCTACCCTGATCCCGTCCTCGAGCAGTTAAGACTATATGTATATAGACTTCTTCTCAGAGAAGCTCATTACACACTGGTGAATTGCACTCTCATATACTGGACTTAATGAGATCTCGTTCCTGGGACAATTGCACAGCTCGGCCCAGGGGCTCTGGTCTCTCTGCTCAGTGTCCCTCAGCTGCCTGACCTGGGCTGCTTTCTGAAACATGAACGATCTAGTGTGAGCACTCAATTCATAAAAAACTCTTGCTGTGCATGTAGCATACTGCTTGGCATGATACTGGAAAGAGCTGGGGGAGTGCTGCTGGGGCCCTGACATGACCTGTACCTGTAATGACTGCTGTATTCCATCCAACTCCTGTTTACTCTGGTGCTTGGTCAAGTCCAGCTGCTGTTTCAAGGACTGGATTTCTCTCTCTTTCTGATCCACCTCCCATTTGAGATTTTCCATCTAGAGATGGAAAAAACATCACATGACCCAAAGAATTTTAAAATGGCTTTCTTGCATTATAAAATTGCTGTAACGCTATCTCTTCGTATCATTTAAAACACTTAGAAACAAAAAAAAATCCCTTTCCAAGAAGACAGGGAATGAAGTGAATGTGTCAAGCAGAGTCTTGTTCTATAAGCCCTGTTAACTGGGGAGGGAAAGCTGCCCAGTGAGTCACCTCTTGGTTTCCTATGGGTTCTTTGCTCAGCTGCTCATCCAGCTGCTTCTGCAGCAGCTGGAGCTGGGTCCGGGCCTCTGCCAGCTCCGCCTGGAATTCTGCTATTTCCTGCGAGTGCTTCCCCTCCTGGATCCTAGCACAAAAAACAAGAAGGAGTAAAATTACAGCATTCTTCCAATGACCTTCCTACTCAAAAATGCTTTCAGTTGACTGTTAGATGTCCTGGGTAACATTCATAAGGACAAAACTTGCGTACCGCACCCCCTGGATGGGGACTGTTCTAGGAGTTGTGAATGCACTCGCTCAACTTACGCTCACAACCCCTGGGAGGGCGTCTCCATGAGTGCCCAATCATAGATTACAATGGGAGGGAAAGTGCCGCGGAGTTCAGTGCGTGTGCACTGCCCAACACGTGTGCACTTACACACGTTCGAGCCGAGACTCCCCCAGTGGGAGCCCACAGTGAGCATCGGTGGTGGGTGCAGCCCCCAGGCCTCTCTGTCCTCACAGAAGGACCAGCAAGGCATAAAGTGGGAGCACACAGCATCAAGGCCCAAGTTTCAGTGTTAAGGTGCAGGCATTCTGAGATAGCAATTGGATGCATTTCTCCTCCTTAGATCTGCCTCTGGAGATCTGCCCAGCAATTTGCTAGAACACAGGGGACCCTGGTGTGTCAAAGGTGCTAACTGGAGATGAGACGGTGGCAACACCCACTCCCACTTACTGGAGCCCGTCGGCCTCTGCCTGTAGCCTCTGCACCTCCTGCTCCTTGGCCTGCAGCTCCTTCTTCACCTCGCTCAGCTCTAAGGTGGCAGCCTTAAAGTGGCGGCGGTTGTGGCCTGCTTCTGCCTTGGCTGCAGCAACCTAAAACAAAAAAACATTAGCATTGTCAAGGACAGAGGCAGAACCTCGCAGCACGTGTGGAGGCAGCTGCCCCAACCCCCGCCTCCTAGCCGCTCTTGCAGGCCTTCCTTCCACAGCTTTTCAAGGTGCCTGTCAAGGACGAAAGTACTGAACACACACTTGGCCTGAAAGCATGCGACACGGCAGCAGCACCTGCTGAGCGAACCATTATGTTCAACTTTCTTGGCCTCAGTGGTTCTTACAGTCTTTTTCAAGTGTATCTACATATTTCTTGTTACTTTTGTTCATAATTCATGTATTGAGGTAGAATCTACCTTTCCATCAGACCATCTAAGTATAATAACGCTACTGCTCATTTTCCTTTAAGGATGTAACTAGCTTTTTCATGGTTAACAACATTTTATCTCAAGGTTTCTGAGAAGATAAGCAAATTCTCAGAATATAACAACATTTTTCAATTGCCTTTTCAATATTTTAGTTTTCTTGTCTAACTACACTAGCAAGTACCTCATGTAAAAGAAGTTTAATAAAAATATTTATAGTATATGACAAATGAATATAGAAAGAACTCATATACACTTGGAAAAAACTCCAATAGAGGGTATTAGCAGTGGTTGTCATTAGGTAGAGATTCCAGATACTTTAATCTCCACATGCACTAAAAATTGCTGCTGCTGCTGCTGCTAAGTCGCTTCAGTCGTGTCCGACTCTATGCAACCCCATAGATGGCAGCCCACCAGGCTCCCCCGTCCCTGGGATTCTCCAAGCAAGAACACTGGAGTGGGTTACCATTTCCTTCTCCAATGCATGGAAGTGAAAAGTGAAAGTGAAGTCGTGTCTGACTCTTAGCTACCCCATGGATTGCAGCCCACCAGGCTCCTCCGTCCACGGAATTTTACAGGCAAGAGTACCAGAGTGGGGTGCCATTGGCTTCTCCGAAAATTTTTGCTAGTATGTACTATTTTTACAATTAGGACTATCAGACCAAATGTACTTGGAAAAATAAATAGGCATCATTTACAATTACTGCCCTTAAAAAAAGAAATCAATTATACATCATCCCCCCAGCACTTCCAGTTAAAAATTGCCTAGTTACAACTTAAAGGTGAGAATAAAACTATTAAGTGATACCTGAGTACAAATCAAAAGACAGGAAGGTGGGGTACAGAAAAGCAGGGAGTGTTGCTAACTTAGTTTAGAACCATCAGATGTGCAGCAACTGCAAGCAAGGATTAAATATGGCAAACAAGGCACATGTGGGTCAAGAAGAAGCTAATAACTGATCACATAACAATATTCCTAATATATCTTAAAACTAGTACTACTTTAAAAGAATGTCTGGGGATGTCCTTGGCAGTCCAATGGTTAAGACCCTGTGCTTCCAATGCAGGGGGCACGGGTTCCGATTCCTAGTTGGGGAACTAGATTCCACATGCTGTGCAGTGCAGCCAAAAAATATTTTAAAAAATAAATAAAAGAATGTCTTACTGTCTCACTCACGAAATAAAAAAAACTATTTTCTTCTATCTCTAGTACATTATCATGGAGAAATGTAAAAGTAAGTGGCAAAACCCAGGTGACAGGCACCTACACACACAGGAGTGTGCCCACAACAAACGTATTCTGCCATCTGCTCTGAGAAGGCACTGGGGACACGAGGACAAACAAGCCACAGACCTTGTCCCAGGACGCTGATGTCCTCATGGGGAAAGGGCTACACAGAAACCACAGCTGATGCATCATGATGTTAAAACTTTAAGTCTACAGCCTGACGTCCACTCCGTTTGTGGGGTGGCTGGGGCAGGCCTCTCTGTGGGATGAGCCACCTGATGCACTGGTGAACATCTGAGCATGGAAGGCAGCAGCCAGGAAAACTGCTCTAGATGTCAAGAATGGCACGGGTCTCCAGAACCACTGCTCTTGGGTGCTTCTTTAACACAAATGGGGTCACCACATACTGTTCTTCAGTTTGCTTTTCAGCTCCACACTACATGCAGGGCATCTCTCCCCAGCAAAGACACAGCTATGGAGCTCTGTGCACACATCTTAGATCTGCACGACTGTTCCTTAGTTTAATCTAAGCCCTTTCTTCCACTGATGAGTACGGAGACTCCCTCCAGGCTCTGTCACCAACCCCATGATGACACCCTATCCTTGGACCCATTAGCAAAGGTATTCACAGAGAAGTTCCTGGAAGGGAACTCAAGTGTCAAGGGTACTAATACTGAGTTTTTAGGCATTTACAAGTTACATTCCAAAAGGCTCTGTGAGGTTGCAGTCTGATACCAGCTGGAAGTTACATACCTGCTCCTCGAGGCTGTGCACCATCACCTTTTCCTTCTGTAGTGCGGCCTGCAAGGCTTGGACAAGCTGCTTCATCTGGCGGTCCTCTTCTTCCTTGCGCTGCAAAACTGCCTGCACCTACAGCACATTCCAAGAGGGGTAAGGAAGGAAGGACATCAAATTTCCAAAGCCTGAAGAGCCCTGGGAGAAAGCACAGGCCACTCTGATCAGGGTCATGTGAGGGAATCAAGCATCACGTGGGAACAAGACATCACGACATGTTATCAACAAACGTACAAGCCAGGAAAGGAGTGAGATTTCTACTTCTGGAGAACATTGTTTTCAAAACTGAAATCTCAGAGCACATGAGCACAATCATATGATCATATTCAAACATAGGGTTAGAAGCCCAAAGGATGCATATAAATCAGGGGTTATCAATGCAGTTGTCTTCATGGCGAGGCAGGTAATTCAGATGGTGGGAACTAGCACATAGGAAAATCTGGAAGCTCTTTAAAGTCTGGATTATTCAAGGCAGGGGCTGGGCTGGTAAAAAAAATCCCAGAGGGGCTGCAGAGCTGAGGAACTGACAGCGGGGTCTGTAGGGTGACATCCACCAGAGTTCGAACCCCAGTGCTGAATCACAGGAGGCCCTCAGGTCGGAGCTAGGAAAGGGTCTCCTCTGCATCCCCAGAGTCGCCCACCCCCAGGGAACCTTAGGGACTGAGTCTAGTTCCTTTACAGCTCAGCTCCCCTGCTTCACCCCCACCTCAGGATAGGCAGAGGGGCTGAGGCTCCAGCAGATCCTCTGGGCCTCCATCTCCATGCCTCTACTCTGCAGGCATCTGTGATGAAGCAGACGATGCAGCTGAAGCCCTCAGAGTCTGCCTGGCCTGCAGCAGGTCTCCTCCTGCTTCTGGCAAATGAGTTCCAATACCTGAAGGTTCAGCTGAACTAGGTCTGCTTCCCTCTTGGCTAATGCTGTCTCTAAGACGCTGTTGTGTTCCCTCAAGGCCGCATTGGACTGCCCGAGGCCCGTGAGCTTCCCTCTCTCGTGCTCCAGTTCCAAAGCCAGCTTCTTATTTGACTCCTCAAGGCGCTTTATCTTCCTCCTGAAGCCTCTGGACTCTTGAAGCTGAAACAAATCAAAGCCGCCGGTTTGTGGAGCCACTGCACTCCAGGCACCGAATGATTAATACCATAACGCAACAACACACAGCTGAGCACCAGATGCAGCAGACCCTCGCTCCACTGCTGGCAAGGCTGCCGTGGCCATGCCTGCTTCTCTCCTAGACCCACAGCTGACAGCCAGTCCTCTCCTGTGGGCTGTGGGCTTCTGGAGAAGCACATCCAGGTTGGAGCCCAGGCGGGCCCAGAGCTGAGTGTGACAGAGATGACCACGAACTGTGCACGCAGCCTGCAGCTCCCGACAGCCACCTTGGGACCCTGTGCAGAACCCAGGGGACATCACCATGCTGCAGCGTGTGGCACCACCTGAAGCCACAGCTGACTCTGAGCCTGAGGGTTACGTGGAGATCTTCCAGGCTGGGTTTCTTATTTGCCACACTGGAGCGAGAGCAGGCACAGCAGACCTCACTGAAGTGCATGTAGGGTGTCCAGCAGTGCAGGTGGTCAGACCCAGGGGAGTGGCTGGACAACCCCCAGAAGCACAGAGTGGAGGCCAAGCACTCAGGCTGGGCTGTGCCCTGACCCTGCACATGGGGCGGCACTCATCCCTGGGCAGTGCGACGGCAGGGCTTGGACTACCTCGTCCTCCAGCTCCAGCACCTTCTCCCGCTGCTCCTCCAGCTCCTGGCCAGTCAGCGAGATGACCTCCTGCAGCTCCCTCTCCAGCATCATCTTGCTATGGCCGACAGCCTGCAGCTCCGCCTCCAGCACCTGGACCCGCTCCTGACGGCCGGGATGCAAGATGCATTTGGTCGGGGTCTCACCAAAGCCCCCCACATAGCCCAGCTTCCCACTGACGGCGTGAGGCTGCCAACCACACGCAACAGCCTTCCCTCTCCTTCAAGAGATGCAATCAAGTACCAGGTGTCACACAGTAATGACTAACTTTTTCAGTTAATGCTTTGGAAATACAGAAAGGTAGGAGCTATAAATTATTGTCTTTGGCAAATATGTGAGTAGATTAATTAAACAGACAGATACTTTAAAACAAAATGGAAACTGCAAGTAAGTTATCCTCCTGACACTGTATAAAGTGTGTGAGAGGGAATACTGAATTTATGTATTTTGGCAAGAGAACACCACACTATGCTACAGTGTCCTCCAACTCATGAATTCTCAAATTGATAAAAGAGAAAAACAAATATGAGAAAAAATACAATTACTAAGCTTAAGTGAAATGACTCAAATCTGTGGGTAATAAATGAAATGCAAATTAACTGAGGCAGAGTTTCATGCCTACTAGCAGGTGTGAAGGTGGTAGGCTCCACACTGCTGGGATCTGGGGAACCAGGGCACTTGTGACTAACACAGAGTGACAGTGCAGCCCCAAGGGAAACCCGAGGGCTTTTATGTATGAACACAC
>NW_011494884.1:2408162-2453672 GCF_000754665.1 Bison bison bison
CACACACACCCCCCTACACACACACACACACAGAGGACAAGCACGCCTGCCTGCTGCCCTGCCCTCCTTCCCACAGGCTCTCCCTCAGGACGCCGGACTAGGAAGAGAGGCTCCAGAGGACGTGGCGCTCGACCCTTGCCATGTGCACATTCCCTCTTTCTTCTGACCCCAAGCGTTTCATAGCCACTTCCATCCACTATGCTGCACATACTGTCTGTCCCACGGGCTTGTCTCCAGCACCACCCCGACCCCTGTTCCCCTGGCACTGGCCTCCACGGGGCACTGGGCTCCGTGAGGCCTCCCCATCAGCTCCTCCTGTTGCCATCCTGCCACCTCCACTCAGCTCCCAGCACCTCAGGTACCGTTATTACCCCTGGGGCTCCCCACCGCCTCCACCTGGGGCTTTCCAACAGGACAGTGGTCAGGTCTCAGTCTGCTTTGTCTCACATAAGAGCCAGCCCAAACTTACCCTACAGCCAGACACCCACCCAGCCCCGTGCCCTCCAGACCCAGTGCATAGCACAGCCGGCACAGGAGCACCCCTCTGCTGAGATGCCCCCCTTTCACTGAAGATGAGTTCAGATGTCACCTTTCCCAAAAGCTTTTCTGGACTCTCCAGTCCTCACCCTGAACCCTCGCATGCCGCACTCGTGCACTCACAGAACTTCACCTACTTACAGAGCCTCTTCCCCACAATGAGGCAGAGGAGGACTGGAGCGAGCAGGGGACACTCCACACGCTTCATCAGGGTCCCTGGTCATTTCACGACCACGAGGTATTTGAGAAAAACAATCCCCACACGCTTACCCCACACCGTTTTTCTAGACCCTCTTAAGAGGGTTTCGGAGAGGAGTTGCCTATAAATGTCATGCCCCTACACGAAGTCTCTGCAAGTGGCCGAAGCAAACGAGTTACCCACATGCAAGGTGAGGTCGCTGCCGCCGGCAGCCGCCTGGGCTCTCAGCTGGCTCAGCTCGGCCTCAGCTGCCTCCTTGGCTGCAAGGGCCTCCTGCAGGCGGCGGCTGAGGATGCCCACTGCGTTCTCATAGGCTTTGTGCTTGGTCTTCATCTCCTTCTGTGCGCTGGTCAGATCTGAACCCAGACGCTTCATCTTCTGCTTCTGTTCGGTGATGGCCCTGGGCGTGGCAGAGACGGAAGGAAGTCTCAGCTCACCTCTGAATTCACGTGCCGCACCAAGCACACGCGAAGTACATGTCCATCCGAGCCCCATTCCTCCAGGGCTCTAGACGGAGGCTGTCCCGGCTCCACCCTGTCCAGCTCTGCCACTGCCCAGATCTGCCTCCTCAGGATGTGGTTGGTGGGTGCTCCTGAGGAGCCCAGCACTGCATTTCAACTGCCCTGCTCCCCTTTTGGAGCTGTTTAAATGATTTGGTGGAGGCAGAAAGAGTCCTTTCCTACCAAAAAGAAAGGCTTCCAGCGATCCTCCTGATCAGCAGCAAGAAACTCAACATTCAGGCTCACCGTAAAGCAGCGGCTGACCAGAGCAGAGGGCTGCGGGACACGCCTTGGGAGCGGAAGGGCCTGGCATGGGTTGAGGGGGACCAACACAAGCGTCCACCCTGGGCAGGGAGCTGGGGCAGGAAGGGCATTGCAACAAGTTCTTGACATGAAAAAGCAACAAAAACAAACACAGACGGGGGAGTGTTTGTGAAAGGACATGTTAGCACATCCACGTGTAACCGTCAAGTCTGGACGGAATCACTTTTGCAGCTTTAAATCTGGACTCTGACATCTAAGCCTCCTGGGGTAGACCAGTGAGGGCTGGACATACCGTGCTGGGGTCCCCTGGTGTGAACCAGTGAGGGCTGGACAGACAGTACTGGGGTTCCCTGCATGGTTCATAACCCCGCCTGACCTCCCCCAGCACACGCCCTGCCCACATACTTTGTGGCTTCTTGCTGCAGCTCTTCTATTTGTTTCTTGAGTACCTCGTTGGCCTCCGTCACAGCAACCATCTGCTCCTTATCAAACTGCAAAGACTTCAAAGAAAGACAGGAAAAGACAAAATGAAGAGCGTCAGGCCTTCCACCTGAAGCCCCAATGTTGGGATCGGCTTCCTCGCAGGTAAACAGCGCCCTCTCAGGGCTGCCTTACAGGACATGGGTTTTGAGGAAGATCCAGACAGAGGGGCCTGAGGTAAGTGACCACTTTAACAAAGGTTAGGAGCATCCTGAGTTGCTGGTGCCAAGGAATGTGGTAAGGAAACAAGTGAGAAGAACTGGCCAGTGGGGAAACCTCTGGCCTCCGGATCCCACCCGGGGGCCCCACTGGACTCGCTGAGAGAGTCCCCAGGCCCCTCCTTGGTTTCTCCCAGCCCCTCAGAGCAGCCTTGTGCCCCCTTCTGGCCTCACCTGCTGCCCTGTCTCTTCCTGTGCAGTGAACACCAGCCCTGAGTCCCAGCTCGGCCCTCATAGACCGAGCCCCTCAGTGAGCCCTGTGCTCCCACAGCTCCCAGCCCTCTTGTCCCGCCTGTACTCTCACAGTCTCAGCTGTGACCTCCAGCCCACCTGCCCTGCTTGTGGGATTTCTGACACATCACATGTAAGACAAAGCCCTTGGTCTGACTCCCTGCCCACTGCTCTCCCCAGGTCTACCGTCTGCCTCAGCTTCTCACACTTGACATGCTCCTCAGCTGCAGGAATCTGGCCTGAGGTCTCCCTCTCCCCGTCCCATTCCAGAGACCCTCTCTGATACTGCCACCTCCATCTCTCACGGGCTCCTGCCTCCACGCTTGCCTCCCCTCGACCACAGGGGCCTTCGGGCATGCACAGCAAATCCGGCTGCACCACACTTAGAACCCAGAGCACAAACCAGCGTATTCCTCACGCACCCTGGCACCCGCACAGAACTCTGTGCCATCCCACACCCAGCAGCCCCCTGGCTTTCTGCTGACTTTCCAGCTCTCAGACGCTGGTTCCAGGCCTGTCTCAGTAGCTCCCTCACAGCTGTATCTCTGCCTGGACCACCCCTCCCAACCCCCCAGCATCTGAGCTCCAAGAGGGCCTTTTCCAGGCTACTTTTCTAAAAACCTCTCCACATGTCCCTGCCTACCCACCATACAGCCCCAGGCACATTCAGCTGAACCCTCACACATCAAAGACACCCCCAAACCTGTAACTGCGTCTCCATTTCATCACGCTCCCTCTGTGCGGACTGCAGGTGCCCTTCAAGATCCACCACCTGCTGCTGGATCTGTGACATCTCCTTCTGCAGGCGTGAGTGCTCCACCTCCACGGACCTCTTCTCCCCTTGAAGTTTCATCAACTCCTGCCGCAACTCCTTCACCTCCGAGTCCAGCCTCTTCTTCGTGGCCTTCAGCTCACTGATGAGCTGGTCTTTGGAGGTGGCGTCGCGGCGGTAGGCCTCCACCATCACCTGCCCAACAAAGACAGAAGCTGCAGCCAGTGGGGTGGGGTTGAATGGGGTTTAAACAAACCAAGGGGTTGAATGGCGTAAACAAAAACACTCACCGCTTACACCTACAACACTTTTGGGGAGCGAAAGATAATGTATTTCACCAAATGCAAGATACCGCCCACTGAGATGTCACAACTTTACACTCCTCAACAGGTCTGGGTGAGACACACAGCAACTATGCCAGCTGCTGGGCTTCCTGACCACGTTACCTTCTTGGGGGAATGTAGCCATTCCTTCTCCCTCTACTTGCCCTGCCTGACTTCTGAAGGCACCCCTGCTTGCATCTCAGTGATAAAATCCCCCACCACTTTTAACATTCTCAGTCGCCCTTCCTTAACCCTTGGTGACACTCTGTGTTCATTCCTCCAGAGCAGAACTGGCTTCACTAACGTGAAACCTTATTTCAATGCTAGACTGTAGTGTGACCTAAGTTATCAAAGACACGTTGAACAGGACGCTTGGGGCTCTGTGGAAGCAACATGTGCTCACGCTACATGATGGCAGGGCACACGATCCATGAGATATAGATGCCAAGCCCACCCTGAAAATGCACCTGACTTCAGAGATGTAAAAATGGGAGGGGTGAGATGCGTGTTTTAGAATCAGTGAAGTGCCTTAAAAAACCTGGAACCAAGCTGTTACCTTCCTCTTGAACGATTTCTTTTCAGTGAAAAGATTAAACATATAGGATTTTCTTCATGCACTTGTTTCGTGGGAAGAAAACTAACCATATGTTCTTACCTTTTGTTGAAGAAACTGTTCCTTTATTTTCTGTGTCTGCTTTTTCAGAGCGCCAGCTTCCTGCTGCAGGTGTTCCACCTATGAGGGACATGAGTGCAGATGTTACACTGATAGCTCCCTCAGGAGGGCCCTGTGTCTCCGGGGGACACATGTGCACAGAGGCATCAACAACCTGCCCCTGAGCATCCTGTCCTAGAAGGTAACAGTCAGTCAGTGTCTGCAGAAAAAGTGCACCTACTCCCTGGAGAGAAAACATGTCACTGACTTCCTTTTGATGCTCATGGAACAGGATTTGAAGACAACATTGTCCCCGACACTAATTCTGCTTCCTCCACACCCTGCAGCTTTCTTGTTCTGTATTTGTTTACTGGTTGCTTGCATCACAGCATGGCAGCTCCCAGGTATGGGACAGTCAGGCCATCTCCCCACCCTCACCCACTCTGTCGATGTGTCCTGGAGGTCACACTAAAGTCAGGCAGGAAAAAAAATCGAAGTTCTAAGTGGATTTTCCCAAGTCTGAGCTCCTCATCATAGGCAGATTGAAACCAGCATTTCTTGGCAGATTACTTTCAAAGCCTCAATCAATTCAGTTTTCTAGTTCTCAGCCATCTCCACACCCAGCCGCTGACCCAGGACTGGAAGTACCACACTAGAGGCTATGGACCCTTTCCCCACTGAGCCCTGGGCCCTGCCCTGCAAGTGTTCCTCCATGTTTAGAAAGCAAGGTGTTCCAAAATAGGACCAAACAAATAAAACGAATGGCCGGACAATGAGGATTACTTCTCGTATGCATGATTTCCATTCATAACAAAGTGACAGCAATTGCGTTACCTGGCTGGACTTGATGGCTAATTCTTGTCTCAACTGCTCTAAAGTGTCCGACGTGTCCTGGGCCCCCTCTTCCAGGCGTTTCACCCCTCTATCGAATTCCTCCCTGCTGCTGTGGGCTGCCTGCAGAGCCACCTCCAAGACGATCTTCTCATTCTGCAGGGCCTGGATGGCGTCTTCTCTGGAGGCAGCTTCCCCCTGCAGCTCATCCAGCCTGGCCTGCAGCTCATCGTAGCGCACCTGCAGGTCCCCCAGGGACTGCTCTCTAGTCTGTAGAGTCTCCTGCGTTGAGGTGAACTGCTTCAACAGGTCCAGGTGCTCCTGCTGCAAAGCCTCTAGCTGCTGGTCTCGCTGATGCAAAGTCAACTTCACCTGGAAAAGAAGGAACCAAAGTCAATGTGACTGCTCTTGAACAAAAACACCGTGTGCTCCAAGAGTTTACTTTTTCCGTGCTCAGGTTTTAAACAATCTGGATGGATGCTCTGGAGGCAGCCTTCGGTGTAAAGCTGTGGCACAGAACATGAGTAGAAGATGGACAGACCAGCACAAATGAGCACCGTGAGGCCAGCCGTGGCACTGGGGCAGTGACGAGAGCCCCAGCAGGTGCTTGCCTGCTCCAGTTGCTGCTCCAGCACCGCCGCTGAGGCCACCATCTTTTGCAGCTGCTCCTTCTCGTCTTCAAACTCCTCCAGCCTCCTCTGCAGGTCCTCCTCCACCATCGTCTTCGCCTCTTGAATCTGCACAAAGGCAGCTTCCTGGTCCAACATGTCAGCCTGGGCCCAGAAGAAAGAGCATTTCTTAAAAAGCAGGACTTGGACTTCCCTGGCGGCCCAGTGGTAAAGAATCTGCCTGCGAATGTAGGGGACATAGGTTTGATCTCTGGGCCGGGAAGATTCCAGGAAGATCTTCCGGGCCCAGAGAAGGTTCCGGGAAGACGCCTCAGAGCAGCTGAGCCCGTGTGCCACAACTATTGAGGCTGTGCTCCAAAGCCCAGGAACTGCAGCCTCTGAAGCCAGTGCACCCTAGGGCCCGTGCCTCACAACACGAGAAGCCACGGCAACGAGAAGCCAGTGCACTGCAACAGAGAGCAGCCCCCACTTCCTGCAACCAGAGAAAGCCTACGTGTGCCAAGGAAAACCCAGCACGGTCAAAATAAAGAAATAGTTTTTAAAAAGCAGGATAACCTGATGGCTACAGATTCAGCAGACAAACCAACCACCCTGGAGAGAAGCCCTGGTCTCCATCACTAACCTGTCCACGACCCACAGAGAGCCCAAAAGTGACAAGAGGGCAGAAAGCTGGTGCCCTCCCGCTGCCCATGAGACAGGCTAGCCGCTTACTCCTCTACCCACAACTCCCCTGCTGATTCCTGGACCCGGCTGAAGAGAGAAGCAAGCAGTCCACTCAGTTTTAAGAACTGGGATAAAGTGATGAATGAGACCGCCATGACGACCACTTGTGTGAAGACAGGCTGTACAGAAACATCCCCACTTTGGGGTGAGATACACGGCACACTCTCTTCCACAAGATTATTTCCTGATGCCACTTGGTACAACTAGAGATCAGGGCCAATGGGGCAAATACGGCATTCATCATGACTATGTAGATAAGACTGAACACGCCTGGGTGTTTTCTTAGGGAAAAAACATGAGCTTATAACTTAAAATCTTCTCAGTTCTTTGATATTGAGCCCTTGAAACATATGTTTGACAAAAACATGACTGTCTTTTAACACCCACATCATCTGTGAGGACAAAGGTGCATGTGGGAGACAGGGACCACCCTTGTAACAGGATGCCAACCTTCCACGTGCTTCTAAAAGACCACTGATGTTCTCAGCATATAACTGCCCTGAATACACTGCCAGGATGCCGCAGACCCTTATTACTTTTCCAACAAGCCTGTCAAGCAGGTATTATTATCCACATTTAATACAAAAAGAACAAAACCCAGAGAGGTTAAGATATTAAATCCAGGGCCTCAGAGCTGACAAAGAGCAGAGTTCAAAGCCTCTACATCTCCTTCCCCTGGGATAATCCACGGAGATGGCTGAACATGGTTCTAACTACTCCTCATGGCTGCTGGAGGGTGAAATGTTAATGTAGGCTGAGGGCTGAACTAGGCTGGCCCACATGGCAGCTCAGAGAAGGGCCACAGGTTACCACTAACAACTCAAGAGACAAGAGATGGGATGGGCATAGAGTGAACATGAGGGACAGAATCTTGAAACCTTAGATCACTGCAGATGGTTCAAAAAGGACATTTTAAAAGATATACGGACATACGGACATATATAGTACCAATGTTCACATGTATGTGTGTGTATTGTTTTATTTTCTTGATCAATGTAAAGGAAAAATACCCAAACCCCAAGACCCAGAAGCAGATTGGCCCACCTCAATGCCCTGGAGCTGGGCGGCAATGCGCTCCTTCTCCTTGATGGACCTCTGCTGGGTTTCCGTCAGCTGGTGGGACAGGGACACGTTCTCAAGCTTCAGGTGCTCCAGAAGACCCGCCTGGCTCATCTGTCCAACCTTCAAAGAAAAACAACATAAAGTTTCAGGTTGCTAGACTTCAAACACAAGCCCAGCCCAGTCCAGTCCCTCACTCTGGTGGCCTCAGGGTCTCTGCACAGTGCTGGCACCCAGGAGGGCCGTTCCCCAGGACCCCTCCATGCCAGGCCTCGCTGCTGGCAGCCACTGTGACACTTGGGCCACCCAGCTTCTGTGTGCTTAAGAGGGGTTAGCCGGCAGCCCAGAACTCAGTGCTCATCACCCCTATGACGGTGCGAGACCTGCACAATAGTTTTCATTGCAGCTACATCTCTGAGCCCCTGAGGTGAGGGGCCTCATCTGGGTGGCAGGGACAGCCAGGAATCTAACCATCAAATGAACGGACCTATGGGGAGACACATCTTGGGCCCTGCCCTCTCAATGTCCGACTATTCTGGACATATCAGGCTGACCCTGGCCATTCCCAGGAAGAGGCGCTGGCTATCCACTCAGTGTCTGACCCAGACCTTCAAGGACATCCCTTCCAGAGCCAATGTGAATGTTCCAAGACTTGTAAGGTGCCAGGTGCGGCCAGATGTTGTGAGCTTCAGGGTTTAAAATAGAAGGTGCCCAGAGCAAGGGAAAGCATAATTTGCCGGGATTTTATTTCAAGGTAACAAAAGAATAAAGACCACCCTGCATTTTCCTCTCGCCTGAGAATTCCTGGGACATACTATGCTACTGGGAAAAGAGGGCAAAAACTTATTACACACTCTAATTAAGGAATTGGGTGCCAAAGGTATTTGAATAAAGCAGTTATGGTTCTCAAACTGCCATTCCCTTGGAATCTTCCATTTTTGTCTTCCAAATGCCATTTCTGACTTATGTCAGGACACATAAATCTGGCTTCTTTAAACGTTTTTATGCATCAAAAAATCCACAATAGCTTCAAAATTGCATTGACTTGCAATGATTTATTTCCACCTACACTTTATGTAAACAAATGCTTATCTACACGGTCCTCTTTTTAAACAGCATATGTTGAATCACATTCTGTGCTACTGTTTTATAATTGTTTTCATTTAGCAATATATTGTGATAACTTTTTCTGATTAAGAATTAATTTTTGTTAGAAAACTTATGAATGAAAATAAAAATTACCAGAAATGGTACTGCCAAAAAAACACATAGAATTTTTGTATATCTGTAGATTACAGATTTTTTTAAAAAGGAGTTTTTGGTGAAGTAAGTACTTCATATTCTCCACTTGAGAAATAAAGTTTCAATGTTTTGAACATTTTAACAAGTTAAATTACAATATTTAATCTGGACCAAAAAAAAAAGGGAGGTGATAAAACCCACAACAAAATTCAAAGAGAAGACAGGCTGACCAAGGCACCTTCACAATCGGTCCAATTAGTCCAAACCCTGAGATTTGGGGCAAAGTGTATTATAGCAATTTGCCTACGACTCCCGAGTGCCTCCAGAGCACCCTGCAGACCTGGACCCACACCTGCTCCCACTGACGCAGAATCAGGTGCCAACACGCTTGCACCCTAACAACATGGAAAGACAGAGTGGGAAGTGTTTACTTCGGGGTCTGGGAAATGAGTGTTTTCTGGAAGGATCAGGTGATCACGCAGCTGGAGGAAGGAGGTTCCGCTGGGAAGCAGCGTGTACCGTGCTCTCTGCGTGTCAGAAACATGAGACAGGAGGTGGTGAAAGGTGAGAGAGCCGGGGTGTAAGAGGTTCAGGACCCCAGCAGGCATGCATTTGATAGCTGGGTTCAGACACCAGGCGCCCCTCAGAGAGGGGATGGAATGGATTAGTCAGAGCCAGGAACACAAGATGTCCCAGAGAGGGCGACTTTAGAATTTAAAATGCTCTAGCAGAAGCTGTGTCAGAAGATCACAGAAGGCAGTGACTACACGTCATGGGGTGTGAGCTAGGCGGGTGGTCAGCAGATTTTAACAAAACGTCTCTGTGAAATATAAACTCAGAAGTCTTTTCAATGTGGAGGAAAAGCAAGTGTTCCACGCGAGTCATGCAGTGTGGCCCTGTGGCCATGGTGGGGGCCGTACCTGGATGTGGGCCATCTCGCCCTGCAGCCTGACCCGGGCCTCCTGGGCCAGGGCGAGTTGCTGCTGGTACCACTGCCGGACACTCTGCAGGGACGCGATCTCAGCCTGGGATGCCTTCAGCTTGCTGGTGAGTGTGGCGCGTTCCAGCTGCACCTGCTGTAGCTGGCTCTGCAAGGCTGTCATCTGCTGTCGCAGGTCGTGCACTGAAACAGGCAAGCACAGTGCTCAGGCCGCTGCATGGCCTGGGAAGCCCGGCCTCCGCAGAGAGCGGGGACCCGCTGGTTCTCCTTCTCTTCAGCCGCGACGTCTGAAGTGCAAGCGAGGGCACTTAACCCTGGAGCAGGCCCATTTAAGTTGGGGTCTGGTCACTTCTCATCAACTAATTAACACAAAACCTTGTTTTACATGTGCTTCTGTTGAAAGACATCTGACTTCACTTTCTGTGGATTCATTAACACTGAACTGACAGCCGACAGCACCCAACCTCTGCCTGGATGAAGCTTGTCTAGCGTAAGGATTTTCTCTGAAAAGCGCATCAAAACCATCCTGCACTTAGCAACACCAGACAGTGTTGGGGTTTACTGTAAATAGCAAAACCATCCCCAAAAGCACAAAAATAAACAAAAAAATGGCACTAAATCGACCATAAAAGGGCACTTGGGGAACAAGAAGTGAACTGGGAAAACTGAGCCTTGTACATCAGGCAACCCCCACGGTTCTCTGCTCTGCACCTGTCTGTAAACAACCGGAAAGAGCTCTGAGTAGATTAAATTCAGTGAGTCGGTGAATTCATAACTAGGGAATCTGCAAACAGGGAGAGCGACTGTGTGTCTGGGAACTTTCTGGCTTAAGACTTTGGCCTGATGAAGTCTGTGAGTCATCAACAAACTCAGGAACGGTATCCACAAGAAACTCCACTGGTTTGCTGATATGGTCAACTCTTAACACGGATGATGGCAGGGGGAGCAGACAAGAAATCACAGCACAAACCCAAGTCATAGTCCAAACAAAACCAGTCAAATATTTAAAAAATAAATTTCACCAAACACTTAAGAAAACACGTACAATTTTAAATTCTAAAAATTTAAAATGAAACAAAAAAAAAAATAACAGGATTCATGACCCCTAATCTTGGGAGATCCAACCTCTGCTCTTGAAATCCTTGAGAACAGATGTGCCTCAAAGTTCAGCATGGTAGGGCTTTAGGAAGGCAACCGGAGCATCCCCTACACCCCGAATCCCCCACCCAGCCGGCGCTGTACTGGGTGTAGGTCACTGTTGACCTGCTCTGGTCAGGTCAGACCTTGCAACCCGAGCACTACAGAACTTTTTGAACATTATATTAATAATTTTCTTAAGGGACTGGGTATCATGAAACGCCCGGAGACTAAAAACAGTCAGCTGTTATATTTCTCAGCTGGTGCTCCCCACCACTTCCCCCCGTCCCCAGTATCAGGATAAGCTCTTGTGATAGCAGCTTGTCACTCTTTCTTTTCTGTCATAAGATCTGAAACCTAGTCTCACAAGTCTTACGACCAAGACTCCACATGGGCAGACCTGGTCCCTCACAGCCACCCCGCCGAACCACTCCCCATCTCTCAGGATCCCAGACTTCAAGGATGAGGGTGTCATCTATCCAGGCTTCTGGAGGACCAGGATCTGGGCTGACACTCCCCTGGGCTCTGAGTGCCCTTCTCCCCATCCCCAACCCCCAACCCTTCTCCTGCCCGCAGTGCACAGGGAGATGCTGAGCCCACAGACCAGGTTCTTGGTGCCTGGACATGTGTGGCTCATGGACTCTGGGAATGGAGTGTGTGTCCCCAGGATGAGCAGAGAGCACGAGGGAAGGACCCCACAAGTCCTTCACTTACCACTAAGGCTCCCAGGCTCCACTGTTTCATTTGTCTATCATTCAGAAGGGGGCTCCCCTAGGGACCCAGCTAGACCCAAAATCTGAACTTATGGAGGAAAAAGAAATATTTACTAGTCACTGGTCTCAGTGTTGCTTTTAAATATTCCAAACAGCATCTGCAATGCTGGAATAACCAGGCCGGTCTAGCCCCTCAAGCAACAAACGACTAGGGAGGCAGAACGAGTGGAAACAATTACATCTAACCATTAAGCGTCCAAAGTCCATTTCTAAGACATAAGCCACCCTTTGACGCGCATGCAAAAACATGCAGAATTCCACAAGTTCAACCAAAGATAACCCTCCATTAGGCAAGTGGACACTTCATGTACAAATTAGAAGGGACAATAACCCCTCAGCACATTGATGGGACAGTAGGTCAGTCCCCAGAGCAGACAGGGAGAAGGGGATGACAGAGGATGAGATAGTTGGATGGTATCACCAACTCAATGGACATGAGTGTGAGTAAGCTCTGGGAGATGGTGAAGGACAGGGCAGCCTGGCGTGCTGCAGTCCATGGGGTCACAAAGAGTCGGACACGACTGAGCAACTGAACAACTGGAGCAGATGAGACGAAACCTCCAGGGGCACAGCCCCTGGGCACCTGCATACAACGAAGGGGCAGATGCGGGACCGCTCACCTGTGTTGTCCTTACTGAGGATGCTTCTCTGCATCTCCTCCACTTTGGCCATTAGTCTCTGATACTGCTCCTCTGCCACCTGCAGGTCACTGTTGGAGGATGCCAGGCTGGCATTCTTGGCTTCCAGCATGTTCTGCAGGTCAGTCATTGCCTGCTCGAGGTCCCAGCAGGACTGCTTCAAGGTGTCCACCTCTGAACTGAGTGAGTCTTGCCTCTGCTGGCTGCTGTGGCTGTGCTCCAGCTGCGCCTGCAGCCTCGTGTGCAGAGCGGCCAGCTGCGCCTGCAGCTCGGCCTTTTCTTTAAGTGCCTGGAGAGACCCACAAACAGCCATGCTGACTCTTGGAGAAATAAGTCACTTCCGCCCTGCCTAATAAGAGGGCTGCCAAAACTCAGCCAGTGAGACAAAGAAAGGTGTCCAACAGGTGGCCTTTACAGGAAAGCGCCACATTGTACAAAATATTCAGGAACTCCAGCATTACAGCTATCCCCAAAGAAGGGGTTTCTCCAACCAGGCCCTGCAGGCAGGTAGGTGGGGTGAAGACAGAATGTGCTTGTTTTCTGCATGGCGGCACCTGAGCAGGCCAGCATGGGGGGAAGGCTCTGCGATCACCTTCTCGCCCACAAGGATGTTGGAAAACATGTTTGTTCAAAAAAGAAAAAAGCGCACAAGCGTGTACACACACACACACACACACACACACAGAATACCTGAGAGCTCAGGGATCTCTAATAGATGAAGAGAGCAGCCAGATACAAGTTTGGGAAAAACCAAACCCACAGAACACATCAGCTGGGAAAGGGCACCATTCCATGAGGCCTTGAGGGCTGTAGCCAGGGGCACAGAGCAGCCTGAGGCACCATCTGTGCTAGGTGGCAGGACCACAGGGACCCCTGTCTGATGGACACAGCAGGAAGTGACAGGAAAGGTGGGGCCAGGAGAAGGCCCAGGCGCCTGGAGCACCAGAGAAGAGACAGGGAGCAAAGGGCACAGTTCCAGCCCTTCAGCATCTCTCACACACCCTAAAGTCACCCTATTAGGATGTGGATGTACAGCAATTTCAAAATGCAAAAAGTTGATGTACAGCTGTACATCAACATACAATAAGAGAAAAACAACCTTGCGAAGACAAACAGATACAATAAACAGAAGAACAAATACCCAAAGAAAAGAAGCTAACTGAGCAGATGCAATAAAATTTTATAGGAAGTATAATCAGTGTCTTCACAGAAATGCCAGCAAGTTTTGCACCGGTAACAATCCACAAAGATCTTGGCTTGGACACAGCTGAAGAGCAAATCAAATTCCAGGAGGATCAGTTCAGTTCAATCACTCAGTTGTGTCCAACTCTTTGTGATCTGATGGACTACGGCACATCAGGCTTCCCTGTCCATCACCAACCTCCAGAGATTGCTCAAACTCATGTCTATTGAGTCAATGATGCCATCCAACCATCTCATCCGTCCTCTGTCGTCCCCTTCTCCTCCTGCCTTCAATCTTTCCTAGCATCAGGGTCTTTTCCAGTGAGTCAGTTATTCACATCAGGTTGCCAAAATACTGGGGCTTCAGCTTCTGCATCAGTCCTTCCAATGAATACTCAGGACTGATTTCCTTTAGGATGAATTGATTTGATCTCCTTACAGTCCAAGGGCCTCTCAAGAGTCTTCAACACAACAGTTCAATAGCATCAATTCTTCGGCACTCAGCTTTCTTTATAGTCTAACTCTCACCTCCATACATGACTACTAGAAAAACCATAGCTTTGACTAGAGGGACCTTTGTTGGTAAAGTAATGTCTCTGCTTTTTAATATGCTGTCTAGGTGGGGTCATAGCTTTTCTTCCAAGGAGCAAGTGTCTTTTAATTTCAAGGCTGCAGTCACCATCTGCAGTGATTTGGGAGTCCAAGAAAACAAAGTCTATCACTGTTACCATTGTTTTCCCATCTATTTGCTGTGAAGCTATGGGACCAGATGCCATGATCTTAGTTTTCTGAATGTTGAGGTTTAAGGCAGCTTTTTCACTCTCCTCTTTCACTTTCATCAAGAGGCTCTTTAGTTCCTCTTTGCTTTCTGCCATAAGGGTGGTGTCATTTGCATATTTGAGGTTATTGATATTTCTCCTGGCAATCTTGATTCCAGCTTGTGCTTCATCCAGCCCGGCATTTTGCACGATGTACTCTGCATATAAGTTAAATAAGCAGGGTGACAATATACAGCCTTGATGTACTCCTTTTCCAATTTGGAACCAGTCAATTGTTCCATGTCTGATTCTAACTGCTGCTTCTTAACCTGAGTACAGATTTCTCAGGAGGCAGGTAAGGTGGTCTGGTATTCATTCCCATCTTCTGAAGAATTTTCCACAGTTTGTTGTGATCCACAGTCAAAGGCTTTGGTGTAGTCAATAAAGCAGAAGCAGATGTTTTTCTGGAACTTTCTTGCTTTTTCTATGATCCAACAGATGTTGGCAATTTGATCTCTGGCTCCTCTGCCTTTTCTAAATCCAGCTTGAACATATGGAAGATCTCAATTCATGTACTGGCAAAGACTCGCTTGGAGAATTTTGAGCATTACTTTGCTAGCGTGGGAGATAAGTGCCATGAAATTAAAAGATGCTTACTCCTTGGAAGGAAAGTTATGACCAACCTAGATGGCATATTCAAAAGCAGAGACATTACTTTGCCAGCAAAGGTATGTCTAGTCAAGGCTATGGTTTTCCCAGTAGTCATGTATAGATGTGAGAGTTGGACTGTGAAGAAAGCTGAGTGCTGAAGGATTGATGCTTTTGAACTGTGGTGTTGGAGAAGACTCTTGAGAGTCCCTTGGACTGCAAGGAGATCCAACCAGTCCATTATAAAGGAGATCAGTCCTGGGTGTTCTTTGGAAGGACTGATGCTAAAGCTGAAACTCCAGTACTTTGGCCACCTTATGCGAAGAGCTGACTCACTGGAAAAGACCCTGATGCTGGGAGGGATTGGGGGCAGGAAGAGAAGGGGACGACAGAGGATGAGATGGCTAGATGGCATCACTGCCTCGATGGACATGAGTCTGAGTGAACGCCAGGAGTTAGTGATGGACAGGGAGGCCTGGCATGCTGCAATTTATGGGGTCGCAAAGAGTCAGACATGACTGAACAACTGAACCGAACTGAGATGAGTGCAATTGTGTGGTCATTTGAACATTCTTTGGCATTGCTTTTCTTTGGGATTGGAATGAAAATTGATCTTTTCCAGTCCTGTGGCCACTGCTGAGTTCTCTGGCATATCGAGTGCAGCACTTTCACACCATCATCTTTTAGGATTTGAAATAGCTCAGCTGGAATTCCATAACCTCCATTAGCTTTGTTTGTAGTGATGCTTCCAAAGGCCCACTTGACGTCACATTTCAGGATGTCTGGCTCTAGGTGAGTGATCATACCATCACGGTTATCTGAGTCATAAAGATCTTTTTTGTATAGTTCTGTGTAATCTTGCCACCTCTTCTTAGTATCTTCTGCTCCTGTTAGGTCCATACTATTTCTGTCCTCTATTGTGCCCATCTTTGCATGAAATGTTCCCTTGGTATCTCTAAATTTCTTGAAGAGATCTCTAGTCCTTCCCATTCTATTGTTTTCTTCTATTTCTTTGCATTGATCACTTAGGAAGGCTTTCTTTTCTCTCCTTGCTATTCTTTGGAACTCTGCATTCAAATGGGTGTATCTTTCCTTTTCTCCTTTGCCTTTAGCTTCTCTTTTCTCAGCTTTGTGTAAGGCCTCCTCAGACAACCACTTTGCCTTCTTGCATTTCTTTTTCTTGGCGATGGCCTTGATCACTGCTTCCTGTACAATGTCTCAAATCTCCATCCCTAGTTCTTCAGGCACTCTGTCTACTTGTCACTTGAATCTATTTGTCACTTCCACTGTATAATCGTGAGGGATTTGATTTAGGTCATACCTGAATGGTCTAGTGGTTTTCCCTACTTTCTTCAATTTAAGACTAAATTTTGCAATAAGGAGTTCATGATCTGAGCCACAGTCAGTTCCTAGTCTTCTTTTTGCTGACTGTATAGAGTTTCTCCATCCTTGGCTGCAAAGACATAATCAATCTGATTCTGGTATTGACCATCTGGTGATGTCCATGTGTAGAGTCTTCTCTTACGCTGTTGCAAGACGGTGTTTGCTATGACCAGTGCATTCTCTTGGCAAAACTCTGTTAGCCTTTGCCCTGCTTAATTTTGTACTCCAAGGCCAAACTTGCCTGTTACTCCAGGTATCTCTCATGTTCCATAGGACAAAGTGAAAACAGTGTACAACCAAAAGGAACCTTGAAACCTCAGTAATCAGCTCTTGAGTCTGGAGTTTATACAGCAGAGCAAGCATTCTAGTGTGGGTGCCCTCCCCACATCCCCACAGCACCGGTTACTGAGGGGACAGCCCCCACCCTCTACCCCACTGCCGTGACCAGACACCTCCCCAGGCCCTTGCCATCTTCCTGCCAAGTGCAGAGGGTCAAAGGCAGCTGAACTGATTTACTCTGATTATTGATAGGAATGCTGAGAATTAAGGGGTGGAAAATGATCTTTCAGGCATATGCTAACCAGATAAAGCAAAATTCGTACCAGAAAAACCAAAAACTACTAAAGGGACAAAGATGACAATTTCACTGAGCCAGAAAGAGGTGAAATCCACTCCAAAAGATTGAACTGTTATGGACTGTTGGGTCTCTAATAGCAAAGCTAGGAGGTATCCAAGGCAGATCCTAACAGAGATACAGGGAGAAGCCCCACAGTCAGAGTGGGAAACTAGCATACCTCTTTCCAAGGCTGACAAATAGAACAGAGAAAAATAAATGGTTACAGAGGAAAAGGCTGCTAATGATGATAAAGCTTCTTCTTAAAGACATGTGTAAAACTTGGTGTGTAGTGAATAGGAAACTGCACATTCTTTCCAAAGACATGGCACATTAATACATCCATCAAATTTCAATTACCTGACTAGCTTCTAATGATAAAGCTTCCAGCTGTCCTTCGAGTCTCATTTTTTCTTTAAGAACCTGTAACATTTCATCATGAGTTTCAGCAACAGAGCTTTCCAGGGACACACTAGAGGATAAAGACAAAAGGATCAGGTGGTGGGCATATAATTGATCGTTATCTTCCTTTATGCTGTCCATACTCTCCAGATTTCATACCCCTCTGGCTACTCTCCCCTAATTAAAAAAATTTTTTTTTTTCACTGTGGTATAGGCTTTTCTCTAGTTGTAGCACTTGGGCTTAGTTGGCCTGAGGCACATGTGACCTTAGTTCCCTGCCAGGGATCAAACCTGTATCCCCTGCTTTGGAAGATGAATTCTTAACCATCTTTTCTAATTTTTAAAATTAGGTCAAGTCCTTAGGTTTAAGCCCTTTCCCTAATTTTTTTAAAAAAACAGATAAGTAAAAAGATTTAAGTAGACAGTTAAAGCTCAAACTCTCGCCCACAGTAGGGCCTTTACAGCCAGCACAGGGCCAGAACACCTTTATGGAGACGTGAGTCCATGTCACATCAATGCAACAAATCCTGGAAAGCAGAATACCTTAACGTTGCAGGTGAGCACTCATCAGACACAGTTTCTTTTCTAACAAAGCAACAGAGAGTGTATAAATCAAATGTTAAGGAGTGAGCGTGGAACTCTGAGGGGAAGGTGGTGTCTCGTGGGCTCCAGCGTCACCCACCTGCTGCAGATGCTATTGGTCCGGCTTCGTGTCTCCCCGTTGACCTCCTGCCTCTGCTCCTGGTGCTCGGCTGCTGCAGCCTGCAGGACATCTGAGATGGAGGGGAACTGGCCCAGGGCTCCAACTGCGATCTCCCTGCCACTGACCACGTAGGGGACCTCACGCGTGCCCCCCATGTTCGCTGGGATGCCTGGTGTCCCGCGGGCGGAGACGCTGCTGTAGGAGGAGCTATCACTCTCCGTCCCGTCAGCCTCGGACACGTTGTCTCCAGTCAGGGATGCATTCTCCAGGCGGTCGTCGGCCTCGGGGCACAGGCTGACCTCAGACACCACTGATGTCCCGCTGCCTCGGTTCTGCTTCAGGGAGCCCCTGGTAGAGTCCGGAGCTGGAACATTTCCACCAGAATTCCGAACGTCTGAATCTTCAGTTCTGTAATCAGCCAGAGACCGAATTTTGCTTGATTTGGAACTTTTTTTCTCCTTAGGATGTGCCAGGAGCCCTAAGCTGCCCACCTTCGGCCCCCGAGGGACACTGGTGCGCAGGAAGGAATATTCTTTTGTCATAGCCACGGCACTGGCCCTTGGTAAGGTTTCTGGGTTCAACATGAGTTCAGGATCAAGTGTGCTAAAAAGTCTCGTTTTAGTTACAGGTTGACTGGACTGAAGAGGAAAAAAAAGTACAAAAATTATGTTTAAAATTGACAAGCAGCATTCAAAAATCGCCACCCAGAAAGGCCATACCGATTACATAAACAGAGCACCCTCCCGCCATGCTCCCACGTCACGGGCCTTCCATTCTTAACCTCACTCCTCCATGTCCATCCCAGGGAAAGTCCAAGCACAGGCCTGTCATAACTGTGACCTGATGACATTTTAAAACACCTACTAGAGCAAGTCCTTCCTCATCACACCTCCTTCACAAAATTTCCCTGCCTATTCTCTCATGTTTATCTTTTAGATAAACCTTTAAATTTTTCAAGTTAAAATATTAGTCCTGTTGAATTAGAATTACCATAAATTTATAATTACTTACGGGATAATGAGCATTTTCCTTCTATTTATTCATATCTATTTGCATGATCCTCCACAGAGAAACTTATGTAGTGTTTTATCTAGATTCTAAACCATTTTTGTTGCCATTTGATACTTAGAAATTATTTTGTTGATACTGTAAATATTACTTTTTTCCCTCTAATTTTATAACTGGTCATATGAGGATAACTACTTTTCATATCTGTATTTCAAACTTACAGTTTCTGAACCCCAGTTATTTTATAATATTTTTATAAATTTATAATAATAGCAATTTTCAGTTGATTCGCCAACATTTTTCTAAGGTGTTACCAACACCTGCAAATAACAATGTCATTTCTCTTTTTCTTTTTAAAATAATTTTCTTTCTATTTTTTGCTGCACTGGGTCTTTGTTGCTGCACAGGCTTTTCTCTAGTTGAGGCAAGCAGGGACTACTCACTGGTTGTGGTACATGGGTTTCTCATTGTGATGGCTTCCCTTGCTGCTGAACACAGGCTCTAGGGCACGTGGGCTTCAGCAGGTGCAGCATGTGGGCTCAGGAGTTGCAGCTCCTGGGCTCTAGGGCATGAGCTCAATAGTTGTGGCACATGGGCTTAGTTGCTTCACGGCACGTGGGATCTTCCTAGACCAGGGATCGAACCCATGTCTCCCACACTGGCAGGCAGATTCTTCACCACTGAGCACCAGGGAAGCCCTCTCCTATTTTTTAATACTTATATCTCTCATTTCTTTTTCTCATATCATTGTGTTAGCTAGAACTTCCCAACTGGCCTTGAATGAAGCTGAGGATGTGAGAAGATGACATTCCTTGATGCTAAATCAACATGACTTTCTTTTACAAATTAATGTTCAGTTCATGTTATTCTATAAAGTCAGTGCAGTCCCAAAGTGGTGAGGGACCAGGTGGGTGAGGAGCATCTCAGAACGATGCTATGACACAGCAGCAAGGATAAGTGAGTCGGAGCAGTGAGGAAGAGTAAGGGATATGGGGCGACAGACTGACCGGGCCTCCCAGACAGATACACACACTATAAAGCTGCCATAATTAGAGCCACAGAGACCAAGAAAAGCAGCAGACGGACTGATGACACAGAACACAGCCGAAGAACTGGCCCAAGTATTGGTGGCGTCTAAAGATATTAAGGGAGAACGCCAGAAAGGGAAAAGACAGACTACAAAATAAGCAGCCTTGAGATAATTGACCAGCAGTCCACAAAGAGGCTCATTCCTACCTCTCGCCTCCATCCAAGCAAGTGGATTATATCTACATAATAAAATAAAAAACACAACTTATGAAAATTTTTTACATTATCTCTTACTTTTAGTAATAAAAAGAAAAGAGGTGAATTTATATCCTTCAAATGGGAAGATCTTAAATATGATATAAACCCTAAAAGAAGTAACAGCGAAGACTGAAAGTTCTGAATGTAAACGTTCAAATCCAACGTGCAAGGTCTTCCCTGGTGGTCCAGAGGTTACGACTGAGCTTCCACTGAAGGGGGCTCAGGTTCAATCCCTTAAGATCCTGTCAGCTGAGCAGCAAAGCCAAAATGAACAAAAACAAAAAGCTGATGTGCAGCAAAAAATATACCAGAAAAGAAGTCATGGAAAATTAAGAAAAAATTATTTGCAAAAATACTAAAAGGGAATAATTTCCTCATATATAGTACCAACACAGCAAAAAGACAAACTGAAAAACAGACAAAGGCTGACAAAGACACTCAGACACTCAATATGTAAAAAGGTGCTTATTGTTCAGTTCAGTTCAGTTCAGTTGCTCAGTTGTGTCTGACTCTTTGCGACCCCATGAATTGCAGCACGCCAGGCCTCCCTGTCCATCACCAACTCCCGCAGTTCACTCAGACTCACGTCCATCGAGTCAGTGATGCCATCCAGCCATCTCATCCTCTGTCGTCCCCTTCTCCTCCTGCCCCCAATCCCTCCCAGCATCAGAGTCTTTTCCAATGAGTCAACTCTTCACATGAGGTGGCCACAGTACTGAAGTTTCAGCTTTAGCATCATTCCTTCCAAAGAAATCCCAGGGCTGATCTCCTTATTGTTAGGAAGTACTTTTTTTCTCAGCTATCTGAGAACAAAGATTCAATTTTTATTATTTCTAATGCTCCCAAAGATGAGAAGTCTAGCAGTCTTACAGACTGCTAAATGGAATGTAAACCAGTCCTTATCAACTAACAAATACATAAAACCTTTTACCCAATAATTTAACAGTTAAGGATTTACCCACAAAAGTATACCAAGACACAAAACATTCACTGCAGCATTGTTTTCAATTTCAAAAAATTAGAAACAACCTAAAATGTTGATCACTTCGGGCTGGTTAATGCAATGCTGGTATGTGCGCACAGTTACAAAGGGTGAGGAGGGTCTCTACTGCGCCGAGGCAGGACAGGTGTGTGAGAAAGGTCGCGTGAAGAGCAAAGAGCAGCACAGAGAGGGTGCTCCCCCTGTGCACAATCTTCGCCTCTACATGAAGGAAAACTTTGACGCTCTCAAAGTTTTTACCAGACTACAAAACAGGGGGACTTTCACTCATCCTCTCTAACCTTTAGACCTAAGTATGAACTACATTCCTAAAGAAATATCTTTTTATTTTTAGTTTGGGCTTCCCTGGTGGCTCAGATGGTAAAGAATCCTCCTGCAATGCGGGAGACCTGGATTTGATCCCTGGGTTGGGAAGATCCCCTGGAGGAGGACATGGCAACTCACACCAGTATTCTTGCCTGGGGAATCCCCACGAACATGGGGTAGCAAAGAGTCAGACATGACTGATCAACTAAGCACTAAGCACATTCTTAGTTTAACTGTTTTTGCTTGCTTGTTTTGTTTTTTAATTTGCTGCATTGGGTCTTTCTTAGTGCCACGAGATCTTTGGTCGCATCCTGTGGGTTTTGTTGCAGTCCACAGACTCTCCAGCTGTGATACGTGGGCTCCAGAGCATGCGGGCTCTGTAGTTGCAGCTTGCGGGCTTAGTTGCCTGAAAGCATGTGGGATCTTAGTTGCCTGAACAGGGATCAAACCTACGTCCTCTGCATTGCAAGGTGGATTCTTAACCATTGGACCACCAGGGAAGTCCCATGTACATATAATTTTTAAAGATGGGAACTGATGTTAAATTTCACCCTGAACTCCTGACACATTAATTGCCTAATGCTGGATGACCCAGACAGAGCTTGGACTTGCGGTGCAAACCTGAGAGGCAGGCTGTGCACAGGACGGGGCGTATGTACACTGGCTGGTCTGTATCTTGGTTCCGCCACTTTACTGCTTAGTGACCTTTGGCAAGTTCTTTACCTGACTGAGTCTCATCTGTGGGGAAATTAACATTGCCTGGTGCACATAACTCCTGACTACTGACTGTCACTGCAAGGTTTTCTGACAGGCCATCTGGATAGATGCCTGAATGCCCCTGACCGGGTGGGAGCCTCAGTCAGTTCAGAGCCTGGTGCTGGCTCTTCCAGTCTGTTTACATTGGCTTTGGAGTAGTGACACTCGAAAAGCCAAGATCCTGTCTTGGGAAAACAAAGAGCCAACCCTGATAGGGACTTGTCACAACTAAATCATTCACTGAAAGTGTTTTATTTTTTTAAAGCGTGTTTTTTTTTAGTTCATTTAGTTTCAAATTCCTTTAATTTGAAATTTCTCAACTTCACGATAAACTTGGATTAAGACTGAAGTGAACCTTCACACACTCCTTTCCTAGAGTCTTGACTTCCTAGAGTCTTTAATCACTTGACTGATTAAAAATACTATTTTCATTAGTATTCTAATGAGGGTTTCATACCTGAAAAAAACTGATTTTAGCAAAGCTTATGCACATACTTTGGAGAAGGAAATGGCAATCCACTCCAATATTTTTGCCTTGAGAATCCTATGGACAGAGGAGTTCATGTGATCGCGAAGAGTTGGACGTGACTGAGTGACTAACATACATGCACACGCTTATCATGTGTGTGACATGCCACACAGTCTAACACTGTACAGCAAAGTTCAGTAGAAACTCTATCACTTACACAGTAAACAAGTCAAACCCAGGACTGGCTGCTCAAGTACAGAGAGCAGTTACACCCACATGTTCGCTGCCTCTGCTTTTCTAATGGCAGATTTAGACATAAAACATGCCTATTTGGAGGGAAGAAGGACCAGAGGGGTGGAAACCAGAGCCCCGTGGAATCTCCTCAAAGGGTGGGAGCTACATGAGAAAGATGATCTTTGCAGAGACACACACAAGCCCATCCCAGCAAAGAGAAATCAACAGCAGATCCTAGAATTATGACTGACTGACTGCTGTTTTTTCCATTAGCTGGTTCGAGAGAGGGAGACTCACTCTTTCCTGCTGGCGTTTCACCCTGTACTGTTTGAGCTGTTCTTCCAGCCGTTTTCGAGCCTGCAGTCGGACCTGCTCCTCCTTCTCCAGGGGCAGCGAAGCCTCTGTTGAGCCTGAGGTGGGGAAACGGCCATTTAGAAACTCACAACACAACAGGACACAGAAGATAAATCAGAAGAGCAGCTTGGCTGTCTAGCGTTTTATTACCAATATGATTTAGCTTTAAATAACACATGGCTGTCTAGTTTGAAAGAACTGTTTGCAAATGGAGAGAGAACTGTAAGCCTTGGACACTGACCACAGACAGGATCCACCTGGTGGCAGACACAGTGGCCCAGCACAGCCATGGTGCCTCCGCCAGCAGCACACTGTCACCTATGGGCATCCTGCCAAAAAACAGGACGCGCGCTACTTGCGCCTTTTTGTAAGTAAAGAACTGAACTTGAAGTTGGTGCCCGTGTGAGTGTTCTGAGGCTCCCACCAAGCTCTAACTCTGCTCCCTTACATTACAGAGGAACACGAACAGCAATCCTGATGGAATGACAGACAGCAGCGGCAAACAGGAACATGCTACCAAACTCGCCTTCTTTACCCAGGAACGTCCCAGCAGATTACCTCAGTTTCATACCCGAGGCGACTCCAGTCCAAGGGCCATGCTCAGGGACAAGAGGGGAACTACGCTGACAACTTTCAGGCAGCTAACAAAATTTAAAATATCTAAAACCCAAACTTTCACTTTGGGTAAAAAAAAGAGCTGAACAGTGAGTGAAAGGAAGGCAAGACCCAGGCCTCCCAGCTCAGGGCCAAGGGGCTGGTGAGAGCAGAGGAATGCCATAACTGAGCCCCTTCCTGGGTGGCACCATCCTCAAATATGAATTCTGGGAGGGAAGCTGCTGTTGTTTTAAATAATCCCTAAAACCTGAGCAGTCACCAAGATTTCACTAGGAATTCACCAGTGTTGTTACTGATTGTGCACTCATACTCTTCAAGTAAGTTTCATATGAAAGAGCTTACCTACTTTTCACATTACTAAGTGGTCCAGATGGCAGAGACCACCAGAGGCATGGCCTCAGGGCTGGGCACATTCCTGGGAGGGGCGGCCAGGGGAAAAGCAGGAGAACCTGGGGCCAGAGCTCACAAAGCCCTCAGGTCAGGACCCAGGATTTCACACAGCATCCTGGCTGTTTAAAGTATGCTGTGACCCAAACAGCATAATGAAATAATTCCTGTGAACACCCTCTAGTAAGCATGGGAGTGCAAGTTGCAAATGAAACATCAAGGCGGCATTGCTGCACACCCAGCAGACTGGTGAAGACCGAAAGGAAACAGCATCTTTGTCCTCTCACAGGGCATCAGCGCCCTTGCAATGTGACCACCCATGATGGAGATAAACACAACCACTGCTTCTGACCAAGAGTTCTGCTCCTGGGATGGAGTGCATAGAAATGAAAGCACCAGTGCTGCAGCATGCAGCCACACTCGGGGCTCCTCCAGCCTTAAAAGAATGGATGTGGAGCTGCATCAACTGACGTGGGGCAATCTCCAGGTGACAGCGCTAGGTAAGAAGAGCATGCAATGATGTGAAGGACACAGGCCCATTTTAAGAACAATGATCCTCCAAACCTGGCTGTTTTCAGAGGCCTGTAAGGCACTATGTGAGAAGGTGGCTGACCTGGAGGGGAGGGAAGGAAGTACTGAAGCAGGGATGAGGTGTAACAACTGCAGCTGTGAAATGACCCCATTAGGTAAGATTATACAAGTCTGTGTGTGAAAACTTGCATGTTAGAAAAGCCTGGAGGCTTCAGGGCTCTCAGGCTGACAGTTTGCAACTTATTCGCCCCTGAATCCCCAGGGATTAGCACAAAATAAAGGCTGATTAAAGTAACTCATAAAAGAAAGCCTTCAAGCTGTAACTGGCAAGATCAAATCCCCACTGCTGCTTGCTCACCACCCCGGGTGATGGAAGACATGCACGCACAGGCCCTTCAAACTGGGGCCTCCAGTGCCGTTGTCACCATCAGGCTGTGACAAAGCCTATCTCCCCTCTGAAATGGAGCTATTTGTTAAACGCACAACCCACCACGGTGATAAAACAGCAACGGCGGAGGGACGAGCCCTTCAGGGCCTGTGCCTCTCAAGGATGGTGAGTGACAGGGGCCCAGGGGGTGGGATGGGGAATGAGGGGGTCGGGGAGAGCCCGGCAGGAAGATGCTTACACAGTTGCGTTTCTTGCATAGGAAGACTGAGTCTGAGGGACTGCAAAGCTTCTTTTCTAACAATGCCCTCAGCACTAGTCCCCTGAGACTTCCTTAGGTTGTCATGGAAACCAGCCACACCTGGAGACGCATCAGGACCCGCTGGCGAGGGAGGCTCTGGGAACTGTGGTGTCGGCCCATTCAGACAGGTGTCCCCCTGGCGTCCTTCATCTGAAGTTCTGTTTACCTTGGCACTGGCACCTGGAAAAGAGGGTGTGCTGGGCCATCATGTTTTAACAACTAAAATAGGACAAGAGGGAATCTAGACACGGGAGTACTCTCACATCCCAGGAACCTGTTCACTCCGCGAGGACAGCAAGCCTGTCCTTCCGAAAGGCAGGTGATGTGGGACAAGCGACTCAACCTCGCAGAGTGATGCCCTCACCTGCAGGACGCCCTCCTCACTTTCCTCACTACAGCCGTAGAATTTCAGTAGTCACGTTTCCTTTCCATTTAAACAAGACCAGTAAGAAATCTTATAAAGTCTGTTTTTAAAAAAATAGCAAAAAAAAACCCTCCACAAATCCTTAAACGTGGCCAGCAATGTTTCTAATGAGTGTTGTTAACAGCAGTACTAACCAGTGTCATAGCCTCACATTTACAAAGGGCTGATTCCAAAGTTATTTCAAGGCATAAGTTTATCATCCAAAATGAGACGTCAAAGGTGAAGAGTTAGAACAGCTGATGAAAATGATTACCCCAAAGCTGAGGACAGAACCCAGAGTCTATGCTTCTGACTGACAAACACCTAATGGGTAAAAAACGGTTAACCAGTGATGACTATTCACCTGCGTATCAAGCTCAGTCTCCTCTACTAACATTACTACAAGTTGCTGCTGCTGCTGCTAAGGCGCTTCAGTCATGTCTGACTCTGTGCGACCCCATCGACGGCATCTCACCAGGCTCCCCCGTCCCTGGGATTCTCCAGGCAAGAACACTGCAGTGGGTTGCCATTTCCTTCTCCAGTGCATGAAAGTGAAAAGTGAAAGTGAAGTTGCTCAGTCGTGTCCGACTCTTAGCGACCCCATGGACTGCAGCCTACCAGGCTCCTCCTTCCATGGGATTTTCCAGGCAAGAGTACTGGAGTGGGGTGCCATTGCCATCTCCGACAAGTTACTTACACACTAACTGAAACCTACTTTTGTATCAAAAGGAAAGCGCTCTCCCCGTGATGGGCAGCCAGTTGGCAGCCAATGAGTCGAGGAGATACATTGAGGGGCTTCCAGACATGTTACGGGGGCCCCCAAGCACTGCAGTGCCCCAGGTCCCCATAAGGTTAGCACCACTTGGATCTCATGATGTACCCAGTATGCAACTAGGAAATTCCCTCTGTAACCAAGCAAATTGAAAATGGGTTTCTGTCACTTGAAATGTAAGTCCCAACTAACATAGCCGCTTATTGTCATGCCTCCCCGAAAGGAAAACTAGAATATAAAGTTGAGGGGAGAGGGCAGACACAAAACAGAGTGGGAGGACCCCACCACAGCTCTGACACAACCATCTGTTCTTTTACACAAACAGCTGAAGTGAGGGGTGGGGTGGGAGTGGGGAGGAAATCGTGCATTTCAGATGCAAGTTAATCAGGTCAATACCACTTCCTAATGGGCTTATCAAATCTGGGAGAGTCTCTAAAGCGTTCTGCTTACATACAAAAGTAATTATTTGAGTGTCACACCGCACTTTAAAAAAATCTAAAAGAAGGCCTAATAAATAAGACTTGATTGTTTCCAAACAGAAGTCTAATTATGGCTAAACAAATAATGATGACACAAAAACTGGCCAGCCCCACCTCCTGGGTGCTTCCCAAGTGCTCACATTTCACATGGGCGTTCACCACCACCCTAAGATGCAAGGTGGAGAAGGAAAGGGCAACCTACTCCAATACTTTTGCCTGGAGAATCCCTTGGACAGAGGAGCCTGGAGAGCTACAGTCTATCGGGTCGCAGAGTTGGACATGACTGAGTGACTCTCACACACACACGCACACACACACTCACACACACACACAAGATGCAGGGGCCATTCATCTTTCCATTTTCTCAGTAAGAGAGTGAGGTGGAAATAAATTAAGGATCTTGGTTGAGGGCTCATTCCTGTTAGCGGCAGACCTAGGAGTTGTTCCAATTGCAGAACCCTTGATACTGGGCCAAGCCGAATCGGCCTCACCTAGCACTTAAGAAGCAGGAAGCAGCAAAGCCATTTCAGGTGCCTGAGCACTGTTTTACCAGAAGGGAAACGCAGTTTCTGCTAGTAAATCAGTGCATATACATGTTACGATGTTCAAGCACACACTGCCCAGGAAGGGGCATGAGGAAGCAGTCATTTATTCTGTGCTTCCAACACATGAATAACCCACTAGCTAACATGGAAATGTGATCCAGTAATTCTCAGATCACTAGTGGCACACTTTCCAGTTAGTAAAAATCTGACAACCAACCAAAAAGGTAGAAATGTTAGGCAGGGGACAGTGATGTGTCAGTGAAGATCTACACAAACCTTATGGGTAAACCATGCTGCTCCGTCCCTCTGGAGCAGACAGCTCCAGAAATTTCCCATTTAACACACATGGTGTTTGAGTCAAAGTTGGCCTCAACTAAAAAAATACATAAAAACACACTCTGAGTGAAGCTCTTAGACACCACTGTCTTCTTCCAAAAGGCAAGACGACCTCTGTTCTCCTGTTTAAAGGTAAGATGTGAGCAGAACACAGAGTAACTGGCAACTTACACTGGGCTTCATCCCACTGATCCAGCGGCGCCAGTGAGCCAGGGGGCTTTGGGGGGCCCTCAGGTTGAGCTGAAGAGCCACTGCTGGATCTGTCCTCCACCAGGCCCTCCTGCATAGCCGCCGCACTGTCCATGGTCAGGGTGACACGGGCTGGGCTGACGCTCAGAGGCTAAAAGTGAACTGGGAGCGAGTTCAGTTTCTGCCATTAGCAACGGCCAAAAGCTCCTGGGACGGACCACACTAGGTTTGCCATTTTGGGGAAGAGATTTACAGTCTCATAGATGGCCTGATATCAAACCAGGTAATGTGCATGATACCTGCCAGAAATAAGAAGAGAAAGAAGGTATTATGAAACTCCATTTGTCAGATTTGAAGTAACAAGTCCAAGACTAACATTTGGTTCCCAACATGCATCTGTATAATAAATAAATTCATACAACAAATAATCCTTGAGCACCTACAGCATCCTATTTTTTGAGGATAAAAAACTGACCCAAACCCATTTGGCCCATCCCTGAGGCCATCTGCACTGATGACTGCTGAAAACCATCCCCCACCAGGGTGAGAAGCTCCTCCACGGACAATGTAATCAGCAGAGCTGGGGGTGAGGCTTGGATGACTGAGGAGCCGAGTCTTTATTTATTTAAACTTAACTGACTTGTATGTAAACAGCGCATGTGGCCAGTGGCTTAGTATTGGATATAGAGGCCCAAGTGCTCACAGGGGTCAAAGGGTGAGCTCCTCTCCCAGGAGACCTGGCATGTCAGTGCCCAGGCCATGCCTTAGAATCAGAGGTCAACAAGGAAGACGTAACAGCATGGAGCATGGTAAACTGGACACTAAAGGAGGAGGCATGGGGGGACGAGGACATGTGGAAACTAGCCACTGGGGTCTGGGGGGCAGAGAAAGGACCTCACAGCAGGTGATCAGATGCATTCTTCATTTCTCACAAGATCTGCTATCTTTCAGCTTGTTCTGCCAAGCTGAATTTAAGGGAGCAAAACTGCCCAAAGCCTGGCAACTGGTTATTGCTTTTGAAGTGTAATGAGGATATTATCACTTCGTTTCCTCCTCAACAGATAAGGTGCTGCTATTTTTCTGCAGAAATGGTGGCATTTATTTCCTTGAAGATAAGATTTCATATTATCCTATGTACTGTTTGGTGTTTCACGGGTTCCAGGACAAAAATGTATGGGACTTTCCTCCACGGCTTCCAAATGCCACATAGATGTTTTTGAGACGAGCCTAAGCAACAGCTGACTCTCACTAGATGATCCTGTTTCTCCACAGTTCTCTGTCACCCTGTCACCCATGAACAGGCAGCCCTTAGTGGCTGGCACAACCTGTGAACACCTAGTGATGGGAACCCAGCAGTGTTTGGCCTGCAGTGTCAATCATCCACACATTTCCCTCTGCTATCTGGCACCTGACAGGCCAGCGACATCATGGATTACTAAGTGTTGTTATGAATATAAAAAGGCTACGCCGACTTTTTTTTGGTGGCCTCATGGCTTGCAGGATCTTAGTTCCCCAACCAAGGATTGAAACCAGGCCCTCAGCATTGAAAGTATGCAGTCCTAACCAGTGGACTGCTGGCGGATGTCCTATGTCTACTATTAAGTGCAGAGCTAGTACTAAGACTCTGTACTTGAGAGGATCACAGAATTGTGTGAAAACATGAGTAGCTACAATCCAATGTAGTTCATCAATAAGCACCGGGTGCTGCTGGCTCATGGTGCCCGGCGTGAGGAAATATTTGAGGACTGAAAGGATGTCTGAAGCGAGGTACCTAGGTCAACCAATGATCCATGTGCAATGAGGTCTCAACTTGGTGTCTGTCTCTACAACATTCGGTAACCTCTTTCATCCACGGAGACACTTTCCAGGTTGGAGGGTGGGTAGACAAACAGGCCAGTCCACAGGTCCCTCTGAAAACCACCATCTCACAGGGACCTGGCTGCACAGGACACCATTGTGACACCTGCTGAGCCTGCCCTCACTCCGTGGGCACAGCTGGTGGTAAGCTGGCCAGAGTGACACCATAGAGGAGGTGATGCCCACAAGGCCAGGCAAGGGCACACTCAGGCTGTCCCTTCACCACAGGCTTCACTTCACAGACAGGTGACTACAGATGGTCGGGCTGGGACACACACAGTGGACTGTGGAAGCAACTGTCCCTGCCTATGGTGTATGGTGCTCCTTAACAAAGGAATACATTTGCATTTTGCTTTGAAATTCTTTGTTTCTGTCTTGTGGGGGTGGGGTGAAGCTGCCTACATCATCACATGCTCCCTAAGATGCCTGCCTAAGAGGGTAACAACAACAGATAAGTGCTTTTCAGAGCTGGTCCCTCTGTTGCCAATGCCCTTTTCCCTTTGACCACCGGGCAAATCCCCCTGGATCCTTTCACGTCTGCCATGAGGCACTGCTCTTAAGTCTCCCGAATCTCAGGTAAAGCACCCCTCCCTGCCACCATGATACCCTGTGTGCATCAGTTCAGTTCAGTTGCACAGTCATGTCCGACTCTTTGTGACCCCACGAACCGCAGCACGCCAGGCCTCCCTGTCCATCACCAACTCCCGGAGTTTACCCACACTCATGGCCATTGAGTCGGTGAATATCACACGGCAATTGTGTGTGTGCCCATCTCTTCCATCACCCTGTAAGATCCTACACAGGAATCACCACTCCAGGTCTGCCCCTACCCCCTCAAACATCCCCTACACAGAGTAGCGCTCAATGCAGGCTGCTGACAAATACATCTCTGCCTCCACCAAGTCCTACCCCTTAGCAACCAACCTAGTAGTTCAAAAACAAAATGATACAGTATTTGCATCCTTGAATATCCACAACGCTTTGTCAAATACAGGATATCTCTACTACTCAGTGCAGTTGGGAGTCACAGTTCTGGGAGAGCAAAGAACTCCTGGGAGGTGCAAACCGGGAGAGCAGCATGTAAGTGGCCACAGGTCAGGGAAGCATCTAAGGAGCCACGGGAACGTGCTACTGAGGCAAGAGTGACAACACCTGACCCTGACACTATGCAGGAAAGAGAGCATGGCCGAGACGTTTGTGTGCACTGAGGAAGGCACACCAAAGACAGAAAGAAATGTGTCAGGCTGTTTGAGTCTAATACCAGTACACAGTCCATGCATTTGCTTGCCTTTATTTGGATTTCTTGCTAAACAAGAAGTCTTCTGATTCCCAAGGAGTCCTAACTGCCCCGCAACCCCCACCCCTTGAGATGAATGGTGCAGCCCCGGAGACCCTGTGACTGTAACTTGTTCTGGTAACTTATGAAGGTGGCTCCTATTCACATGCAGCTCTGCCTGAAGCCAGACAAGAGACGGGATTCACAGAACACCAGAAGCAGCCTCTGGGGAAGGGACATGTCTCCCTATCCATAATACACTGGCATTCTCCATGTATCCTCAGCCTCATGTGAATTTTACTTAGCATGACTCAGTCATCCAGGCCTCATTATTTCAGACTGCTGACAAAAACAGGACAAGGAGGGTTAGACAGCTGGGAGTACATCACAAGGAAGCTGTTATTAGTAACATGCACTCCATTTTGTGATTTAGAAAAACAGAGATCAGCCTAATCATAGTACCATTTCTGACCACCTGCATTCTGTGTTTCCCGGAGGGAAGAGATGAAGCAAAGTTATCACTTAGAACTTCAAAAAGTATGTAACTCTAGGTTCACCGCTGTCTGACATTAAAAGACTTCAGATAGAGAAACTACCATCTCAGGCAACTATGTGAGCTCCAGCTTCCCCGAGACAGCAGATCACTTAGATCTGGTATATGCGTATCAACAGCTCCATCTACTCCACCTTCTTTATGATGGTCCTACTGGCAATTTAGAAACAACAGAGCATGGGAATTCCATGGTGGTCCAGTGGTTAGGACTTTGCTCTTTCATTGCCGAGGTCACAGGTTTGATCCCTGGCTGGGGAACTAAGATCCTGCAAGCCATGCAGCATGTCCCAAACAAAAAGAGAAACAATAGAGCATAGCCAAAGTGAAAGCCCAGAAAGCCTCATGTCACTGCAGAGCAGTGCAATGTAAAGAATAGACTCAGGCATCAGACATCTTGGCTTTAGGTCCTGAGTCCTCCACACTCCGCTGTGAGATCATGGGCAGATTTCTTAACCACTCTTAGATAGTGATCCCATCAGTAAGATGATGAGAAAAAGACCAAAAAACCTGTGCCAGGATTAAATGCAACAAGGGACATGCCCCATGACTTCAATAAATGACAGCTATTATTATTAGTGTTACTTTTTCCTTCAATTGTTTCTTGTCAAAATCAACAGGTAAAAGCCAACTGAAGATATTCTCATTCAAGAAAGCATACTGCTTGGATAAAGAAGATACGGTGTACACACACATACACACACTCTGTAATATTACTCAGCCATAAAAAAGAATAGAATTTTGCCACTTGTGACAACATGGATAGACCTGAAGAGCATTATGCTCAGTGAAAGAAGTCAGACAGAAAAAGTCAAACACTGTATGTTATCACTTGCGGAATCTAAAAAACAGGACAAATAAAACAAAAAAGAAACAGACTCTGAGATACAAACTACTGGTCACCAGAGAGGAGAAGGGAAGGGGGGTGGGCAAAGTAGATAAAGGGGATTAAGAGATGCAAACTAGTAGGTATAGATAAGTTACAAGGATGCAATGTACAGCACAGAGAATACAGCCAGTATTTTATAATAACCTTGCATGGAATGGAAAGTATAATCTACAAAAACATGAGGACCCTTGTCGTCCAGTGGTTATGACTCATGCTTCCACTGCAGGAGGCACAGATTCAATCCCTGGTTGGGAATCTCACATGCCTCAGGGTGCAACCCAAAAAGAAGAAAAAAAAAAAAAAACCCCATCAAATTACTATGTTATACACCTGACACTCGGAGAAGGCAATGGCACCCCACTCCAGTACTCTTGCCTGGAAAATCCCATGGACGGAGGAGCCCAGTAGGCTGCAGTCCGTGGGGTCACTCAGAGTAGGACACGACTGAGCAACTTCACTTTCACTTTTCACCTTCATGCATTGGAGAAGGAAATGGCAACCCACTCAGTATTCTTGCCTGGAGAATCCCAGGGACGGGGGAGCCTGGTGGGCTGCCGTCTATGGGGTTGCACAGAGTTGGACACAACTGAAGCGACCTAGCAGTAGCACACCTGAAACTAACATAAGATTGTAAGTTAACTATACTTAAAAAATTATACTGCTGCTTAAGGCAACTGGCCAAAAAAAAAAAAAGGCTACTTTATCAGATGATTTTTATTTCCTTTCCTTGCCATTCAAGGTCCACTGTAACTGAAGGCCATCACTTCAATAAAAAGTTATGTTTGCAATATCTAAGGGACAATTTAAAAAGTAAAAAAATAAACCCATGAGTCTCCTGTAAATGTCCCAGTGGTTTCCAATCACACTGACAATAAAATCTAAGCCTCTTACCCTGAACTAGGAAACTGCACACCATCTGGCCCCTCCCCACACTGCATCCTTGTCCCTTATCACTTTCTTCCTTTTTCATTACACACTTGCCATACTTCTTTAAGAACATCAGACTTACTCCTCCCTCGGGGTCATCACACTTGCTGTTCATTTTGCTTGAAACACTCTTATCCCACCGTTTTTCATGGCTAATTTCTTGTCATAGAAGCCTTAGGTCAAAAGTTACCTTCGCGGACAGGCTTTCCCACAGATCCACCCTAAGCACCGCCTAATACTCTCTCAACAATGTCTCATTTATCCTCCACTACTACGTAGTAAGCTCAGTGACAGCAGGGATCCTGACACCATTTCAGCTCTGGATTCCAGGACCTACAATGTATGTCGCCCATCATACGACCAACAGTTGTTGAATGAAGGCGGAGCTGTTCCCGCAATACCTGCACACTACTGACAACGCCTGGCCTCACTACCTCTGGAAAGTATTACCGCACCGGTGAAACGCATCTAAGTACCCAGGATCGAGATGGAATCGAAGTGGACTGAGAGACTGAGATCACACGCGTTCTTTAAACCAGGCTTCACACTAACCACCCGACACGAAATCACGCATGCCATCTTGACATAACTTCTGCAAAAGGACAAGAGCTGTTTCTCAGCAGCTCCAACAGCAGCTGCGGGTACCCCTGAACAAATCTCTCCTTGGCACGGGTAGACAGAGCTCCGGAAGGGCTCGAATGTATGTTTATTTATGAACCCAGTTCCTTAACAGCTGCACAAGCCAGCTTCCAGGCCCGGAGGCTACCAACGGTGAGGAGCCAGACTAGCGCGGGGCGTTGCCGCTCAAGACAGAGTTGCGGTCGGCCTCCCCGTCCGCTGGGGCCCCGCCGCCCTTCTCCCAGCCCATACCCCGACTGTGCTGCGGTTCCCTGGATTCTCGCGCCCTCCGCGACCAGCGCTCCTGCCCAGGCACCACCCCGCGACCCTCACCCCGGCGGTGCGGAAGCCGCGGCGAACGCCCGGCCCGGCCGCTCCGGTGGAGACGTGGCCCCTCGAGGGGCGGAGCGCGGAGCAACGACGTAATCTGGCCCCCCCGGAAACAGCCTGTACGCAGTGCCTCCGTTCCGCAAGACAGAAGGTCCCTTTCTGCTAGCCCGCAGCCGCCCTCAGGCGGGGACTGCTTCAACCTCAAGGTCTTGATAGAGCCCACTCACAACTGGTCCGAAGAGGATTTCAGAAAGTAAATCTGGGGCGCCTTTCCCTTTCAGAAACGCAGCTCATAGACTTGCCGGACCAACTCCAACAGGAAGCCGGGCAGTTAAGCTTCCGGCGGAAGTGGCGTGGCCAAGCTCCGGTCCCGCCCCCACCCCGCCCCGCCCCGCCCCTCTCCAGCTGTCAGTGTATGGGCATGGTCATTCTGGCCCCGCCTCTACCTTATTGGCTGCATGCTTGTAAGCACCTTGGTGAGCCTGGGTCAGTGTGGGTGGAGGTGGTGGTGCTGGCGGCTGTTCTTCTTCTAAACCCTCTACAACGCTAGTCCTTATCTTTCAGGTACAAATGCAAGAGACTCGTGGACTTTCCCAGAGATCCAGTGGTTAAGACTCTTCCCTTCTAGTGTAGGGGGCAGCAGTTCCCATCCCTGGTTGGAGGACTAAGATCCCACCTGTGCAGTGAAACAACTCCCTCCCCGTCCCCCAACAACTACTGAGCCCTCCCTCAGCGACAAGAGAAGTCTGAAAGCCACAACTAGAGAGTGGCTCTGCTTGCCGCAACTAAAGAAAGCCTGTGCACCACAAAGAAGAGGCCACCTGCTGCAACAAAGACCCATTGACTGAAACATTCGCTCAGTTATGTCCAACTCTTTGGTACCCTATGGACTGTAGCCTGCCAGGCTCCTCCGTCCATGGAATTCTCCAGGCAAGAATACTAGAGTAGGTAACCATTCTCTTTGCCAGGGGATCTTCCTGACCCAGGATTGAACCTGGGTCTCCTGCATGGCAGACAGATTCTTAACTGTCTGAGCCACCAGGGAAGCTTAACAAAGACCCAATGCAGTCAAAATAAAAAGGAAGAAAGAAAGAAAGAATTGTTAGCATAGGGCATGAGGTGAAGGTTTTTTCCCTTTCTTTTTTTGTCCATGGATATCAAATTGCTGCGCTCAATATGTCAGCAAATATGGAAAATTCAGCAGTGGGCACAGGACTGCAATAGGTCAGTTTTCATTCCAGTCCCAAAGAATGTTCAAACTATTGTACAATTACACTCATTTCTCATGCTGGTAAGGTTATGCTCAAAATCTTTCAAGTTAAAACAACAACAACAAAATCTTTCAAGTTAGGCTTCAGGAGTATGTGAACTAAGAGCTTCTAGATGTACAAGCTGGGTTAGGAAAGGCAGAGGAACCAGAGATCAAATTGTCAATGTTTATTGAATCATAGGGAAAACAAGGGAATTCTAGTAAAACATCTATTTCTGCTTCAGTGACTATGTGAAAACCTTTAACTATATGGATCATAGAAAACGTGAAAAATTCTTAAAGAGATGGGAATACCAGACAACCTTACCTGTCTCCTAGGAAGCCTGTATGAAGGTCAAGAAGCAACAGTTAGAACAGGATATGGAACAATGAACTGTTCAAAACCGGGGAAGGAATATGACAAGGCCTCATACTGCCATCTTCTTTATTTAACTTATATGCGAAGTACATCATTTGAAATGCCAGGCTGGATGAATCACAAGCTGGAATCAAGATTGATGAGAGAAATATCAACAACCTCAGATATGCAGATGATACAACTCTAATGGAAGAAAGGAAAGAGGAAATAAAGAGCCTCTTGATGAGAATGAAAGAGGAGAGTAAAAAAGTTGGTTTAAAACTCAACATTCAAAAACAAGGATCACAGCATTGACTCCCATCACTTTATGGCAAAAAAAAAGGGGAAAAAGTGGAAAGAGTGACAGATTTTTTTGGGGGGGGGGCTCCAAAATCACTGGGGATGGTGACTATAATCATGAAATTAAAAGACTCCTGTTCCTTGGAAGGAAAGCTATGACAAACCTAGATAGTATATTAAAAAGCAGAACCATCAGTTTGCTGACAAAGGTCTGCGTAGTCAAAGCTATGGCTTTTCCAGTAGTCATGTATAGATGTGAGAGTTGGACCATAAAGAAGGCTCAGCACCAAAGAATTGATACTTTCAAATTGTATTGCTAAAGAAGACTCTTGAGAGTCCCTTGGACTGCAAGGACAGCAAATCAGTAAATCCTAAAGGAAATCAACCCTGAATATTATAAGAAGGACTGATGCTGTTGCTAAAGCTCCAATGCTTTGGCCACCTTCTATGAAGAACCAACTGATTGGAAAAGACCCTAATTCCAGGAAAGATTGAAGACAAAAGGAGAAGAGGGCAACAGAGAATGAGACAGTTAGATAGGATCACTGACTCAGTGGACATGAATTGGACACTATCCAGGAGATAGTGAAGAACAAGGAAGCCTGACGTGCTACAGTCCATGGTATTGCAAAGAGTCAGACATGACTTAGTGATTGAACAACAAACAACAACAACAACAATCAAATTGTTTCAGACTGTGTATTGAAAAGTCTATCCTTCCTCCATTAACTTGCTTTTGCACATTGTCAAAAGTCATTTGGATGCTTGTTGGCTCTATCTGGGTTCTCTGCCCTGTTCCATTGGTTGACATGCTTCTGTCTCCACCAACACCACAGTCTCCACCATGGTAGCTTTACAACAGGCCATAATGTGGGGGAGATGATTCCTCCCACTTTACTTTTCTGTGACTGTTCTAGCTATTCTGGGGCCCATGTTCTTTCATATAAATTGTAGAAGAAACTCTATCCCTACAAAAATTGTTTATCTGTACAAAAACCGTCTATCTCTACAAAAATCCTTCTTGTGATTTTGATAGGAATTGCATTTAAACTATAATTTAACTATTTAAACTATGATAAATCAATTTGTTGAGAATTGGAATCTTTACTATGTTGAGTCTTTCATGGACATACTACGGACATGGTATGTCTCTCCTTTTATTTAGATCTTTTATTTCTTTCATCAGTATTTTATAATTTTCAGCATATATATCCTAAACATGTTTTGTTAAAGTTTATACTTTGTTGTGCTTAGTCACTCAGTCATGTCCAACTCTTTGCAACCCCGTGGACTATAGCCCAACAGGCTGCCCTCTGTCCATGGGGATTCTCCAGGCAAGAATACTGGAGTGGGTAGCCATGCCCTCCTCCAGGGGATCTTCCCAACCCAGGGATCGAACCCAGGTCTCCCAAATTACAGGCAGATTCTTTACTATCTTAGCCACCAGGGAAGCCCAAAGTTTGTACTTAAGTATTTAATTTTCTTTGGAGTGGTTATAAATGATATTTTGTTTTAATTTTGCTTTCCACACGTTCATTGTCAGTATAGTATAAGTCCCCTATAGACAACAAGTTTTGTTTGTAAGTTCAATTTATTTGTGAGTTCAACAAAGTTAGGCTAGGTACCTAATTAACACAATCAGCCATATAGTACTGTCCTGTAATTGGTTTATAATACTGATTACACAAATAATAATCTTTCCCTTGTGGCTCAGCAGTAAAGAGTCTGCCTACAATTTGGGAGACCTGGGTTCCATCCCTGGGTCAGGAAGATCCCCTGGAGAAGGAAATGGCAACCCGCTCCAGTACTCTTGCCTGGAAAATCCAGTGGATGGAGGAGCCTGGCAGGCTACAGTCCATGGGATCACAAAGAGTCAGACATGACTGAGCAACTTCACTTTCTTTCACTTTCATTTCTTTACACAAATAATACATAAAAAAGCAAACACACACAAAAAAACAAGAAAATATTTTAAAATTTACAATAAATTACCTTTAAAAGTACAATAGTACAGTACAACGGCTGACACACAGGGGCTGGCATCAAGTGAACAGAAGAGCTACTGACTGGAGGAGGGACAGGAGGTGGAATTGAAGGGCAAGCTGCAATTTCAGTGACTCCTGACACTGAAGCACAGGTTCTGGTTCTTTGCAGGATTCATTCAATTCTATCTACCCTCGTGAAAAATCAATGATGCAGTGATGTCTGGGTAGTAGTTCTTTTTTTCTTGTCATAGATGGCAAGTAGCACTAGGTTGCATTCTGAACGGTGGCTGCAACCTTCATGCACTGTTCTACGTTTGAGTCCAGTGCCTCAACAACTTACGGTGCCTCCTCAAATAAAGAAAACCCTCTTGCCATTTCCTGCTCACCGAGAAGTTTCTCCATCTCCTCCATTATTTTTCCATGCCTCTTTGATATTATTTTCAATGTCGTTGACACAGCAGACTTTACCTGTTCTGTGATCTTGTCCTTGTTCTTTAGAATCGTGCCAGTGGTTGAATGATTAATGTTATAAGAATGAGTGAAGTCTGCCTTCATGTTGCCTAGCTCCACTCTCCCAATTGTTTTCACCTCTTGTCTCCATCGTTGTTGCTTGGTGCTTCTTAGCAGTACCAACTGCATTACCACAGCTTTCATGCTTGCTTCTGGACATCCTGGGCTTGAAATAAAGATAATGCACTGCTGTACTCTATACAGTGCTGCATGGTAAAGTACACAAAAGCACAACCATTTGTAGAGGATGCACACACGTGACAATATATGGGACTAACTTCTATGGTTGGATATGTGAGCACACATTTGCATGTTAGGAAGTTTGCAACTTGAAGATTCATATGTAAGAGACTTACTTTTTTGATACACGCAACAACTTGGATGAATCTCATAGACATCTCATTAGCATTAAGCTGAGGAAGGAAACAAATATCCAAAGGAATATGCTGTATGATAGGATCTCACACATAAAACATTCTTGAAGTCACAAAAGTACAGAGATGGAAAAGAGATTAGTGGTTGCCAAGGAATAGTGGGGGTGAGTGTGGCTAGAGGGGTAAGATGAAGGGGGTCCTCATGGTGATGAAGTGGTTCAGCACCTTAAACGTAGCAGTGGGTTCACGAAACTGCACATGGGATAAAGTGACAGAGGGCTGTGCCTGCACTCTGGACCAATGTCAGTTTCCTATTTTTTTTTAAAATTTATTTTTTATTTTTGGCTGTGTTGGATCTTCATAGCTGTATGGGCTTTTCTCTGGTTGTGGCAAGTGGGGGCCACTCTCTCGTTGTGGTTCTTGGGCTTCTCATTGTGGTGACTTTTCATGTTGCAGAGTATGGGTTCTAGGGCACGCGGGCTTCAGTAGTTGTAGCCCATGGTCTTAGCTGCTCTGTGGCACATGGGATCCTCCCCGATCAGGGATCGAACCCATTGGCAGACAGATTGTTTACCACTGAGACACCAGGAAAGTCCCAGTTTCCTGGTTTTGATGTAGTACCACAGCCACGTACAACACAACCAGTGGGGGAAACTGAGGAAATAATTAAATTAGCAATTAGAGTATGACAAACACTAAACTTAAGAACAAACAGAAACAAATGAGCCTAATTATATATTAAATTGATGGAATATCCACACATAAGGAAAAAAACCCTAATCTCATACATTTAGAAAGTTTTATTAAAGTATTATTTACATACCATACACATTCTTTATAGTATGTATGCTCTTCAGTGATTTTTAAGTATTGATAAATTCAGTTATACTCACTAAATTTTAGTAGATAAACCTGGGTGCATCACATTTAGTAAGTACACTGGATTTACTACAGATTGTTTCAGGACATTCTGATAAACCCCAAAGGATCCCTCTAATCCATGTACATGCAGTCACTGCCCATTCCTTCTTCTCCCAGCCCCTGACAACCAATAACCTACTTTCTTTCTCTATGGATTGGCCTATTCTGGACATTTCATATAAAAAGTTTCACACACTATGCAGTCTTTTGTGACTGCCTTCTCTTTTAATTAGCATAATGTTTTAAGATTCATCCATGCTTGATGTGTATCAGAACTTTGGTCCTTTTATGGCTGTGTAATTCCATTGTCTGGATATACACCATTTTATGATGCATTAATCCATGGATGGACCCATTCAAGTGCCTCAAATGTGCTGGTCAGTGTTCTCAGGTGGGGTTTACATGAGGGGTACAGGAGACACAAGATCCCTGCTCTGATCCAGCTTCCTTTGTGTGGAGAAGAGCAGATCTTTAGAATGATAACTCACAAAACTGGTAGTGTGTTAGGGTGGGACAGACGCCGGTTCCACTGCATCATCCTTCCTTCCTTCTTTCATTGTGGTCTACTATATGCCAAGTATACCATGCTAGATGCCATACACCAGCCTTGTGGTCATGGGGCTTACATTCTATTGCAGTGTGGTACTGTATCCCAAGTACCATTCTAGATGCCATACACAATCCTTGCTGTCATGGGGCTTGTATCCTATCACAGGGCCAGACAATAAGCACAGAAATATAGGACAGGAAGAACTGAATTGAGAAGAGAAAAGGGCAGGGTGAAGAGAAGGGTGGAGCTGCATGCTGCTATTTTAGATAGCAGTTTAGGGAGGCCCCCTAAGCTGAGTTGCTCAAAAAACATGCAGAAAGTAAGAAAAAAGTTCATGAGTGTAATCGTGGGATAGCAAAGAGAACCATGTGCTTGGGATTTTTGTTTTTTAACTTAATTTTTAATTAAAAAAAATTGAAATGTACCTAATTTACAATGTGTTAGTTTTAGGTATACACCGAAGTGATTCAGTTATACATATATATATATTAATATATTCTTTTCAGATTCTTTTCCATTATAGCTTATTACAAGATATTCAATATAGTTCCTTTGCTATGCATAGGTCCTTGTTGTTTATCTATTTTATATATATTCACTGGTGTGTATATGGTTTTCTTTTCTTTTGGTGCTCATTTGTGTCCGACTCTTTGCGACTCCCTGGACTATAGTCCCCCAGGCTCCTCTGTCCAGGGAATTTTCCGGGCAACAATACTAGAGTGGGTTGCCATTTCCTTCTCTAGTGTGTATGTTTTTTTGTGTTATGTATTTACTTGGTTGCACCAGATCTTAGTTACGACATGCGGAATCTTTGATCTTTCATGAGGCTTGCGGAATGTAGTTCCTTGACCAGGGATCGAACCCAGCCCCCTGCATTGGGAGCATGTAGTCTTAGCCACTGGGCCACCAGGGAAGTCCCCGGTGTGTATATGTTGATCCCAAACTTCAAAAGTTTCCTTGAGGAAGTCACACTTGAGTTGACCTTGCGTGATAAGGAGGCATGCGTGTGCAGGTCTATGGAGGAGTTTTACAAGGAAAGGAGTGGGAGGGGTCTGAGATGATGCAGAGAGGGCACACCACACAGGGTCTGTTGGTGTGGTGGGGCCACTGGCAGGTTTCAAGCAAGGGGTGACATCATCTGCCTGGTGTTGGAAGAAATGGCTCAGGTGCCATGTGGACTTGGGTTGTGGGCAGCTTGAGACTGGCAGCCCTTATGACCAGGGCAGAGGCTCAGCCACACCCTGCCAATGGATCAACTAGCTAAGGGATCCATAAGGGCTCAAGGCAGAGAGAATTCTTCACCTCTTCCTACAGTGCTTCAGAAAACACTAGCCTCTTCCTAAAGACTAAAAACCAAAGGAGAAGAGAGTGGGGGTGTGTCTTAGCTTCCTGTGGCCGCTGTAACAAGCTGCACAAATTTAGTGGCTTAAAACAACACAGATTCATTCTCTCATGCTTCTGGAGGTCAGATGTCCAAAATCCAGGTGTCGCCAGGCCATGTTTCTTCTCCAGGCTCTCGGAGGAACAGTTTCCTTTGCCTTTTCCAGTTTCTAGTGCATCTCTTGGCTCATGGCTCCTTCCTCCAACTTCTAAGCCATCATTTCACCCTTTAGTACTCTCACATTTTTTTTCTGCCTGACCTTCCTGCCCCCCATTTATTAGGACCCTTGCAATTTCACTGAGGACCCACTGAACAGTCCAGGATGGTTTTACCTCCTACAAATCCCTTTTGCTAGATAAGGTGACATTCACAGGTTCCAGGGGTCAGGACATGGACTTCTTTGGGGACAAGGGTACAGAGCATTATTCAACCTGCCACAGGCTGTTAATAGTATATAAAATGTTGTTGTTTAATTGCTAAGTTATGTCTGGGCTTCTCTGTCCATGGGCTTTCCTAGGCAAGAATACTGCAGTAGGTTGCCATTTCCTTCTCCCGGGGATCTTCCAGACCCAGGGATAGAACCCGCATCTCCTGCATTTTTTTTTTTTTTTTTTACCACTGAGCCACTAAAGAAACCTTATATAAATGTTAATCACTCAGTCGTGTCTGACTCTTTGCCACCCCATGGACAGTAGCCTGTGAGTCTTCTCTGTCTATGGAATTCTCCAGGCACGAATACTGGAGTGGGTTGCCATTTCCTTTTCCAAGTTATCTTCCTGACTTTAGAGGACTGAACACAGGTCTCCCGCATTGTATGCAGATTTGTCAAAAAAAAAAAAATCTGACTTTATAAAACCCTGTGGTGCTTGATGTCTGGGGACAAAGTGTTGTGACCTGAACTGTGTCCCTTCCCAAATTCACATGTTGAAGCCCTGACCCAGAGGACCTCAGAATGTGACTGTGTGTGGAAATAGGGCCTTTAAGTGGTGATTGAGGTAAAACAAGGCCATATGCATGGACCCCAACCCAGTGGACTGGTGTCCTTCTAAGAGGAGGAGATAAGGACACAGGCACACAGGGACGACCATGTGAGGGCATGGGGAGGAGACAGCTGTCTGCATGCCAAGGAGAGAGGCCTCAGCGGGAACCAGCCCTGTGATACCTTATCTCCAGAACTGCAGGACTGTAAATGTCTGTAGCTTCAGCCTCCTCACCTGTGGTGAGAGTTACGCAGGCCCCAGGACCAGCACACAGAACCGCTACTGAGAGCAACCCCCCTCACAGCACAGCATACAACCATGTAACCCCTGGTCCCGTCAGCGCAAAACCGGTTTCCCACACCCCTCACGCCAGTCTGCTCCATGTGGGCACGGGAGCACCAAAGATAAGGGTGTGTTCCAGGCTCACCGTCTTCAGAAGGAAACACACAGAAAACAAAACGAGAGGATGCATTAGACTCGACAAAGATAAGGGAAAAGAGCCATCACCCGTGCCTTGGGGAAGAGCCCCAGCAGAGGGATGTCTCAGCAGGGTCTTTGTGAGGACCAGTCAGCCAGCAATTATCAGACATTTCTGCCAGTGAGCAAGCCGGGTGGGGCCTTGTTCTGGAATTCTGAAGGGGAGATAAATAGTAAGGAAATGCTTCCTTTCAAATGATTGGTCAGCACCAGGAAAAAAGTAAACAGGCTGGTGCTAGAACGCTGGTTGGGAGGCTCCCTCCAGGAGTGGGTCTGAGGTGAGCCCAGAGTGGGGCAGAGGCCTGGCCACCACTGCAGAAGCGGGCGAGGGCCCAGCTTTGAGTGGAGCTTCGGAAGGTCCTGGGGTGGGGTGGGTGGAAAGGGAGGGTTGCTCAAGGAGGGGTGGGGGCCACCCAGTGCTGGGCCTTCATGGGCCATGGCAGTGCCATTTGCTCCTAGGTAACAAGCTGACCCAAAATGCAGTGGTTTCAAACAGCTGTTTATTCATGATTATACTGGTTGGGGGCAATGGTATGCTGGTAAGTGTTTAACAACCTCCTCTCCAGAAAAAGAAAAAAACAATGACCCTAGTTGCAGTATTTACCAGTTCCCATGTTGTGAATACTCATAGTGCGGCAAGTGTCAAGCTGCCAAAAGTGAGGGCCACAGACCAACCAAAGGCAGCACTGCAGAGAACCTATAGGTCCAGACAGGTAGACGCCCATGGGAGCAAGCTTCATCAAGAAGGGCTGAGTCCTGAGTGCTCATTACCTTTGTTTAATTATAATTTCAGAGTTCCAAGTTTATACAATTTTTGCGACAGTTGTATTTAAGTTACTGGTTGGAGTCATTCCTGAGACGGTGACATTTGTTCCCTGGTTGCTGGCTGGGTGGCTCATCTGCAGGTCAGGACTTTCAGCCGGTGGATCTGTGGGGCTGGGCCTCCTTCCAGGTTCTTCCGGGCCTGGGGGTGGCAGCTGAGAGTGGGAGGGACCGAGCACAGCTCGTCTCTGTTGCATTCACTTTGCTCACGTCCCGAGGGACAGTATGGAAAGGATGTCCACTTGAGACAGAGAAATGAACCAGCAGGTGGCACAGCCGAGCGAGTGCTGGGCAGCTTGGCTGGGAGGCTGGACAATCGCCAGCACAGCCTTGGCCTCGCGCCTCATACCCCTCACAGTGAGTTCTGCATGGCTTCATCTCACAGCGGAGCCAGGAAGGGGTGGGAATGAGGAGACAGAGCCAGAGAGGCCAGACTGGGTGGCACTCCAGTGACCCGAGGACCTCCGACTTACTTCTGCTGGAACTACAAACGGCATCCCAGGCTGGCACTTTCAGGGAGAGTAGCTGAGACCCAGTGGCACATTCCCGTTAGGGTCAGGTCTGGGAGAGCAGGCCTGAAATGAGGATGTGCTCAGCTCTGGCGGGCTGTCTGGCCTACAGTGGCCAGTCTGCTTTCTTGAGAGTGACACTGGAGCCTGCCTTCCCCAGCCCCACCTGCTTACCGGGTGCTAGTAGCTGGAAGGTGGTGGAAAGCTCAGGTCTGCCAGGTCATCAGCTTTGGGGTCAGGGATAGCCTTCTAATTGAACTGGTGGAGAAACCACCAGTTTACCTGTATCTGCTAGGAGGGAACCTGAGGTCTGGGAAGCTGCCACCATACACAGGAAGAGAAGGATCCCGCATCCAGCCACCCTGGGCTTTCTAAACCCAATCCATCCCCCCTTTCTCTTCCTTCCTCCAGAGCACAGGTCAGTTGTCTGGTGCTCTCTGTAGCAGCAATCCT
>NW_011494884.1:2453772-2464709 GCF_000754665.1 Bison bison bison
GCGTGAGAGCTGGTTTGCTGCAGGGTCTCCACTGGTAGAGGTCTGGGTACTCCACTCTCTCCATGGGGTACTTCCCCTGGGGCAAGATCCACTAATGTCATGCTGGGACTCTCAGACCTGGGCCCGTGATCCCAATCCTGTTGTTATTTAGCTGAAAAGTCATGTCCAACTCTTTGTGACCCCATGGACTGTAGCCCATCAGGGTCCTCTGTACATAGATTTCTCCAGGCAAGAATACTGGAGTCAGTTGCTAGTTCCCTCTCCAGGGGATCTTCCTAAGCCAGACATTGAACCCATGTCTCATGCATTGGCAGGTGAATTCTTCACCACTGAGCCACCAGGGAAGCCCCCAGTCCTGTTAGCTGTGTGGTATTAAGATGACCTGCTGGGTTCCTGGTTGCTGGCCCAAAGAGGAATGCATTTGGTTATCTGGGAGCCAGGACCCAGGCCAGAAAGGGCTGGTGTGCAGCCCTAGGAGGCCCAGCATATGGGTGGTGTGGGCAGGGCCAGCCCCTCTGACATGGGCACCAGGAGCCCAAGAGGGACTTGGGTCTTGGGTAGCGAGGCTATGAGAGGACACGAGCTGGGCCCAAGGACACAGGAGTCGCTCAGTGCCAGCCAAACCACCAGGATAGGAGCACACAGCAGGCTCCAACCCACTGTGGGCTGGATGCTGGGGGGTGGTGGTGGTGGTCAGGGAGGGTGTCAAGGAACAGGAAGTACAGAAAGTCATAAAAAACACTGCATGGTGCCCACCCTATAAAAGAGCTGGTCAGCAAGCCTGGGTCCTGCGGCTCCTCTTCAGGTTAGGGCTGACAAGCTCTGTTCTGACCCCATGTGCTCATCAGAAACAGGCAATCTGAGTTCCACTGGAGTTGGCCTGCGCCGTGGACCAGCTGTCTGAGGTGGTGTGGGCCCTTCCCTTCACCTACAGATCCAGTGTAGTCCAGGGAAGGCTGCATGTTTAGGCCTCAGCCAAAAAAGCTGCTACATCTGCTAAGGGTCCTGCATCTGTGTTCTTACTTTGGGAGAAGAGGTCGGGGTCTGAAGTGAAGGGGTTGATGTACCAAGGTCCTAAGCTTGGAGGGCAGCCTCGTGCCTGCATGAGCTGAGCCAGAGCTTAGACACAAAGCTGTGGCTTTAACCAGGGACCAGTAGGCTAAGGCTTGGACTGATGGATCCCAGGGAAGCCATGCCTTTTCCCAATTGTTCAGACCCAGCCCCACCCCCAGGTCACCCACACCTGCAGGGCTGGCGAAGCTAATGAGTGCAGCGGCCCCCCGCCCCCCACTGGGGACACACTCTGTTAGTTAAGCAGGTAACCAGTGACCTCCGCAGGCGGTCCTACCAAAGGAACGTATCACAATCAACACGGACGAAGGTGCCGGGGAGAGAAACAGACACAGCGTGTTTATTAGAATGCGGGAAGGAGGCCTTCTTCCCCAGAGCACTGCTTCTCAGAGTCTGTATCAAGAGCAAGACAAAGTTGAAAATCGTATTCCTGAGAAGAAGCAAAAAAGGTACAATTTTGCAAACAAACGGGTGGCTTTAACAAATGATAAAAAAATTTTTTTTTTTAAACAACAAAATTTCAAGTATTATTCCAGATGACACGGCAAACCCAACGCAGGAGGAAAGGCTAAGGACTCGCAGAACCTATTGGCAGGAAGGGGCTGCTCCAGGCGGGCTGGGGCATCACCAGGGACAACCTGCAGCCTGGCCCCAGGCCACCCCAGCCCCGAGGCTGGGAGGAGTGATGAAGGCGGATAGCTCGGTGGGCTGCAGCTGTGCTGAGGAGGAGCCCCGTGTGTTAGTGACTCAAACATGCCCTTGGTGCTGGGGAGTCCTGGATGTCTGATGATTTTTTTTCATAAACAGGAACATATGCTTATTCTTTCAAATATCAGTGTCTCCAATTTTAGTCAATTTGTAAATATAAATTATATCATTTGTGCTACAGTTTGTGATATTTAAATCTCATTAGGAGATGAGCACCGAAGCTATGAAAACACACACGTGAGCCGCTGTGCGTCCTGCGGCTGGAAAATTGTGCTCCCTTTCGTCATAGCACAGTGTTTCTGACAAACTCCCCTTCCTCTCCCAGGACACTCTTCTTGAACAGAGATGTCTGCTTTGACTGTGGTTGTGGGACAGATACACAGGGACGGCTGATGGCTCTTGTTCCGGCCCCAGGGCTCTGGGTGCCACAGGTGGGGGTTCTCGCCAAGAGGGTCTCACTCCACAAAAGAAAGGTCATACCAGAGTGCCCTATGCCGAGACCCCAGTCCCCACTGTGGGGGGTGGGGGACTGTGAAATGCCCTTAAAATGTCTGTTTTCAGTATTTTCTGAGATGCGTGTCACTGACTGCCAACACTCCTGAGCCATCACGGTGCCTCCCTGGACGCTCAGTTCTTGAACCTCGTCTGTTCACAGATGTGATTGAATTTCCTGTGGGAAAAAACAGTCAAATCATACGAGAGGGCATCACAGATGCATTCAGTAAAGGAATTCTGTACTTGTACCCAAAGGAACTACAGGAGACTGTGATCCTGTGCTTGAGGTTTGCAAGAGCATGTTTCTCATACAGCAAAGACACTAACCCCAAATGCAACCTTCTTTGTTGCTGTTTAGTCTCTATGTCATGTCTGACTCCTTTGTGACCCCTCCTTTCTAAATGTAAAATATAAGTGGAACATTTGGGCAATTTCCAGAAACTCAGACCTGTGCCTCGTGAGCATCCCCAAGGTACTGTGGGTGACCTCCTCTCTGAGAAGACGAGGGTTCCTTTGCTGCCCCCCTTCCCCACATTTTAATTGAGACAGGTTAGCCTGTTACTAGTGAAATCTCTTTCTTAGAATAAAATTATCTCTTCCACATAGTTTATGCTCAAATACAAACCAAGATTTTTATTTTACAGAATCACTCCCTTAGGGGTGGCTGCCTTTACCTGAGTCCTCATGATGACTCTTTTAACCAATTTCTTTAATTTGAACCTCAAATGGCTGTTTGGGATCACAGTCACCGCAAACAGCATCAATCCATGAAACTGACTTATGCGATCACTTTCCTCATGGTTTCAAAGCAGAGGCCGATCTACTCCTATGGGCGACCGCACGTGGTGACATGAATGTCAACATGAACAGCCTCTAAAGACCCCGTGGGAAACTCCCAGGGAGAGCTCTAGCCATTGCATCACCATAGGTAGATCCAGGTGCATGGCGACGTGCACACGGCTGTGACTTGGGAAATGGTTCTCAGGGACCACAACCAGGGATTCGCACAGCGCTCAGCCCTGCACGTGTAGGCTGGGGACATGGAGGTGGAGAAGGAGATGAATGTGTATGGGCAAACATTTCATGAAATGACATAACAGAAGAGCAGAATTTCTAAGTGATAATGACTTTTACGCGGGCTTCCCTTGTGGCTCAGATGGTAAAGCGTCTGCCTACAATGCGGGAGACCTGGGTTCGATCCCTGGGTCGGGAAGTTCCCCTGGAGAAGGAAATGGCAACCCATTCCAGTATTCTTGCCTGGAAAATCCCACTGACGGAGGAGCCTGGTAGGCTAAAGTCCATGGGGTCGCAAAGAGTTGGACATGACTGAGCGACTTCACTTAATCACTTCACTTAATGACTTTTTTATATACTACATGACTTTATAAAGCATGACAATTATTAATGAACTAGTATATTTTTAAGTAGAGAACCGACTTCTTCATGAACATCCCTAAAAGCTTCAAAATCAACATGGCCAAAAGATTTAAAGAAAAGCAGTTCCTGTTAGGAAACCGCAGGTTTGTTTGCCTGTCTGCACTTGCTTCTCCAGCCCTGCCCAGCCCCCGCCCTGCCTGCACACTCACATTGCGTGGTGGGCCTTCACCTGAGTGCGGCAGTTGCGGCCCCAGTAGCAATCAGGACGGGATGTGACGGCCGCTGGGAAGAGAAAAAAATGAACACATGTCATACACATGTCTACAGACTCGGCCTAGTGAATTTAAGCTGAGACCCAAAGAGACACTGCAGCTGAGACACACAACACTTTGTTCCACTTCATAGCTCGCTTCCTTGTTCTCCAGGAAAGGAAAAAAATCTTTAATCGAAAATCCAGTTTAGAAATGAGATGACTCCAGTTGCCATCTTGTTTCAGGAACCCACCTCACCTGATCCAGAGCCTGTGCAGGCACCAGGCAAGGGGCGCTTAAGACAAGCATGGCTTTCGTGCCCCCACCTACCAGGCTGTGTCCCTGGCCCTGCTGTGAACTCAGAGTAAAGGCCCACACAGGGTGTTGAGCTATTGCAAAAGAGTGTGGGAGCCCACACAAGCAGAACTGAACTGTGGGCCAGGAAGGGGCCAGGTGGTTCCTCACCTGGTAGCTCAGAAGCAGGAATGTTCTGCCGATACTGGTAGGTGAGCTCGCGGAAGCTCCGCAGGCCACAGCAGTAGCACAGCACGGTGTTCCCGGTGATTCTGTAATCTGGAAGGAACACAGCCTCTTACAGGCACAGCTCGCCAGTGGGTAGCATCATGTTTCCAGCACAGGAGAACAGACGTGGCTTGCACGCTGCTGGGGAACTAATGCACTGATCCATAGACAGGGTCAGACAGAGGGCTGGACATTTGGAAAACAAGAGCAAAACCAACCTAGACACCAACTTATTTCCTTATAGCACAATCATTCCATCTAGATTAAAAATTTAAATATTTAGAACAATCTAAAAAAAGTACTAAGAGGAATAATATTCTTCTCTTGAGCTATTTCTATGACATGAAAACCAAATGGCACAAAGGAAGGGATTTGTAACTGTGACTGCCTCTAGTTTACACATCACAATGGGAACACGTATAACAAAGGAGAAATACTAATGAAATAGTAGAGGATGTGTTTTTAACACAAATGACAATGTGTTGCACCATTAACAAAGATGTCACACAAATAATCTCCCAAGTCCAAAAATGAACCAAGGACACAGACAAGCATATATATGTCCCATATAAGAAAAAGATTTTCCATTTCATTTACCATCAAACATGGCAGATAAAATATCCCACCGTTTGCCTCTTTCATATTTACAAGACCTAAGATCATGGCACCTGGTCCTGACACTTCATGGGAAATAGATGGGGAAACAGTGTCAGACTTTATTTTTTGGGGCTCCAAAATCACTGCAGATGGTGATTGCAGCATGAAATTAAAAGACGCTTACTCCTTGGAAGGAAAGTTATGACCAACTTAGATAGCATATAAAAAGCAGAGACATTACTTTGCCAACAAAGGTCCGTCTAGTCAAGGCTATGGTTTTTCCAGTGGTCATGTGTGAATGTGAGAGTTGGACTGTGAAGAAAGCTGAGTGCCGAAGAATTGATGCTTTTGAACTGTGGTGTTGGAGAAGACTCTTGAGAGTCCCTTGGACTGCAAGGAGATCCAACCAGTCCATCCTAAAGGAGATCAGTCCTGGGTGTTCTTTGGAAGGACTGATGCTAAAGCTGAAACTCCAGTACTTCGGCTACCTCATGCAAAGAGTTGACTCATTGGAAAAGACTCTGATGCTGGGAGGGATTGGGGGCAGGAGGAGAAGGGGACGACAGAGGATGAGATGGCTGGATGGCATCACTGACTCGATGGACGTGAGTCTGAGTGAACTGCGGGAGTTGGTGATGGACAGGGAGGCCTGGCGTGCTGCAATTCATGGGGTCGCAAAGAGTCGGACACGACTGAGCGACTGAACTGAACTGAGAGGGCAAACATTCAGCTGACGGGCTTAGGGGATGCTGGCACTCAGGCCCCAGGACATGCCTCAACCATGCAAGCCAGTGACAGTAGTCCTGTTTATTATCCTAAGGGGATAACTGTGTTTTTTGGGGGAGGGGTGGTGCGGGGACGGGGACTGACTGTGAAACCTACAGGACTGCATGCTCGACAGCTTCAGTGGTGGTTCTAACAGTGAAAAGCTGGGAAGAACCTAAATATCCTTTAGTAACAAACTGGCTAAATGAACGATGGTATCAGAATGCTAAGTAATAACTAAAAAAAAATCAAGGCATAGACCTTTGTTGATGTAGGAAGAGTCCGAGATATACTGTTGGGTGAATAGGTTATTAAAAGCATGTCTGGCAGGATCTCGTTTATGAAAATGATACACACACATGGGTACATGCATTTAGAAGGTGGCTGTCAAAGTATTATGACTGGGTATATTTTAGGTGGTGGGATTTCCGATGATTTTCACTTTATTCTTCAGACTTTCTTGTACCACTTAACGTTTTCTTTGTGAACCACATCATTCTTATAAAAATAGCCATTAAAAAGCAAAAGAAGTTAAGACCCAACCACATAGAACTGTCCCAACAGAAGAAACTCAAGATATTCACTATAATGTGTCTGTGAGACAAAATAACTTAGTACCTTTCAAGTCTTTTATAATAATTTATGTGTTAGGGAAAAAAAAATCACTCACTGATTTTTCTGCACCCTCTATTAGTGACAAAAGTTCACACTTCACAAAGCACTAGGTGTCCCTGGGAGAGGGGGTAAGCCTTCGCTGAGTCACCTGATGCACTGAGGGACAGGCCAGCAAAGACCCTGACAACCAGCCCTAGAATGTCAAGGCTGACCAGTGGTGGGGCCAGCACCTCGCCAGCTGTGTTCCTTCCCTCCCTTGTGTGAGAAAAGATTCTGGAACACGTCATGTCGACTCAAACCCAACAAGAAAAAAGAAATCTCAAAGTATCAGGACCTTTCTGTCTGTCTCTGCCAGGGTAGGCAGAGGTTGCAGGAGTGAACATGGGAAAGCCAACAAGCAATGCTGCCAGTGTGTGGACAGGCAGGAGGGACCGCTTGACCAGAGGCAGAGGTGCCCCTGGAAAACACCACCATCAGTAGGGGGCAAGTAGGCACAACAAGGCTTACCAGACAGCAGGAATACTCCCCTCTGCAGAGCCCCGAGGCTCTCAGTCAACATGTTTTTCCAAGTCAAACCCCTGGTGGCCAGGTAATTCTGTAACAGGGAAATGGGCAAGAGAAGAAACATGAGCTTGGAGAAGGAAACACTAAAAAAAAAAAAAAAGGAAACACTAAAATGGCAAAGAGGGAGCTTCTCTGGTGGTCCAGTGACTGAGAGTTTGCCTTGCAATGTGGGGGGACACTGGTTTGATTCCTGGTCCGGGAAGGTCCTGCATGCTGCGTGGCAGCTGAGCCCATAGGGCCATAACTACGGAGCCCATGTGCTGCAACTCCTGAAGCCCCCATGCTCTACAGCCCGTGCTCTGCAACAAGAGACACCACGGTAACAGGAAGCCCATGCAGTGCAACTAGAGAATAACCCCTAGTCTCTGCAACCAGAGAAAAGCCTGTGTAGCAATGAAGACCCAGCACAGCCAATAAATAAATATTAAAAAAAAAAAGAACATATAACAAATGGCAAAGAGGGCTGACATTTCATAAAAGGCCCTGGAAGGTGGGTAGAGCCGAAACACGTAAGTGTGGTGGGCACTTGCAGAGGGTGAGTGTTGCATACAGTTAGGGGACCTGCTTCCAGGAGTTTAGCTGGGAGGCCTGGATGGCCTGTTGGAACAGGAGGCCTGGGGCAGACATGGTATCACACCCACACAGTGCAGCACAAAATTTTCGACCAAGGAGCTTCTTCTCAGTCTCAAAGGGCAGACTAGCTTTAGAACCTCAAGTGTAAGAGTTGGCATTCTCTGAAATTCTGCAAAGACACTCCTATAGCATAGGAGCAGTGAGACCTAATTGCAGCCTGATTGGCCACAGTATGGTGACAGGCCCACGACCACGTGACAAGGAAGCCAGGGTCTACATCTGGGTGGGCTCTGCCCTCAAGACGCATGGAGCTGCTTGGTTCTGTGTAAACCTACAAGAGCGTGCCTGTGAATACCTAGCCAGAGAGCAGTGAGGTAGAGGAGGTGCTGTTCAGATGAGAAGGGCCTTGCCCTGGGGGTGTCATACCACATATATTCGGGTGAAGGGAAGACCCCTGGCAAGCGACACATGTGCATGTTAAACCCTGAAGTTCTAAGAGCCAGCTGCCTCCTGAAATGCATGAAGAGGGCCAGTGGGCAGTCCTGGTTCCACCCAAGGGCCAGCCGCTCCCCTTGCCTGCCCCGGGCAGGCTGAGCAGGACCTGGAACTGTGTAACACAATTACTGTGGCTTCTCAGTGTGAAGGGCAGGGAGGAATACCTATCTGGGGGGATACAGGGATAAACAGACATGCAGAGTCACAACATGCAGACACGCACAAACAGACATGCAAAGCCACAACACTGGACAGTCCTGGGAGGCCTCCCACTGGCCTCCACCTGGCCTGTACCTTCAGGACGTCCGACTCATAGTTGTTGTTGCTCAGCACCCCGTCCAGACACCGGTCACCCAGGTTGAGCTCTGTTGGGATGGAGGGAAGCAGCATTACCCATTTCATATGCACTTTAGGAAAGCACTGGTCACCTGACAGGATAACCAAATTTCGTTCACTATGGATTCTATGAAGAATGGAAAGTTATGTGACATTATGGTCATGGGCGTTGGGCAGGGGAAGGATGGGGGAGGTGACAATTAAGGAGTTTGGGATGGACATGTACACACTGCTGTATTTAAATTGGATAACCAACAAGGACCTACAGTATAGCACAGGGAACTCTGCTTAATGTTACATGGCAGCCTGGATGAAAGAGGAGTTTGGGGGAGAAAGGATACATGTATATGTATGGCTGAGTTCCTTTGCTGCTCACTTGAAACTATCACATTGTTCGTTAATCAGCTATATCCCATAATGAAATAGAAAGTTTAATTGAAAAAAAAAGTTGTGTGATGAAATATAATTTCAAACAGAGAAAAAGTAAAAGGCATTCCATTCCACTCCCCCCAGAAATGGTCCAGTCTGCACAGTCCCTGGTCTGGGGTTGTGAAGTCCAGACATGTGTTTTTAGTGGGGGTGGTCCTTGTGCACGACTCAGAGTTCCCCTGTTGTTATTGCTGTCTTGGAGCCAACACTCACTGACACTTGCAAATCTATGCAGACCTCTAGGAAAAGGAGCTAATTCATGGCGACCAATGTGGCCTTTCCCTGCTCAGGCACACAGCCAGCCCACCACTGGCCTCAAGTACACCAAGTGAACAAGGAAAGCTGGTGGCAATTGGTGGTGGGGCCAGCATTACCGCAGAACGGGGCCAGGCAGCCGAGGCAGCCAGTCCGGGCACAGCCCCAGTATAGGTGGCAGAAGGGCTGCAGGCAGATGGCACCTGTGGACACAGAGCACACGTACCAGTCACGCCACATGGCGAGGAGGAAGTTCATGTAACCATTAAATAAGTGACAAGCTCGATTTTCACCATCATCTAGAAACTGTTAATGTGCCGTACAGTTCAGCTGTTAGATTTTAAAATGACACCTTGGACAGGGTTCAATCCTTGCTTGGGGAACGGAGATCCAACGAACTATGCAGCCAACAGAAAAGAATAAAATGAGACACTGGAGAACTACTGGGTGACGTGTCAGATACAGATCTAGAAAGAGAGCCCCCTGTGTGTATGACAGGGGTAGGTTTCAACTGGTGACCAAAGACAGATTATCAAACAGTCGTGCAGGGACACCTGATGACACAGGTGGAAACACAGAACTGTATCTTTTGCTCAAACCACACACAGAAGTCCATGACACTTTGAAAACCAGGCTGGAAGGACACATGGGAGTGGCTCTGAGGTGGGGAGGGGCCCCGGGCAGATGGTGTACACACACACCCACACCCTCACTCACACTGCTGGGGGGCGATGCGGGGGTCCCGCTCACGCTCCGCTCTCCGGTCGGGCATGGGCTGGAAGCAGCAGGTGCATATGGCATGGCTTCCTTGCAGGGCGCACACGTAGTCCTGGGCTGTGGGACAGACAGGCTGCTCAGGCTGGTGCTGCCAGCACTGGAGCAGCAGCACGAGCGGCTCAGCCCACACCTGGAGGGGCAGCTACAAGATACGCATGAGGACACAGACCTACAAGAAAACCTGGGCAGATCTCAGGCCAATTTTGCTAACAGCCAAGTGACAGTCTACCACTCAAACTAAAAGGTGTAATAGACGGAAAAGTGACCGAAGCTATCTTTTGGTTCAGTAGTTGGAGCTAGATTTCAAAGGCCACTTGCAGGTTTTCTAGTAAGGACAGATCATAAAACAGTAAAGTGATTTCTCTAGTCTCTGCTGGCTAACTCTGCACCAAGAGCTGTGTCAATGTGGCCTGGCCCCTGGTCACTCACGTACCACGTGAGGCTCTGTGCACTCACCATGGTCACAACGGGGCCTTCCATGCACCACCCTGGTCATCCCCACACGTAGGGGCCTACAAGGACACCCCCAAGAGTGGTGGCACAGCACATACGGCAGAAGGTTAAGAATGTGGCTCTGGGTCACAATTCTGAGGTCAGTGGCCTCTAGACAGCCTGAGGCTGACAGTGGCAAGGAGGCCAGGCCCTACAATGTAGGGCCACAAACCACAGTCCACATGTTCATTTTTCCTTTCTTAATGGCACCTAGGAACTCGCCCACTGAAATGGGCAGTGAACAGACAGTTCAGGGCGGCTCTGGTAACATCACATCCTGTTGCTGGAAAGAGGCCAGTCCCTCATTGGAGGAGCCCATGTGTGATGGTCACTTCATCTTTGGCAAGCATCCCGGGGCATGCTGACAGTCCCAAGGTAGTAGTGGGGAGGGGTGGGGAAGGGTAAGTGTCAGAATCAGGACTGTGTGTTCAAGAGCGGAGATCCACAAGTAAAGCTGATTATCTGGTTTCTTAGCTCAAAACAGGTCACGAAAAGCAACGAGCTATCTGAGCAGAGAAGAGCCAGCAGAAGCGCCACCCACACCTGGAGCAGTCAGGACAGCAAGGAGGGAGTGGCCATCTCACCTGCCGTGACACTGGCGGACGTGGACGGTGC
>NW_011494884.1:2464826-2468602 GCF_000754665.1 Bison bison bison
ACGGTGCATCCCCGGGGACCTGCGGTGCCCCTGGCTCGCTGCCGGGCCCTGGGTAGGGAAGGGGCTGCCCCGCCTGCCTGCGGTACTCAGGGCACTGTCTGCACACGATGGACGGCTGGCTGCAAGGAAAGCACAGAGCTTGGGGGGATGAGATGACACCCGCTCTGGTTGGTGCGTGAGGCTGAGGCTAGCGACAACAGTCCCAGACCGAATGACAAGCCAAGACCCAGACCCCAGATCATGGGCCTTGTCCCGCCTCCATGTCTCAGCTCTGCATCAGCCACTGGACCCGGTGTGTGTGAAGGGGAAGGACAGCTGCCCTCCAGCACCCCCTAGCCCCCTACACTCACCCTGCACAGCAGCAGTTGGCAGGCTCTGCTCCCTGCCACCTCCCAGCCCCCTTTTCCCACACTTCTCCAGCGCTCTCTCCCTCAGACACTCCTGGGATCTGGAGACATCTCCTGCCTGCCCCTCGACCCCCTGAGGCATCCCCTGGAGTGGAGCCTTCCTGTCCCCACACTGGGCAGGGTGCGCTCTTGCAGGTCTGACGCCACTCGTGCACACCCTTCCCCTCATTAAAATCTGAAAATGCACAGGGCTGAATGCTGCTGTCCACAGCGCCTTTCAGCTGTATGCTCCTTAGCTGAGCCTTCAAACCTGCAGATGGTAAAACATAATCTGCAAGAAAGACATATGTGGACTCTCCTCTGGTCTCAGTCAGAGGATGCCTGCCTGAGCCTGCCACCCATGGGAAGGACAGGCAAGACATGACTAGAAAAGGAAGAAACGTTGAAAAGACACTCAGCCATGTTTGGAAGAAAAAGATGTAAATGGGACTAAGTTACCTGCCTGTCGCAATACCCCGAGTGTCTCGGGGATCACTGCTGTCCCTCCACACACCCCGGGGAGTGCCGCCACCTGCACTCAACAGCGGGCATTTGTTGAGCGCCAATCTTGAGCTCAACCAGACGTCAGAAGTACAGCAAGGTATCCTCTCACTGAGACTCCTGACATGAACATCCTACTTCCACATGCTTGTCTCCAAGAAATAACTGGATATGTGGACTAAACTGTAAACACAGAATGTGCACTGTGGTTTTGTCCCAGGTTTCAAAATATTACAAAAAATGTCTCAAGCAATAAAAAAAAAATTAAGCATGTATGACTACACATGTGTATGAATGGATGAATATATAATAAAAACCTCACACAAAAGTGATTTTTGGTTTTCTTTTTGCTTGAACATTATGTGCTAAATTTTGTGAAAAGAGACAAACTGGGGGTGGGGGGTTTGTCTTTTTAAATATTATGGCCTCAATACAAAAATTCACACCCTGGACTTCTAAGTCAGGAGACATAAGTCAATAAAATAAGGTCTCCTAGGACTGCACCCTGTCTACCAGGTGGCTGTGGCTTTTTTGTAATAATACCCTGACAGATGGTAAGTACCTCAAGTGATACTCTAGGACGTATGTTCACTAGGTAAGCTGTGGAGAGTGAGTGTGCTTATGTGGTATTTGTATCAGCTGGTGAATCAAGGCACTTGATGAGGACTCAGCAAATAAAAAAGTATCATTTCCTGTGGCCAGTCTGTCACAATAATTAAGCCCAAACATTATGCTACACACTCTGAACTTCTATAAGGCTGTATGTCAGTTATATCTTCATAAACTGGAAAACAATACAGATAAGCAACAAAAAAATAGAATAAATGTTCCACTGCATAACAAAAGAGAAAAAAGGCTATCACAGAAGGCAGGGCAGTGAGCAAGCCTCATCACGGTCACCTGAATGAGTGGCGTGCTTGGCACAAGGCAGGCAACACGGCTGCCGGGTTGCGCCTCAGCAGTGGCCTGGACCAGCAGGTCCTGGGAGGTGGTCAGACTCGGTCCGCCCACCCCGCTCCAGGCCCAAGGGGCTCACCTAACGTCCGAGGACTCACTGTCCACGTCCGACAGCTCTAGCAGGTCCTCAGAGCTGCCCTCCTCGTCGGAGAAGGCCCTCCTGACCTTGGGCTGCAGCATGTCCTGTGTGATCTTGTTCCTGGCGGCCATGCTGCGCAGATCCTCCTCGCTGCGCCTCTTGTCCGGGTGCTGCAGCAGGTACGCCTCCACCAGGTTGTTGAGGATGTGGTTTTTACAGATGCGCTCAACCGGACAGCGGCAGGTGGGGCACAGGGCAGACCGCTCCATCCAGCCCGAGTAGCAGGCAGCGCAGAAGGTGTGCATACAGGGCTGCAGGCTGAGGGCACGGGATGGGCTTCAGAGGCCTGGGGGCACTCGTGGGTGGAGCGTCTCCCCAGCAAGTGCAGCAGCCCCTTGGATGCAGGGCTCCAGGGGCATGGCTGGCCTGGGGCGTAAGGATCAAGGACCCAGGGTCATGCTGCCTCTTTCCTTGGAGGAGGAAATGGCCCTGCTCAGACTAAGGTTCGGGTACAAAACAGAAAAATGAGCCAACTGCCCATCCCCAGCCCCTATGCTCTTTTGCCTCAGCAGGGCCTTGAGCCTGTGCTTCCTGGGCATTCCACCCACACCATGTGTGAGGTTAGCTGCTGGCAGGGTCTGCATCCTTAGCTAATGCCGGGGGAAGCCACCTGCCTTCCAAAACCCGCCAGAGAAACAGTCCCTGTGCAAAAACATGGCACCCACCTCAACTGCTCTAACTCTGTGCCTATCAACTACAAGAAAGTAGAAAAAAAAAAAAAAAAGGAAAGTAGAGGTCACATGGCACCCTAGGGAGGGCCAGGGAGGAAGAGCAGAGACACTGGGAGTGGGTGGAAAGGACACGCATTTCAGCTGAACTTCAGACAGATTAATTCCAAGTTCCCACAGAGAAGCAACGAGAGTTCGTTCTAGGAGGCTCGCCCATGCTAACTGCTAAGCTTCCTTTGCCAGGAGACACCGAGCCCTCGGTGCAGCTCTCCTGCTCCGCCCGAGGCCAACCTGAGGTCAGAGCCACAGCACCTCAGTCTCTCGGGCTCTTCTGTAGCTTCAGTCACCAGCCTGGTTTCTGGCTTGTCGGCCATACAAGGAAAACGGCTATGGCACTTTCAGTGGGTGCAGCCTCTGACCTGACCCAAAGGCCCACCCTACCCTTGGCCTCCCACAGGACCCCATTTGGGCGCACCTCACACAGTCGTGCAGCAGGTCCTGGCAGATGATGCACGTGAGCGTCTCCTCCATCTTGTCTGGCTTCATGGCCTCGGCTCTGACGTCAAGGGCAGCGGGAGGGTCTCTGCCTGGGTCTGTGACCAGTATGGGCAGGTTAAGGTCTGGCTCCCCATCTGCAAGGGAAGGGACACATTCTGACCGTCATGACCATGGAGGCAACACATCTCTTGTATTTACAGATGTCTTAAACTGTGGACAGAAGACCTCTTCCTTTGTGTATTTCAAAGGGCATTTTTAAGAAGGTTCAAAATAAGTCTCCTAATCTGGTATATTTAAATATTGTTTTAGAACAGTTAATAGTATAAAAAGACACTCAGGATACGTAGGTACGAGAAAAGGCCAGTTGTCAAATAGCATTTGTGTATGAAGTCATTTTTGTTTAAATAAAAAAATGTGACTCATATGCATACAGCAAAGTGCTAGAAAATACAGACCATCAGATGTTACCAGGAGCACTGATGAACCTATTTGCAGGGCAGGAACAGAGACAGAGACCTAGAGAGACTTGTGGATACAGTTGGGGAAGCAGAGGTAGGGCAAATTGGGAGAGCAGCATTGACATATTTCACACACTATCATATATAAAATAAATAGCCAGTGGGAATC
>NW_011494884.1:2468702-2470062 GCF_000754665.1 Bison bison bison
GGGGTGGTGAGAAGGAGGCTCAAGAAGGATGGCATATAAGTATATGTATAGCCGATTCTTATTGCTGCACAGCAGAAACTAATATAATGCTGTAAAGCAACTATACTCCAATTAAAAAATAATTAAACTTAAAAATGTTACCAGGAGCTTAAAATCTCTTCTTTTTTTTTGGCTGACATGTTTAATTTTTCTATATCACAGATTAATTTTTACTTTTAATTTATTAGAGAAACATGATTTAAAAAGTCAAATATTTAAAAGAAAACAAAAGCAGCAGCCCTCTGCCCCAGCCTCTGCTCACCTTCACCATCTCCCCCTCCTCTGAGGAAAGGACTTTCTTGCTGCCTAACAATGTCTTTTAGCTGTTTCTTCTGGTCCCAGCCTCTGTGTTTCTGGGTTGTCACACTACATTTACGCTGAAGATTTTAGGTATCTCCTGATATTCATTAAAACAGAGAAGGATTTTGCCCTTTGAGTAGCCTTCCCAATATTATTCTAACACAATTATTGGGTCAGTATATTGTAGGTATATTACTATGCTTAAATAGTCTGTTCAGTCAAACAGCATATTAGAATTTCCTTTCTTATATACTTTTTCATTTCTGATAATTAAAAATGGCTTCATTTTTATACTTGTTTATGTATCTGTTGCCAATTCATTCCACACCTTCCCAGGTCAATCAACTCATTTTCCACTCAATACACTAGACAATACAGTTTCTTTCTAAGGCCCATCTTCCTTCCCATCACACTGCTCCAATCCACGGGCAGCCCTCAGGTCTGCCTTACAGCTACTGTCTTACCAACTACATTTCCAAAGATTTTTTACAGTCTTTTTAACTTTCGCTTTTAAAGCATAGATTTTTCTCTAAATTGTCTTTAATGTGAAGTTTCAAACTATCACTTAAAGATAACATACTCTTAAAAATTGGCTGTTGTATCAGGACAGAGTCATAACTCGAGAATATGGCTTCCAGGGGCTTCCCTGGTAGCTCAGTGGTAAAAAAAACCTGCCTGCTAATGCAGGATGGAGAAGGCGATGCCACCCCTCTCCAGTACTTTTGCCTGGAAAATCCCATGGATGGAGGAGCCCTGTAGGCTGTAGTCCATGGGGTTGCTCAGAGTTCGACACGACTGAGCGACTTCACTTTCACTTTTCACCTTCATGCACTGGAGAAGGAAATGGCAACCCACTCCAGTATTCTTGCCTGGAGAATCCCATGGATGGAGGAGCTCTGTAGGCTGCAGTCCATGGGGTCGCTAAGAGTCAGACACGACTGAGCGACTTCATTTTCACTTTTCACCTTCATGCACTGGAGAAGGAAATGGCAACCCACTCCAGTATTCTTGCCTGGAGAAT
>NW_011494884.1:2470162-2470858 GCF_000754665.1 Bison bison bison
TTAAGGTTGAAAGGGCAGGGACAGACTCCAAAAGACCAGGAACTTTCTGAGGTGATAGAAATGTTCTGTATCTTGATGGTAGTGGTGCCTCCATTTCTCAAAACTCATTGAACACCTAAAAGGGGCAAATTTTACTAAGTGTGAACTATGCTTCCATAACCCTTAAACCTTATTTGCCCAAACACTCCACATTATAGGAAGTATTTTGTTACATTTATTGAGGTGAATTTCACCTGTGCTCAAGACTGTCCCATTACACTGAACAAAACCACCAGGATGGTCTCACAGCCCCAGAGCCAGGCTGGTCACTGTGGCACCGGAGTGGGGCTTTAATAGGCTTCTCCATGCCAGAACATCAGCATTCCAATTGAGAACTAGAATATTGTGTGCTTGTCTTTCAGTTCATTAATCTCTCCATGGCTGGTATGCATTTCTGCCACTCTCCAAGAATGGGGAGCTCTTTGGGAAGGTGAGGACTCCCACTTCCCCCCAACACACATCAACTCAGCTCTCCCTTTTTCTCAAAATAATGCCTAGTACATAGCAGGTGTGTAACAGTTTTAAAATAATCAAGTTCTATAACCTGTGTGCCCCCCAAAATTATACACTGAAACCCTATCCCCTAAAGTGACTGTATTTAGAGAGAGTGACTGTGGATGATAAAGTTAAATAAGATCATCAGTGTAGGGCCTTAAT
>NW_011494884.1:2470958-2477626 GCF_000754665.1 Bison bison bison
GGGGTCGCTAAGAGTCAGACACGACTGAGCGACTTCACTTTCACTTTTCACCTTCATGCACTGGAGAAGGAAATGGCAACCCACTCCAGTATTCTTGCCTGGAGAATCCCAGGGACAGGGGAGCCTGGTGGGCTGCTGTCTATGGGGTCGCACAGAGTCAGACACGACTGAAGTGACTTAGCAGCAGCAGCAGCAGCAGCTAATGCAGGAGACATGGGTTTGATCCCTGATCTGGGAAGACCCCTCATACCACAACTAAACCCGTGCACCACAACTACTGAGCCTGTGCTCTGGAGCCTCAGAGCCACAACAATTGAAGCCTGCAAGCCCCAGAGCCCGAGCTCTGCAACGAGAAGCCACGACAGTGAGAAGCGCACACGTGTCACCAGAGAGTAGCCCTGTTTGCTGTAACTAGAGAAAAACTTGTGCAGCAATGAAGACCCAGCATAGCCAAAAAAAAAAAAAAAAAAAGAATGCAGTTTGCAGACTGATAACATATCCTGGCAGTAAACACAGTTCAATCCCAATGGTACAAACAGTAAAGAAAGGGCCCAGGCTGCCATCTGCTGTCAGCCTAAGACAGCATCCTCAGGCTTTGGCAGACGGTGGGGCCCCAACAGGTACAGGTTGGATGGTCCTGCTGGGGCCCTGAGGTTACATGAAACCTTGAGATTCTGACCTGCTTTTACTCTCTTCTTAACAGGCTCCAAATCCTCCTGATCCTGGGGTTCCGACAGAGAAAAGGAAGCCCCCTCTCTGTCTGGGAGAGTTAAAGGGAAGCTGGAGATTTCATCACTTGTCACAGATGGACCACACCCCTTTGGAGAGATGTCTGTACCTCTGGAGCCTGTGAGAGGGACAAACAAGAAAGTCTGATTCACCCACCTCAGAAGAAGAGACAGCAGATTGAAGTGTCACTAATTCAAACTAGGCACAGGGGATGCAAGATGCCGTTAAAAAACCCAGAAAACTGGAAGCGTTCATTCTATGTGATTTTTACAGTATATGAATTATATAACCTGTAAAAAATACCACACTGCTATAGTCCCCTATCCCCAGGCTTTCTCTTGAGGATGGAACAAGACAGCAACTGCTACAGAAACCTTACTACTGACAGCCTGATGCCTGACGCCACCACTGAACTCCTCAGTGCTTGTCTGTCCCCGTAACAACACAGGGCAGGAAGAGTGAATAGAAAGCACTGTAGCTACCGCCCCGAGACCCCCATTCTCACTGGAGCTGGAGGGAGGCCCTCGGCCTGAGGAGGTGGGCTCCATGGAAGAGGTAGAGGCCGTGGGGAAGAGGTCCGATGTGGACGTCGATGGCTGTGGTTCCTCAAAGCACACCTGAGTGGCGGGCGACGACAGCAGGACCTGGGGATCCTGAGGATCGTCACCTTGCCCTGCACCTGAGGTATCTTTGGTCACGTGGAACACATTTTCTTTATTAGCTTCTGTGAACACAGAAGGAGCAGGAGGAAAATACAGTCAGGGCACAGATGGGCACCACCGCCTCAGGCAAGCTATTCCTGTTGACGGAGACAGTCAACACACAGACCCACTTTACACACACCCACTCCTCTTGGAAAATCCCACTTACCAAAGGAGTCTTGTGTTACACCTTGCTTTTCATTTAGAGATTCGTAGAGGTATGCCACGTCTGAAAGGAATTAACCAAATCAGAGCACTGTCAGTCACGTGCCAGGTGGGAACTCACATTTCTCTTCTGTTCCCTCCCATTACCTCACAGCCACTTTGTCCTTGTCGACTATTTTGACGTATCAGCTAGTAACCACAGCTGCCAGTTTAAGGGAATTTAAAGCAAGTGATCCAAAACAACTGAACCAAAGCCAAAATAAATAAGCCTCAGGAAACTCATCTGGCATGAAGAGGCTGACTAAGGGAAGCAGAGCAACAAGGAGGGAGGAGTCTATGCCTCGCGTATTTCAAACCACCAGAAGCGGACACGAGATCCTTCTGTGTGGCCAGGGGTGGCTTTGACTATGCTGAGGACAACCTAGGGAACACCCGCCCCCTTCTTCCTATTTTGGGGGCACCATTTGAAGGACTCCCCTAATTCTGTCCTGCATCATTCTTCTTCCACAAACACAAACGTGGATGCTCAGATTGGGACAAGCTCCAGTGGAATCCTGTCTGACCTCTGCTGTCCACTGTCAAGTGTCCCAGAGCAGAGCCATCTGTGGCCTCCAGCCCCCATTCTAAGTCTTGTTCTCAATTTAGGAGTCTTTTTCTGTCAGCTTATCCCTCCCCATTCACTCACTTCTCCTTGGCTACCATTTTGAGACCTGTGGCTCATGACCACGGTGGCATTTCTGAAGAATGGCTGGGGCTCAGACTGCGAGGCCAACATTCCCATTCTTCAACAGACACTACCCACACCAAGAATCTACATAAACACAAAACGGATGCAGGTAAGCTAACATTCCTTCAGGAAATACTGGCTTCAATAAGCCTCTTCCCACAATGCTTTCCAGCTGTTTCAGGGCCCCCTGCCACACCTCACCTGTGGGTCCAGCCCAGAAAACCCCTGTCTTACTGTGTTCTGGCTCATTCTTCCTGTACACCAAGTAGATGACATCCCCAGTCTGTAAAGGGCAAGTTTGCTTCTTAACAACCTTCAGCTTGTTAATGACAGTTCCATTGGCACTGTAGGGGCAACAAAATGGAATTTATCTTACTTAAAATAACTTGGAGTTAAAAGCTCCTTTTCTACAATCAGTAGAAAAGCAGTTCAATTTTTTTTTTTTTTAATTTAAAGGGCACACAGAACATGGGATCTCATTCCCCAACCAGGGACTGAACTGACATCCCCGGCACTGGAAGTGTGAAGTCTTAATCACTGGACTAACAGAGAAGCCCCTATCACCTTGAAAATGATAAATACTCATAGGAATGATATAAACATTTGTGCCACCTTACAATTCTCTTAAGGAAATCCTTGCCTGTTGTGCTGTCACTCACAGCCAAATGATGTTGTCAAGTGTTTGAACATCTTCATTGTTCCAAACTCATGTTCTCCTCCTGGTGAAGCCCTGGAATCCACCAGCAGCATGTGCTTTGACTTCCAGCTTCTCTTCTGCACCAGACTCTGTCCACAGACCTACCCCTCCCTCCAGCAGCCTTAGCCCCTCTCAGTTCATTCGTCACATGAGCACCAACGGCCCCCATGAGACAAGCTCTGCGTGCTAAGTTGCTTCAGTTGCGTCTGACTCTGTACAACCCCGTGGACTGAAGCCTCCCAGGCTCCTCTGTCCATGGGATTTCCCAGGCAAGAATACTGGAGTTGCCATGCCTTCCTCCAGGGGATCTTCATGACCCAGGGATCACTCACATCTCTTACGTCTCTTGCATTGGCAGGCAGGTTCTTTACCACTAGTGCCACCTGGGAAGCCCTGAGACAGGCTCTGGGCAGAAGCAAATCAACACACAACTACCGATGACAGGAAGACAGTGTGATTCCTGTGCTTGGGATGCCACTCCAGTTAATCAGGGACCAGTCAATCAGGTGCTTAAACCCCTTAGTGACTCCCTACTGTTCTCAGTCTAAAGTCTGGTCTCTCCAGCATGGACATCGGGGTCTTCCTGCTGGCGCTTCTGGACCTCTGCAGTTGCTGTTCCTTCTGCATGGAACACCCCTGCCCCTCCAGCCACCTCGGCCAAGGGAGGCAGTGGCTTCTGGAAGCTGGGACAGAAGACAGCTGCTTCTCCTCTAGAGCCTCCAGAAAGAGCTGATGCCAATGAGACCTGAGTTGGACTTTGGGCCCCCTTTTGGCTTCCCTGGTGGTCTAGTGGTTCAGAGTCCGCCTGCGAATGCAGGGGACACAGGCTGTATCCCTGGTCCGGGAAGATTCTGCATGCCATGGGGCAACTAAGCCTGTGCACCACAGCTGCTGAGCCTGGTCTCTAGAGTCTGTGTGCTGCAACTATAGAAGTGCAGAAGCCTCATGCTCCACAACAAAAGAAGCCACTGCAATGAGAAGGCCATGCACAGTAAGGAAGAGTAGCCCGCGCTTGCCACAACTAGAGGAAGCCTGGTACAGCAACGAAGACCCAGCAGAGCCTAAAATAAGCGAATAAATATTAAAAAAGAAAATCAGGGACCACACTGCTGGATGGGAGGGCAGCGGATACTACTGGGAGAGACAGAAGCCTGAGTCAGATGGGACAGGAGGCGCCTCCCTGAGGAGGTCCTCCTGAGTGGACAGAGACTAGACTGCAACCAAGGGGAGGAGCGCACCTGAGCAACCTCCTCCCCCTTAGCCAATTTTGGGCACTTGGTCTGCCCCGGCCCTAACTCCTTGGCTGCACTCTTACGACTCCCAGTGAGGAAGAGGCTCTAGCCTGGCCTCTGAGCAGGCTTCCACTACTCTAGATTTCTGTATAGGGCCAGACAGTAAATAGTGCAGGCAGTGTTGTCATACCATCTCTTGTTTCGAGTCCTCAGCAGCTGGCAGCAGGTCCCTGGAAGGCTGGGCTGCCTTCCCAGTAAAAGCCCACTTACAGAGACCAGCAAAGCTGTCTCACACAGCCGCGGCTCTGCTGCCAGGCTCAAGATCCATCCTCAAGCTCTTTCTAACCCAAAAGTCTGATTTCACTTTTCTGCTTAAAAAGTGAAAGTGAAGTCACTCAGTCGTGTCCGACTCTGCGACCCCATGGACTGTAGCCTACAGGCTCCTCCATCCATGGGATTTTCCAGGCAAGAATACTGGAGTGGGTTGCCATTTCCTTCTCCAAGGGGTGCTTAAACCCTTAGTGACTCCTTACTGTTCTCAGACTAAAGTCCGGTCTCTCTAGTGTGGACATCAGGGTCTTCCTGCTGGCACTCTGGACCTCTGCAGCTGCTGTTTCTTCTGCGTGGAACACCCCTGCCCCTCCAGCCACCTCGGCCAAGGGAGGCAGTGGCTTCTGGAAGCTGGGACAGAAGACAGCTGATTCTCCTCTAGAGCCTCCAGAAAGAGCTGACACCAATGAGACCTGAGTTGGACTTTGGGCCCCCAGGCCTATAATATCCCAGATTGCTGTTGTTTTCAGCCACTGAGCCTTTGGTTATTACAACAACAGTATAATAGTATAATCCTATTAATACAAAATAAATATGTATATATTTTTAGTGGGTGAGTGCAATTTGGAAAGCTTTTCACTTTCACACACTACTTATGTGGTGTAATAGTAAAATAGAAAGGCAAACTTCTTGATTTGGGGAAGCCTAACTTGCATATGTTTGTAAAAGCCCAAAATGTATCACTGCCTTTTAAGTCTTACTTCTGAGACATTTTTGCTTTAATCTGAAAACATTCAAGAATTGTCACTAGCACCAGTGTCACTAAGTAGCCCATCCTAGAAGCCCGAAAATATATCTCCCAATACCCAGAGACCCTAGCAGACTTCTGAGCTATAGAAAGTGGGCCTTTGTCTCTTCTCTGCAATCACTGGCTAAAGTCGGCTTCCTGAAGCTATGAGGAAACAGGAACGAAGTTCAGAAAGAGCTTACCTGGTATCTTCCAGTGATACCTGACCAGATTTTTCATCCACTGTAATTTTACAGTGATCTCCAGAGACCAATTTATTGCCAGGGAATGAAAGGTCACAACCTAAAACAGAGAGGAGGGTGTGCAGAGAAGGGGAATACAACTGTGGGTACTGGGTACAACACTATGCTTTGTTTAATGATATCATACGACCAGAAGTCAAGACCCACTAAGTCAAGACCCAAAAAGCATTTAAGTGTTAATCCAAAAGGAAAAGGGACTATGTTTTGAACCTTTCTGCTTCCTCATTACCCAGAGGATATACCCCATCAACACCTCTAGCGATACATCAACTGCTTCATGGTGACGTTTTACAATATGCACATGTATGCAGACAACCTGGTAAGTATTATAGAACTTTGAGAAAAACCTAAGGGGCTTATTAAATATCTTCAGTATCGTAGTCCTGAATTTCTTCTGTGTAATCTAAGGTTTCATAAATGGTCACAAAATTGAAGCAATGACAGATTCACAAAAATATGACTGAGTTATCACAGGCACACGTACACGTTTAAGAAAATTTAAAACAAAACAGGGATGTATCTATAGCTGAATACAATCATTGTATTCTCATTAAATCCAAGGGGGAAATCCTCAAATACTTTGTTCTCTCCTAAAATCAAAAGAATAAACGCTTTCAGGAGTGTTTTAATACCAAGTCACTAATCTGCCTATGATAGGTTTGCACCGTAGCTACTAAGGTTTATAGTAGCTTTATTTATTGTTTGGGGCCATGCCCTGCAACTTGTAGGATTTTAGTTCCTCAACCAGGGATTGAGTCTGCGCCCTTGGCAGTGAAAGCACACAGTCCTAACCACTGGACAGCTAGGGAATTCCCTACAGTAGCTTTATTTTTAATAACCAAACGTGGGAAGCAGTACAGTACAAGTACCCATCAACTGGTGGCGAATTAATACACACACTGCAGAACACCACCCAGCAACAACAAGGAACACACTTGATACACATAACTGCCAAGGGTGAACCTCAAAAGCACCAGCCAAGAGAAAGAAGCCGGACCCAAAGACAGTGCTGCGATAATGTGTGATTTCCCTTAGATGGCTTTAGATGGTGTTCTGGAAAAGGCAGAACTACAGGGAGAGAAATCATATAGGTGAGT
>NW_011494884.1:2477726-2481089 GCF_000754665.1 Bison bison bison
ATCAACACCTCTAGCGATACATCAACTGCTTCATGGTGACGTTTTACAATATGCACATGTATGCAGACAACCTGGTAAGTATTATAGAACTTTGAGAAAAACCTAAGGGGCTTATTAAATATCTTCAGTATCGTAGTCCTGAATTTCTTCTGTGTAAGGTTTCATAAATGGTCACAAAATTGAAGCAATGACAGATTCACAAAAATATGACTGAGTTATCACAGGCACACGTACACGTTTAAGAAAATTTAAAACAAAACAGGGATGTATCTATAGCTGAATACAATCATTGTATTCTCATTAAATCCAAGGGGGAAATCCTCAAATACTTTGTTTTGCCCAAACACTCCACATTATGGGAAGTATTTTGTTACATTTATCTGAGGTGAATTTCACCTGTGCTCAAGACTGTCCCATTACACTGAACAAAACCACCAGGATGGTCTCACAGCCCCAGAGCCAGGCTGGTCACTGTGGCACCGGAGTGGGGCTTTAATAGGCTTCTCCATGCCAGAACATCAGCATTCCAATTGAGAACTAGAATATTGTGTGCTTGTCTTTCAGTTCATTAATCTCTCCATGGCTGGTATGCATTTCTGCCACTCTCCAAGAATGGGGAGCTCTTTGGGAAGGTGAGGACTCCCACTTCCCCCCAACACACATCAACTCAGCTCTCCCTTTTTCTCAAAATAATGCCTAGTACATAGCAGGTGTGTAACAGTTTTAAAATAATCAAGTTCTATAACCTGTGTGCCCCCCAAAATTATACACTGAAACCCTATCCCCTAAAGTGACTGTATTTAGAGAGAGTGACTGTGGATGATAAAGTTAAATAAGATCATCAGTGTAGGGCCTTAATTGGAGAGGGGTTGAAATACTTGTAAGAGGGAGACACCACAGGTCTCTTGGTCCAGTATGCGAGGACAGAAAGAGAAGGCAGCTCTCTGTGACCCAGGAAGAAGAGTTCTTATCAGGAAACAAATCAACTGACACCTTGATCTTGGACTTCCGAGAAATAAATTTCTGTTGTTTAAGCTTCCTGATCTGTGGTATTTTGTTATGGAGGCCTAAGCAGATTTTTAAACTCTACGTTTTGCTGGAAAGGTTAATACATTCAAGGAAAGGACTTTCACTGAATCAGCTCAACTACATATTTACGTTCCTTGCTTTGTTGTTCAGTCACGTCCAACTCTTTGCAACTCCATGGACTGCAGCACACCAGGCTGCCTTGTCCCTCTTTATCTCCTGGAGTTTGCCCAAGTTCATGTCCATTGAATCAGTGATGCTATCCAACCACCTCATCCTCCGTTGCCCTCTTCTCCTTTTGCCTTCAATCTTTCCCATCATCAAGGTCTTTTCCAATGAGTCGACTGTTTGCATCAGGTGGCCAAAGTATTGGAGCTTCCTTGTATTAACGTGTAAAGTGATACTATAGTGTTGTGTTATAATAACAATGGCTAACGTTAAGTGCTAACTCTTAGCTAGGCTTCTTTTAATCTTCACAGTGACCCTATTAAGTAGGTACAAAGGCATTGAAATGTAAATTTTTAACCCAAAGTAAGTTGTGCTGTGGTGGTGCTGCTGCTGCTTCTGCTGGTGTCATGGTGGCCCTGGAGGTGGCGGTCTCCAGGGCTTCTGCTCTTCATCAAACATCCATTTACATGAATTAACACATCTTGAAAAGTTTCTAATAATCCATAAATATTTTTAAAGTTGTAAAAAAAATAATAACTTGATCCTGGGGTTTAAGACTGTCTCCCAAAAGACCCCAACAGAAAAACAGGTACAGGTACATCGTACTGGGTAAAATGAAGCCGAAAAATACTTGCTTTTAAATAGTAATCTTTTCTCATTCTCTCTTGTTTAAAGTATAAAGTCAGAATAACAATGTATTATTTTCATTTTAAAAAATATTTATTTATTTGGTTGCATCTGGTCTAAGTTGCATCATGTGAACTTAATTGGGGCATGTGGGATCTAGTTCCCTGACCAGGGATGGAACTCCAGTTCCCCTGCATTGGAAGTGCGGAGTCTCAGACACTGCACCACCAAGGAATTTCCAGAGTCACAATTTATTAATTTGCATAAAACCAAAATATTTTGGTTGGCCTCATCAGTGCACTGCACTCTCAGTATAAAAGCTACAAGGGAGGTTAAATTATCAGAGGTCTAGAGGCAGTACACGACTGAGCAACTTCACTTTCAGTTTTCACTTTCACGCACTGGAGAAGGAAATGGCAACCCACTCCAGCGTTCTTGCCTGGAGAATCCCAGGGACGGGGGAGCCTGGTGGGCTGCCGTCTATGGGGTCGTACAGAGTCAGACATGACTGAAGTGACTTAGCAGCAGCAAAGGCAGTAAGCATGGAGGGTGAGGGCTCTTCCTCTCACTACTTGTGTGACTTTCTTCAAGTCCTTAGCTTCCCCTTTCATTAAATCAACAAATATTTGAGCAACTCTATTCTAAGAGCTGGGACTTGAGATCTTTTTAATGTAGTTGTTTACAGCTATAAATTTCCCTCTAAGCACTGCTTATCTGCATCCCCTAAGTTTTGGTACATTATAGTTTGGGGCTTCCCTGATAGCTCAGCTGGTAAAGAATCCTCCTGCAATGCGGGAGGTCTGGGTTCAAACCCTGGGTTGGGAAGATCCCCTGGAGAAGGGAAAGGCTACCCACTCCAGTATTCTGGCCTGGAGGTCCATGGACTATATAGTCCATGCGGAGAAGGAAATGGCAACCCACTCCAGTATTCTTGCCTGGAGAATCCTGGTGGGCTGCTTTCCATAAGGTCGCACAGAGTCGGACACAACTGAGGCGACTTAGCATGCATGCATGCATGCATATAGTCCATGGGGTCGCAAAGAGTTGGACATGACTGAGCGATTTTCACATATGATATTTTTACTTATGTCAAGATATTTTCTAATTTCCCTTTGGATTTCTTCTTAGACCCACTGCTTCTTTAAGAATGTTATTTAATTTCCACATATCTGTGGATTTTCCAGTGTTCCTTCTGCTTTGCTTTCTAATTTCATTTCTATTAAGGTTAGAGAAGATGCTTTGGGTAGTAATAAACTTGAGAAGATTGCATTCCCGGGGATAAATTATTGTAACTACTTCATAAAGTTGTGGTGAGGATTAAATAACCTGAATGAAGCACTCAGAAGTGACTGGGCAGACCGTTAAGTGAATACATGGCAGCTGTTATACGAAAGCCCATTCCACTGGAAAAACTGGACGGCAGAATGCGCCCCGCCCAGGGTCCTCCCATAGTCCGGTGGGCCCGGTCTCGCCCTGCTCCTATCATCAGGCTTCCGCCCTCAGCCCCCGGCTTCTGTCCTTCGGTCCCCGTCCCCCACCCCC
>NW_011494884.1:2481189-2503715 GCF_000754665.1 Bison bison bison
CACCCCCATCCCGGGTCCCTGATCCCCGCCCCCGTGCCCTGACCCATCCCCAGGCTTGTCCCCCGCCGGTCCCACGTTTCCCATGCCCGCTCTCCGCCCCGCACCTCTTCTTCGCCCGATGGTCCACTCCCGTTTCCTCAGGAGGACGTGCGGCTCGCCCTCCTCGGCGCCCAGGCGAAGAAGCCTTCCCCACGGCTGCTGCTGGGGCGGCTGCTCGCCTTCCCCCGGCCGCTCCATCGGATTCACATCTGACGAGACCCGGAAACGTCGGGTGAAACCCGGACCGCAAGGGCAGAGGCTGCGGCCTGCCGCTCCTCCTCGGCGCCCGCGCCCCACCGCTGCGGCCCGCGCCGCGAGCCTCCCCAGCGTCCCGCCGGACGCCCGCGCCCGTCGCCAGCTTACCCCCCGCCCGCGCCGAACCCGGAACCGGCCGCGCAGCCACCGCTGCTGTCAACAGACATCGCAGATCCCTCAGCTGATCCGCTGGGCGGGGCCCACAGCGTCCTTGCCCTGCGATTGGCGGGCGGTGGCAACCACTGAACGCGGCGGCTAGAGTGGAACCTGGGGGACGGGCATCGAGAGTGGACACGTGGAGGCTAGCGGAGCATGCGCAGAGGATAGGTTGCGGGCTTGGACGCCATCTTTGATGTTGGCCGGGACAACTTGGTGTTCCCGGATCTCGGAAGTAGCTGAGGTCAGCCACATGTTAAGTCCGCGCAAAGGGGTCAGAGTAACGAGCATTGGGCACCAAAGCAAATTCCCAAAGCTGCGTTGGAAGTGCAGATGGCGTTTAGAAGTGCGAAGCGACGGTCTGCCTTACATCTGACGAGGTAAATGCAAGTTGAAATTTCCCAAGGCCATTTTTCTGGCGATCGGAAAGTTGATAGTACCCTGGGAGAGCTCTGGAAAGCGCGAGCATCTCCGCATTGGTTGGCACCTCTTGGAGGCGGTGATACAGTCTCCGTTTTAAACGCACGTTTCCTGGACTCAAACGATGCTGCCTTTTGGGATCTGGCGGCGCTTCGGTGAGTGTTCCAAAGGAGATTGATCTGGGATCGTCCGTGTTGAGCGGGTGAGAGTGAAAGTGCCGAGTCCCGGGAGCCGGCCGTGCGGTTCAGAGTAGCGAGGCCACGTCTGACCGACCAGGACGTCGACAAGGAAGTAGCCACCCGTTTGTGTAAGGAATAAATGGGTCCATAGGCTCACAAAAATAATGTGAAAGGACAGGAAATGCCTTGTGAAGAAAGAGTAGCAGTCACGGGAGTGAGGGAGACATCTTACATCATTTGTAGTTTTTACCGTTTTTGTTCATTACATTTTTCCCTTCAAATAAGAAAATGTAAATTTTTTTTCTCTGAGACTGTTTCTCGGTGTTATTTTGTGGGGGACTTAGGCTACTGCACTCGTTCTCTGAACCAGGGCTTAGCCTGGCATCGGGAGTTCTTTGAGGGCTTTTTTCACTCTACACAAGGCAGATCTTTCATAGAAGCAGGATGAAGCTGAGCCAAAGGAACAACCCACTCTTAATGGGTGACAGTTTTCTGAACCTAGGGGTCAGTGAAGCAACTCAGGCCAAAGTCAGCTAGTGGTAAAAAAAAAAAAGTGTATCTCTCCTGTTAGTCTCAGATTCAGGACATAGGAAAGGCCAGAATTGAAAATTGCTCTTTTAGATGGAAGAGAATAAAATCACAGCACCCTATTGGACATTTTGGGTATTGGAGACACTCAGTTCAATCAGTTCAGTCGCTTAGTCATGTCCGACTCTTTGCAACCCCATGAATTGCAGCACACCAGGCCTCCCTGTCCATCACCAACTCCCGGAGTTCACCCAAACTCATGTCCATCGAGTCGGTGATGCCATCCAGCCAATCTCATCCTCTGTAGTCCCCTTCTCCTCCTGCCCCCAATTGAGAGGCTAATCAGGCCTTTTTGTTCAAGTGAAAATACCATACTCCATAACATGGCTGGTCTAGCTCCAGTAGCAACTTGGCTTTACAAGAACTGGCAGCTACTGTCAGGTTGAAACATTATCCTCTCTGGCCCTGCCCCCGCCAACCCCTTTCACCTCAAGCAAATTCACTGGGTCAATAGGGTCCTTGATTCACAGACATTCTCTTAAAGTCTGGGCTTAATTCACTCATGGTTTGGTTTTGGTGTCCAGCGGACCCCAGTGGCTCACCAGCTGTGTTGATATGAAAGCAGACATACTTTACTTAATGGCCAGAACCGAAGACTATTCTCAGAGCTCTGGCCAATACTCACCTTGACTTTTTGACCCTTGAATTGTTGCCAGTGGTGTAGTTGTCTGATCTGTCACTTTGAAGAGTAGACCAACAGATTAAAGACATTACTCTTTGGGGCTGCAGTCTTAGCTCAGCTGGTAAAGAATCTGCCTGCAATGCAGGAGACCCAGTTTCAATTCTTGGGTTGGGAAGATCCCCTGGAGAAGGGATAGGCTTCCCACTTGGGTTTTCCTGGTGGCTCAAATGGTAAAGAATCCACCTGCAATGCAGGAGACCTGGGCTCGATCCCTGAGTTGGGAAGATTCTCCGGAGGAGGGCATGGCAACCCACTTCAGTATTCTTGCCTGGAGAATCCTCATGGACAGAGGAGTCTGATGGGCTATAGTCCATGGGGTTGCAAAGAGTCAGAGACAACTGAGCGACTAAGCACAGCACAGCTTCAGACTGTCTAGATCAGTTGTAGATGTATTGGGGCTTCCCTGGTAGCTCAGTTGGTAAAGAATCTGTTTGCAGCACAGGAGACCTGGGCTCAATCCCCGGGTCGGGAAGATCCTCTGGAGAAGGGCATGGCAACACACTCCAGTATTCTTGCCTGGAAAATTAGGGACAGAGGAGCCTGGCAAGGCATAGTCCATGGGGTCCCAAGAGTCGGACACGACTTAGTGGCTAAACCACTATTTTTGATGAAGACAAACAGAATTAAGCTCTCAAGCCTGCCCCTTCCTGATCACTGACTACCACTTGCAATAGAAATCACCCTGGAAATTCCAGTGTACCCCCCATCATAGGCTGGCAGAAGTAAAGGATTTTATGTTCCTGATGTAGAAGCCAGCAGTTAACTTGGGAGGTAGCAAAGCTTATGCTTTGTTCTGTTGAGGGGGACTTGTACCTCCTGGCAAAAGTTGCCCCATTGATTTTGTGTTAAAAGAGGACACATGGGGCGCTGACCTCCCTATTCGTGGGAAACTGTCTGCCCTTTGACCCCGTCTCAGGGCTGCCAGGGATGTCTCACCACTGTTGAGACATTTTTTCAGAAGAAGGTGGTTTTTCATCTGACAAGCCAATTCTGGACACATTGACTTGGCCCTTGAAATGAAATGAAACTTAACACGTGTTTTTTGTTGTTGTTGTTAAAAGGCTTAAAATGTATTTTAATAAGTTCATGTTGCATTATTTCATTTCTCAGAAAAACTTCAAAGGTATTAGGGACAAATCAAACATGGTACACCAATAAAAAATGCACAGCATAACTCCCTAAGATAGGCAAAGCTAAGAGCTACCGTCTGACATTCAGCATACAGCAACCCTGTTCTCAAGATTGTACTAGGCCTGTCAAGTAAGCTGTGAATGGCAACATCACAGACACAAAAGGGCCATTTCTGGGTTGTCCTTACCCAAGGAAAAGATGGAGGCAAGTTTAACACAAGATTTTTTAAAGATACACTAAATGAAAATCTTTAAGAGAAAATGTCTTCCTTGGGACATGAAAGGGTAATATATGGGACATAACAGAACCGTATGTATGTTGTCTGTGACCTCTGTGGACATGTGCCTTAATTCCCACCTGGGAGTGATTGGAACAGTGGGGCCAAGGTCATTGGGGGATGTTTGGTTTTTGTGGTGTATGTGGCAGGATCTCTGGGGTGAGACAGTGCACTAAGTCGTGTCCGACTCTTGCGACCCCATGGACTGTAGCCTGCCAGGCTCCTCTGTCTATGGGATTCTCCAGGCAAGAATACTGGAGTGGGTTGCCATTTCCTTCTCCAGGTGAACACGTGTTTTTGATTGGCCCATTTGCCATCTAACAATGATCTATCTTTTGTAATAAAGTTTATACAACCATGACTGATAGTCAAGGTATTCAAGGGACCTGCCAAACTCCTTCATCATTTCCTCTTCTACTCACCTAAGTTGGGTTGTTTGGTTACTATATTAATTTCCCATCACTGCTGCTGCTAAGTCACTTCAGTCGTGTCCAACTCTGTGTGACCCCATAGACGGCAGCCCACCAGGCTCCCCCGTCCCTGGGACTCTCCAGGCAAGAACACTGGAGTGGGTTGCCATTTCCTTCTCCAATGCATGAAAGTGAAAGTGAAGTCACTCAGTCATGTCTGACTCTTAGCAACCCCATGGACTGCACCCCACCAGGCTCCTCTGTCCATGGCACTCTCCAGGCAAGAGTACTGGAGTGGGGTGCCATTGCCCTCTCCATGGTACTGTAACTAATTATTGCAAATTAGTGGCTTAAAATAATACAAATTTAACAGTTTTTGAGGTTAGAAGTCCAAAATGGGTCTTGTTGGGCTAAAATCAAGGTATTGGCAGAATGTATTCCTTCTAAAGTTTCTAGGGGAGAATATTTTTCCTTGTCTTTTCCAGCATTCCTTGGCCCATGGCTTCTTCCTCTGTCTTCAAAGCCAGCAGTGCCCAGCTAAGTGTTTTTCAACATGCTATGTCTCTGACAAGTACCTCCATCTTTCACCTATAAGGACCCTTGTGATTAAATTGTATCCACCTGGATATCCAGAGTACTCTCCCTATCTAAAGGTTCATAATTTCATCACATATAAAGAGTTACTTTTGCTGTATAAGGGAACCTATTCACAGAGAATAGGAAGTGGACATAGTTGGAGGCCGCTATTCTGCCTACCCCAGTTTCTAAACTCTGCTGTTCTTAAATCTCTACTTGCCTGATTCCTGAATAATACTTAAGAAAAAATGGCAGGGAACTTCCCTTGTGGACCAGTGGTTAAGAATCTGCCTGCCAGTGCAGGGGACATGGGTTCAATCCCTGGTCTTGGAAAATTCCACATGCTGTAGGGACAACTGAGCCCATGCTCTAGAGTTTACAAGCCACAACTACTGAAGCCTTTGTGCCCTAGAGCCTGTGCTCTGCAATAAGGGAGGCCACCACAATGAGAAACCCTCACACCACAACAAAGAATATCCGTTGCTTGCTGCAACTAGAGAAAGCCCGAGTGCAGCTGGGAAGACCCAGCACAGACAAAAATAAGTAAATAAAGTTAAAAAAAAAAGAAGGTAAATATGTGAGATTATACAGGCTGTGTTTTAGGTTTCCACCCTCACCATTCCCTGGAATGGTGCTTCCTTGTTTCACTGATGAGCAACAACAAGCAGGCCTGTGTTATCCCTTCCAGGTGGCTATCCAGAAAGAATCCTCAGGGATGAAAATAAAGTTTAATTCTGCTTTGTTCAGCTGAATTTTCTTGGAGTAAGACAGTCTTGAATCATGAGAATAATTATTACTTGATTAAGTGCACTGCTTTCTGACTCCCCCTTCAGTGGCCCACATAGGCCAAAGTAGGAGATACAGTGAGTCTCTGAAATTTTTGTAAAAATGCCTTTGTCTCAGTCCACGACTTCATATCCTGGGTGTGAAATTGAGTTAATTGTTGGAAAGATAAAGATATAACTTCTGAATTGGAATACACTGAAGAGAGAGCAACAGTGTTGGTAATTTGGAGCAGGGTGACTCTTATGTCCTGGGAGATGCAGGGAGTTAATGGAGGTAGCCAGTGTTCTCTTTGCCCCTCTCATACAGCACTGATTCAACAGCTGTAGCTGGCAATGTGACCTGCAGGCAGATTTCTCATATTCACCTATGAGAAACAGGTGAAACTGTGAAAACAGAAAAACTGTGAAAACAGAAAAACTGATTTCCAGATTCCAGGCAATGTGTAATGAGTTTCAAGTTGTCTCTCCCAGCCTCACAACAAGAAAAAAGCTGAACAAGCTGGGAATCAACCATTCTTCTCAGATCTAATAGATAATTGATCCTAAAATTGTAGAGACAGCCAAATAAAGGGAATCAAAACTTCCTGGTGCAGAAGCCACTACTGGAGGCAGTGCCTGTGTGCCTGCTAGGTTGCTTCAGTTGTGTCCTATTCTTTGCGACCCTCTGGACTGTAGCCTGCCAGGCTCCTCTGTCCAAGGGATTCTCCAGGCAAGAATACTGAAATGGGTTGCTGTGCCCTCCTCCAGGGAATCTTCCTGACCAAGAGACTGGAGGCAGTACGAGGATATTAAAACTTAAAACTTGAATTGGAAAATTTCTGGAGGCTCAGTGTAGACAAGCTTGAAAGTTAACAACTCCAGAGAGTGCCAGTTTTAGAGGGGTCTTCACACTCGTGAATTTTACCTCCAGTGACCAAAGCACTCCATTTGCTCCTTGTAGGGGTAGGAGAAAAGTAACCATTTTGAATACACCCTGAGTATTCTGTTCTCCTTAACAAAAGTCTGCCCTCCAAGGGAAACTGTTCTACTAGAATTTAACCTACTGTGGTTTACTGGTACCTACATGACATAGGGGAAGGAAAAACCCCAATTTCAACCTCCTCCTGCCTGGCACACGTGGGAAGGGAAACACCCAATTCCAGTTTTCTCTAGCCTCCTATCTCACCTGAGGTAGGGGAGCAAGGAACAGAACAAAACCTGAGAAACACTTGTAAGGTCATAGCCCAGGAATACAGACTCAATTAAATACTGAGACCTAATCATAAGTTATATAGAGTGCTTCCCCAGCCCCACACATTAACTACACTCCATTAGGGACCCTGTATCATAAAAGGGGATTATAGCTGCAAGAACTGCAGAACTCAGACCTTAAGTAGTCTCTAGGGAAATCCAAGGACAAAAGGGGAGACAGTAACGAATACACCAGAGAGGAAATTTTAGCCTCTATTACCTACACCTATAGCAAACAATAAGTAAGTACCTTCTAACCAGATAAACGTAAGTCCTCACACTAAAAGCCTATTTACCTCAATTTCTTTTACCCAATATGTCATGTTTTACTTGCAACCAAAAATCTACAAGGAAGACTAAAAGACAAAAGCGGGTTGAAGAGACAGGGTAAGCATCAGGATCATACTTGGACATGGCATAGATTTTGGAAGTACGAGGGTTCTAATGGAAAAAGTGGACAACGTGTGTGCTAAGTTGCTTCAGTCATATCTGATTTTTTGCGACCCTGTGGACTGTAGCCATCAGGCTCCTCTGTCCATGGGATTCTTCAGGTAAGAATACTGGAATGGGTTGTCATGCCCTTCTCCAGGGGATCTTCCTGACCCAGGGATTGATCTTCTGTCTCTTACATCTCCTGCATTGGCAGGCAAATTCTTAAATGTGTAATATAAACATAGAAGTGGACGTTCTAAGGAAGAATCAAAATGAAGTGCTAAATGTAAAAACAAAACAAAAACCAGAAATCAAGTATGCCTTTGATGGGCTCATCAACAGACTGTATACATTGAAGGAGAGAATCGATGCACTTGTAAAAATATGCCAATAGAAATTTCCAAAGCAGAAATGAAAAGAGAAAGATGTTTTAAATGAAAGAGACTATCAAAGAACCTTGATGAAATAACAGGTGTAGCATACGTGTAAAGGAAATACCAACAGGAGGGAAAGAGAAAAGAACAAAAAATATTTGAAATAATGATGGCTGAGACTTTCCAAAATAATGACACCAAACCACAGGAATCTCAAAAAACACCAAGCAGAATAAATAACCCCCAAATTACAACGAGACATACATAAAGAAAATAGAAATTAGAGAAAACACCGAGGCAAGTAAGAAAAAAAAAATCTCACCTATTGAGAATCAGCACAAGAATTGCTTCAGATTTCTCTTCAAAAACCACGGAAGGAAGAAGAGAATGGAGTGAAATATTTAAAGCATTGAAAGGAAAAAAAAAAAAACAACCACACCCACTAAACTAGAATCCTGTAGCCTGAAAAGTTATCCTTCAAAAGTGAAGGAGATACAAGGTTCACTACACTAACAGCTCCATGGAGATTCCTAAATTCCCAATTGCACCTGAAATTGCACTGTAACTGCTGATGGCTGTGAACTTCCTAGATTGTTAAATAAAATAAATTATACTAAACTGTTAAAAAAAGAAAAAAGTGAAGGAGAGGGACTTCCCTGATGGTCCAGTGGCTAAGACCATGCTCCCAATGCAGAGGACTAAGGTTAAATCCTTGGTCAGGGAACTAGATCCTATATGCGACAACTAAGACCCAGTGTAGCCAAGGCAAAGCAAAGGAGAAATAAATACTTTTTCAGGCAAAAATTGAGAGGATTTGTTGCCAGTCATCCTGCCTTGTGAGAAATATCAAAAGTTTTTTAGAGAGAAAGAAAATGATAAAGGTTAGAAACTCAGATCTAAATGAAGAAAGGAAGATTATTAGAGAAGAAATAAGTGAAGGTAAAATGAAAACCATTTTTTCCCCTATTCTTCAAAGAGATAAGAGTTTGTTCAAAATAATAGCAACAATGTAGTTAGTAATCATAGCTGTAATAGAAGCTAGGAAGAAGGAATTGGGAATATTCTAAGATTCTTGTGTTACCATAGGCAGTACAGTGTTATTTGAAAATGAACTTGGATTAGTTACAAGTACATGTAGCAAACTCTAGGGTAACCAGTATAAAAGGATTTAAGTATAATATGCTGAGAGGAGAATAATCTTATAGAATCCTCTATTAAAAATGGTAGAAAAAGAATATGATAAAAAAGGAAAAAACAGGATAGTGCATAGAAAACAAATGGTATATATTAACCCAGCTATATAAATAATTATTAATTATCTAATTTGTTAATCATCATCAAAAGAGACTGTCCTTGTGAATTAAATCAAGACCTAACTGATGACTACAAGAAAACTTATTATTAAGACACAGATACATTAATGGTGAATGAATGGAGAAAGATATACTACATTAACAGGAGGGATAAACAGTAGAAATAAACACTTTTTCAGGCAAAAATTGAGAGGATTTGTTGCCAGTCATCCTGCCTTGTGAGAAATATCAAAAGTTTTTTAGAGAGAAAGAAAATGATAAAGGTTAGAAACTCAGATCTAAATGAAGAGAAGAAGTAAGAGTAGTTATATTAATTTCAGATAGGCTTCAGAGTGAAGTAAATTATTAGGGATATTAAGGTATATATACTAACAACAACATCAAAATATGTGAGGGAACAACTGATAGAGTTGCAAGGAGAAGTAGATTAATCCACTATTATATTTGGAGATTTCAACACTATCAGTAATGGGCAAATCCAGGAAAGGCATAGTTGAACTGAACAGCACAGTCAATCAGCTGGACTTAATAGACGTTTACAGACTACATCATTCAACAAGGGCAGAAATCACATTCTTCTCAAGTTTGTATGGAACATTCACCAAGATATGCCACATTCTGGGCAAAAAAACACACTTGAACATATTTAAAAGAAAGTAAATCATGCAAAATATGTTCTCAGACTACAATGTAATAGAAATCAGCAGATAGTTGGAAAATCCCCCAATACTTGGAAATATGGGTTAAAGAAGAACTCTCGCCAGAGATGTTTTTTAAATATTTCAAACTAAATGAAAATGAAAATACAGTTTATCAAAATTCATGAGATGCAGTGAAAGCAGTGTTTAGAAAGAAATTCATAATATTGAATGAATATATTAGAAAAGATAAAAGAACTAAAATCATTAATATACAACCTTGAAAGTAAAAGTGTGAAAGTGTTATCGTCAGTTGTGTCCAACTGTATGGGACCCCAGGGACTGTAGCCTGCCAGGCTCCTCTGTCCATAGGATTCTCCAGGCAAGAATATTGGAGTGGGTTGCCATTCCCTTCTCCAGGGAATCTTCTCAACCCAGGGATCGAACCTGGGTCTCCTGTATTGCAGGCAGATTCTTTACCGTCTGAGCTACCAGGTTATCCCTAATATAGGTAACTAGAAAATTAAACACAAACACAAAAGCAAACACAGAGTAAGATGAGGGAAAGAAAGAATTAAAATTAGATTTGAAGTGAATGAAATTGAGAACAGGAAAACAATAGACAAAAGCAATGAAACCAACAGTTGTTCTTTGGAAAGATAAAATCTCTAAACAGGCTGTCTAAGGGAAAAAAAAAGCTAGAAATTACTAACAATCAGGAAAGAAGAGGAGCCATCACTACTCATCTCATGGACAGTAAAAGAATTAGGAATATTATGAACAACCCTATGCCTACAGAATTGAAGACCTAGATGAAATAGACCAGTTCCTTGAAAGAAAGAATCTAGTAGAACTCAACAGAAGGAGAAATAGATCTATTAAAGACTGAATCAGGAGAGCCCCTCAGGAGGGAAAGGCTCTGCTGCTGTGTTGTTTGTTCTGTTGTACAGGGAAGATTTCCAATCACACAGGTGATTAGTAGCAGAGAATACTCCTTCAAATATCCTTCCTCCTATTAAGCCAGTGGGATATAAAGGTGCCAAGACAGGTGTCTGTGGCCATAGGAAGAATTAGGTTACCTTGATAAATCATTATAACCAATGATATTATTCACCAATGAGTCCTTTTAAATGGTGTTTTGATTCAGTTCCAGTGTCTACTACACAAACAATGAAATTTGGCCATCATATGCCATGACACATCCACACCATATGCTTTCACTACAGGAGCCCATCTTTAACTGAGTCATAATAGTCTAACACATTCTCATATGTAATGCATATAACAATGATATATTTAGTGCATATAAAGTACATTTTGTGAGGGTTTTTGCAGCCAAACTTGTATAATCTTGAGTGTGTGTCATCACACATTCTGTAGATTTTTCCTTTTCCAACATCTGCATGTAGGGTGGAAACAATACATGTTTTAGGATTTCACAAAGAACACTGTGCTTGGAGGAGGCAATGGCGACCCACTCCAGTACTCTTGCCTGGCAAATCCCATGGACGGAGGAGCCTGGTAGGCTGCAGTCCATGGGGTCGCTAAGAGTTGGACACGACTGAAGCGACTTAAAAGCAGCAGCAGCAGGACTTAGAGGAAAAAATGGGGGAAAGAGGTCTTTTTAAACTTACTTCAGCTGTTAGTTATAAACTAGTGAGTTTTATATTATAATATCTTATTCATGACTAAGTTTTAAAATACAGCTATGAGGGCTTCCCTGGTGGCTCAGTGGTAAAGAATCTGCCTGACAATGCAGGAGACACGACTTCCATCCCTGGTCTGGGAAGATCCCACATACTATGGAGCAACTAAGCCCGTGCACCACAACTATTGAGCCTGTGCTCTAGAGCCTGGGAATTGCAACTACTGAGTCCTTGCACCTCAAGTACTGAGGCTCATGTGCCCTAGAGCCTGTGCTCTGCAACATAAGAAGTCACCGCAATGAGAAGCCCATCCACTGCAACTAGAGTAGCCCCTGCTCTCTACAACTAGAGAAAAACCCATGCAGCAACAAAGAACCAGTACAGCCAAAAAAATAAATGAATAAACAAACAACCAAAAAGATAAAATGCAGGCATGAGATCAATGTCTGCATGTATGTATGCTTTAAGTGATGAGATTTCCATCTTGATTCTTGACCCTCTGATTTCTTTCTGATTCCAATAGAGCACACGTACTTTGAGTTCTGACACCAGGACTTTAATTTCAGCTGTTTTGCTGTTATCTTACACAAAGCATACTGAGGTCAGTAATGATTATTCATTACATTTACTTCTGTTTTTGAGAATATGACCCAGGAAAATGAAGGATTTTTTTTTAATCTTTAATTCACTTGCTTTACCAGAGGAAATTGTATTGATTTATTTAACATGTTCCTTTGCTTCATTGGTATATATATCGTTAAAAAACAAAATTCAACTGAGTAAATTTGAAGATCTAAAGCATCTGCCTGCAATGCGGGAGACCCGGGTTCGATCCCTGGGTTGGGAAGATCCCCTGGAGAAGGAAATGGCAATCCACTCCAGCACCCTTGCCTGGGAAATCCCATGGATGGAGGAGCCTGATAGGCTACAGTCCATGGGGTCGCAAAGAGTCGGACACGACTGAGCGACTTCACTTTCACTTTTTCAGTTGACTTTATACAACAATTCACAAATGGGACAGCATCCCATCTAGCAACTAGGATGGAGCTCCGAGGCACAGTACAAAATGGAAAGGTTTTAAAGGCAGAAAGGGAGTGGGACAAGAAAGTCATAAACAAAAGGAAGGGTTATTTCAGGCAAGATCACCTTCCTTTGAGGGAAGGCAGGGTCTGTCAGGCAGATTACTTCCCTGTTGCTTGCCAGGAAATTTCAGATTGGTTAAAGGCCACATTCCTGGGAGTAGCTGAACTGCAATTGGGCTAGGTATTAAGTCTTGCTTTGCTGACTCGGGGCTTAGCACAAGTGACTCCATTTCAGGCTTGTTCTTTCTTTCTTTAACAATACAAATATGTTAAAAGAAGGATTTAGAGTTCAAAGATAAAAATTACAGTGGTATCAAAACCTCCCCACAAGTAGATGGGCCCTTTCCAAACTGAAGAGTGCAGCACTGCTACTCAGAATAGAAGCAGCAACAGAAGAGTCAGGTAATATCTTCAGGAGAGGGCAAAATATGCTTCCTGAACCCCTACCATTCCTAGGAAAGATCTCTAATTATATAAGAGTACCATCCAGTAAGGACCATCTTTAAACACTACATAAAATAAAAGTTTCTCATCATCTGGAACATAAATGTTATCAGTGGTGCCAGAAGTATTGTTGAGGCCAACCTGAAAAACTTGTATACAAGGTTTTTACATATTTTATATATACTTTTATATATTTTATGTATTATAAAAACATAAAAGGAGTATATTGCAGTAAGGAAACACGTCTTTTAATGTTATAGGAAAGTTCATACAGGAAGGTCCAACCTGGAAAATCATGGCTGTTCCTCAAACCTTCCATTCTTGTTCTTGAGACAGCTGGCTTCCTCTATTCCATAGCATCCAACCCCCAAAGCAGGGGCCATTGGGGTGGCGTGACCAGCAGGCAACTGAAAGTGAATATGGCTCCCAAGAGCAGTGCACCACAGCTGAGGGCAAGCTCAGGACACACAGCCACTGGCCCCATGAAAGTCAGAGCTGGGGCTGGATGTTCCAGCAGGAGAAATGAGATGGAAAATGGGCAGCGCTTGCTCTCTCCCAGCTTCTCTGTTTGCCTTGGTGTTCTGTGTTGACCCTGCACCAGAAGGAGCACCTGGTGGGGAGTGGGAAATGTGGGTTTGTGCAGAGCTCATGAACAAAAGACGCTGCTTTTGCCTGGAGTCAGAAATCATTTCACCGTCTAAGAGTGAGTTCAGTTCAGTTGCTCAGTTGTGTCCGACTCTGAGACCCCATGGACTGCAGCACGCCAGGCTTCCCTGTCTATCACCAACTCCCAGAGCTTACTCAAACTCTTGTCCATAGAGTTGGTGATGCCATCCAACCATCTCATCCTCTGTCATCCCCTTCTCCTCCCTCCAATCTTTCCCAGCATCAGGGTCTTTTCAGATGAGTCAGTTCTTTGCATCAGGTGGCCAAAGTATTGAGTTTCAACTTCAGCATCAGTCCTCCCAATGAATATTCAGGACTGATTTCCTTTAGGGTGGACTGGTTGGATCTCTTTGCAGTTCAATAACCTCTCAAGAGTCTTCTCCAACACCACAGTTCAAAAGCATCAGTTCTTCAGTGCTCAGCTTTCTTTATAGTCCAACTCTCACATCCATACATGACTACTGGAAAAACCATAGCTTTGACTAGACGGACCTTTGTTGGCAAAGTGATGTCTCTGTTTTTAATATGCTGTCTAGGTTGGTCATAGCTTTTCTTCCAAGGAGCAAGTGTCTTTTAATTTCATGGCTGCAGTTACCATCTGCAATGATTTTGGAGCCCCCCAAAATAAAGTCTCTCACTGTTTGCATTGTTTCCCCATCTACTTTCCACCTTCTGTGGATAAAAATTTTCCTGCAGCAATTTTTCTTTCTCCATAGTTTCAAGGATGCTGTAGAGAAACTCCTGGTTTTCACTCTTTTTCTACTTAACCTTAGTTCATGAACCTTTTCCATATCCTTAAATGTTCTTGAAACAAACATTTTAGGAGCAGTCTAATATTCCACTGAATATTAAGTAATAGTTTCCTTACTATAGATTAAATGCCACATTTTCAGTCTCATAAATACTGTTCCATTACAAGTCTTATATAAAGTTTCTGAATGCACTCCTGCTTAAATCTTTAGGATAGATTTCTGGAAGTGGGATTTTATATAATAAAACAATATGAATATTGTTAAGGCCCTAGATACATGTTATGAAACTGCCTTTCAGGATGGCTGTAAGAATTCACAATTCCACTACACAGTTTAGAAAAGCACCTGCCTAACAAAATAGTTCATTTTTGTTAGAAAATATTTTTAAATTGATGTTTTCTCTTTGAGATTACAGCAACTGACATTGTCTTGTGCGCTGAGTTCTTTGCTTAAAAAGATTAAACTAGATTATTTTATATGGTTAACTTCATTTTCAAGGATTAATTCATAATCTTGTTAGTAATAAAGTAAAAGTTCATGACTAAAACTTCCTTCTTCTCTATGACTCAATCTGTGTACATTAATTTAATCCACTCACATCTGGGATAACATTCCAGAAATAAACCCCAGGGAGGCCGCCATATGGATATGTTCCTTGACTGTTCTTAAAAGTCAGGTCCAGGTGGAAAATTGACAGGAAGAATATTAACTAGCTGAAATAGCAATATGTGAAATAACAGGAGGTCTGGAGATGTTCAATACAGCAGACAAAATATCATCTATAGAAATCTTAAATTAGCCACCATGCCCTTGAAAAATCTCCAGTGGATTTTACTGCTTCTAGAAAGATCTGGGGGAATTCCTTGGCAGTCCAGTGATTAGGACTTTGCCCTTTCACTGCCAAAGGCCTGGGTTCAATTCCTGGTTGGGGAACTAAGCTACCACAAGCAACTTGGAACAGCAAAAAAAAAAAAAAAAAAAGAAGTTGGCAACTTTGTGTTTTGTAGTTGTTTGACAGTGTTAGAAATTGTGGATTTGGGCACCTCTAATTAGAACACTCATTTTCCATGTCTGTTTTCCAAGATAATGAATTAACAAGTGGCGCATGTCCAGGTAATAGATGAACAAACAGAATACAACCCAGCAATAAAATGGAATAAATTAATACAACATCATGGATAAATCCCCAAATGATTATTTTGAGTGACAGTCCAGAAAAGAAAAAGAGAAGTTATCTAGTATATGATTCCATGTATATAAAGATCTGTATGATAAAAATTAAATGTTATTGGTAGAAAGCAGATTGCCAGTTGCCTAGGGATGTGGTGGGACTGTGTGGTGGGGGGCAAGGAAGACAGAAGAATATATTACAGAGGTGCTTGATGTTTACTGTCTTGAGTCAAAAATATTTTAATGGGAATATACATATGTAAAATTTAACAAATTGTAGGTTTAATTCCAGTGTTCTGGCCTGGAGAACCCCAGGGACGGTGGAGCCTGGTGGGCTGCCGTCTATGGGGTTGCGCAGTCAGACACGAGTGAGGCGACTTAGCAGCAGCAGCAGCAACAGCAGCAGCAGCAGGTTTAACATAAGTTCAATATTTGTGTATCACTTATAGATCACAAAGCAGTAGAGGACTTCCCTGGTGGTCCTGTGGTTAAGAATCCACCTGCCAATATAGGGGAGAGGGGTTCAATCCCTGGTCCAGGAAGATTCCACATGCTGCGGGGCAACTAAGCCCTTGCCCCACAGCTACTGAGCCCACATGCCTGAAGCCCATGCTTCACAAGATAAGCCACCACAAGTAGAAGCTGGCACACTGTAACTAGAGAGTAGCCACCACTTGGTGCACCTAGAGAAAGCCTGTGCACAGTGATGAAGACCCAGAGCAGCCAAAAATAAAATTAATTTTTTAAAAAATGCAGTTGAAAAAAATCTGAAAAAAGCTGTAAGAGCTTTTAACTTTCTTGACAAAAATAATTAATAGCTTTCAAAAATAGAGTTAAGCTTATGAATTTATAAACCAGTTTATAACAGGGCATAAAAATGAACACATAATTTACATACTAATTAATCTGGTGTTTCATTAGTAAATTCTCAGGCTGCTTAAGACCATTGGAAAATATCTGAATGCATTCAGCATGGATGGGAAACACACACTGTCTTGAAAGGAAACAGTGACTCTTGGAGATGTGGGCCAAACACACAAAAAGGCAGACTCATTCTGTCACTGACATTTCTAGAATATCTGGCAGCCGTCCAGATGCCAGTCTCTAGATTAGGTCAGACTGGGCCTATGAAACCATGCTTCTGGTGACTAATATCTGACAGTCTACGAAACTTAAAAAATACTGAAGGATGAAAACGAAGATACAGAAACAAGAATTATTTTAAAGGTAAAAAAGAGAGACATTAAAATTCGCTCAGGTATAAGGCTTGCAAAGTGAGAGAGGTGACTGAGGGAAAATACTTTTTCCTCTGAGGAAAAATTTAATGAGAATTACTGCCAATGGCGATCGTGAACCTCCCGTTGCTAGGCAGGATGCTGTCTCCGGGCAACGCAGCGGCCGGGAATTGGCCAACGGACTTGCAACGATTTTAGCCAATGGAGTCTTGCGCCAGTGGGGCTTGGGCACCCTGGTCAATGGAAAACGTGAGCAATAAGTTACTAAGCAGAAAGTGATCTCTGTATAACGTACTTGTGAAAGATGGATCCCAGAAGGCACTAGCTGAACATTTATAAAGGGAAAGAAAATACTCTGTGAGCCAGATTTAAAAGTTTTGCTTGCCTTTCTAAGCCCGCTAGGCTTTCAGTGGTGTTCAGCCACGCTCATGTACTGCTGTCAATTTGGTGGCCTTTGTGCCCCAGACCACCCTCATCCTGACCTGGGCTTATACAGGAAGAGCCACCAGGGCTGGGATGCCAAAGGATCCCTGCACAGAGAAGGCAGCAACAGCGACTTCAGAGGAACACTGAAATCAGTGCTTTTATTTATGCTTTAATTTGACTTTTATGTTCTTGGTACACTAAAGGACAGAAACAGTATGAACCTAACAGGAGCAGAAGAGATTAAGAAGAGGTGGCAAGAATACACAGAAGAACTATACAAAAGAGATCTTAATGAACCAGATAGCCACGATGGTGTGATCATTCACCCAGAGCCAGGCATCCTGGAATGCAAAGTCAGATGGGCCTTAGGAAGCATCACTATGAACAAAGCTAGTGGAGTTGATGGAGTTCCAGTTGAGCTGTTTCAAACCTAAAAGATGATGCTGTGAAAGTGCTGCACTCAATATGCCAGCAAATTTGGAAAACTCAGCAGTGGCCACAGGACTGGAAACGGTCAGTTTTCATTCCAACCCCAAAGAAAGGCAATGCCAAAGAATGTTCAAACTACTGCACAATTGCACTCATCTCACACACTGGTAAAGTAATGCTCAAAATTCTTCAAGCAAGGCTTTCACAGTACGTGAACCGTGAACTTCCAGATGTTCAAACTGGATTTAGAAAAGCCGGAGGAACCAGAGATAAATTGCCAGCATCCGTTGGATCATAGAAAAAGTAAGAGTTCCAGAAAAACATCTACTTCTACTTTATTGACTATGCTAAAACATTTGACTGTGTGGATCACAACAAACTGGAAAATTCTTCAAGAGATGGGAGTACCAGACCACCTGACCTGCTTTCTGAGAAATCTGTATGCAGGTCAAGACGCAACATTTAGAACCGGACATGGAACAACGGACTGGTTCCAAATTGGGAAAGGAGTATGTCAAGGCTGTATACTGTCACCCTGCTTATTTAACTTATATGCAGAGTACATCATGTGAAATGCTGTGCTGGATGAAGCACAAGCTGGGACCAGGATTGCTGAGAGAAGTATCAATAACCTGATATGCAGGTGACACCACCCTTATGGCAGAAAGTGAAGAGGAACTAAAGAGCCTCTTGATGAAAGTGAAAGAGGAAAATGAAAAAGCTGGCTTAAAACTTAACATTCGAAAACGAAGATCATGGCATCTGGTCCCATCACTTCATGGCAGATAGATGGGGAAACAATGGAAACAGTGACAGACTTTATTTTTTTGGACTCCAAAATCACTGCAGATGGTGACTGCAGCTGTGAAATTAAAAAACGCTTGCTCCTTGGAAGAAAAGCTATGACCAACCTAGACAGCATATTAAAAACAGAGACATCACTTTGCCAACAAAGGTCCATCTAGTCAAAGCTATGGTTTTTCCAGTAGTCATGCATGGATGTGAGAGTTGGACCATAAATAAAGCTGAGTGCTGAAGAATTGATGCTTTTGAACTGTGGTGTTGGAGAAGACTCTTGAGAGGCTGTTGGACTGCAAGGATATCAAACCAGTCTATCCTAAAGGAAATCAGTCCTGAATATTCATTGGAAGGACTGAAGCTGAAGTTGAAACTCCACTACTTTGGCCACCTGATGCAAAGAACTGACTCATTTGAAAAGACTCCGATGCTGGGAAAGATTGAAGGCAGGAGGAGAAGGGGATGACAGAGGATGAGATGGTTAGATGGCATCACCAACTCAATGGACATGAGTTTGAGTAAACTCCTGGAGTTGGTTTTGTACAGGGAAGCCTGGCATGCTGCAATCCATGGGGTCTCTAAGAGTTGGAAACGACTGAGTGACTGAACTGAACTGATGTTCTTGGGAAGGAAGTGCATTCCCACAGGTTATAATTTAAATGGGCCTAAGCTTAGTGATAGAAACCTGGCTTCCTGTGATGAGATGCCTTAGGCTTGCAGGATGGGGACTGGGGTGTCAGAGAGGTGACCTCTGTTGGCCAGTTATGGGTCTCATTTGCAAATAGTAGAAAAGTAAGAGAAAAAGTAACTCATCTTGTCGCGGACCAGGGTTTGTGGACTTCCCCAGTCAATAAATTGACTAGCAGCCAGATAGGAAATTGAGGCAAGGCTTTATTTGGACTCCTGCTGTAGCAGGATGGAGCAAAAACAAACAACATGTTCCCTTGCTTGTTCCTTGAGTAGAGGGTGAATTTGTTCCTTTTATAGCAGTGGTCCCCAACCTTTTTGGGAGCAGGGGATTGATTCTGTGGAGGACAGTTTTTCCACGGACAAAGGCAGGATGGGGCTGGAGAATAGTTTTAACTGATTCTCATAAGAAGCCCACAACCTAGATCTCTCCCAGCCCCAGTTCACAGCAGCGTTTGCATTTCTATGGGAATCTAATGCCCTCGCTGATCTGATGGGAGGTGGAGGTCAGGTGGTAATGGGAGTGATGGGAAACAGCTTGAAATACAGATGAAGCTTTACTGGCTCACTTGCTGCTCACCTGCTGTGTGGCTCAGTTTCCTAACAGGCCACGGAGTGATCTGTGGCCCCAGGGTCGGGGATCCCTGTTTCGTAAGGTGAGGGTAGGGGTGTGCCCAGGGGTGGAGGAGTGGGTTAGGTGTTTTGTCTACCCCGAGGTGGTGGTGTGTGCAGGAGGCCTGCACAGTACCCTGTTTTTGGTCCAGGATCTTCAAAAATGGCAGTTTGGTTTTTTTGGTCTATTTGTATCTTTTTGTCCAGAATTTGCCCCAGCTGTTCATGCATGCAATTATTTTTAGCCCCATACAGTTTCTTTATTCTGTTGCTTGAGGAGAGGTGTGTCCATGTGCAAGCATTGCACTAAAGGTTCCCCAGGTCCCAGCCTGTCTCATTCCCCACTGAGTGACTCCACACCCTTATTCATAAGGGGTAAGGAACTGAAGGTCTCTTCTGCTGAAACTTCTTCCTTCTGGGCAGGAGCTACAGACCCTAGCCTATCCTAGAGATAGACATCCCTCACTGACTGTTCCAAGGACTGTAGGCACCTGGCCCACTTTGCACTGGAATAAGCTGAATTCCTTGAGCCATCATGCGCCTTACTTCAAACTGTTGGAGCCTAAAAGACACAAACTTAATCAAAAGGTTAGACAAACAAAAGCTAAAAAGGAGAAGAAGAGCAATAGCCATTAAAGGGCCTAGAAAAGGAAGGAACCAGGGTTAATTTGGGCTTCCTTAACCGTTGACCAGACAAGGGAGGGGATATTGCTCCTGCCAAAATTATGAAGCCACTCTGCTTTGTTCTGCCAGAAGGCAATCAAGGGCCAGATGATCATTAAGAACCACCTTAGCCAAGGGAAGGAGAGGTCCCAAGTCCCGTTAAGGCTTCAAATAGGGGCCAATCCACTACATCATTTTACTTATGATGACACCTGTCTTATGAGAAGGTATCTCAGATCTTCCACTGACTCACAGATGTATTCTTCTGTTGTGACCTGTGGATTTCTGGAGGTAAAAGCTTTAGTCTGTAGAAAGGGAACTGGATATCCCTTGCAGTTTGACGGCACTAGGATTGGTAAAAGTACTTCATAGAGGCCCTTTCATTTTGGCAATACTTGGTCTTCGGGGCCCCTTTTTCCAGGTTTTGAGAAGAACTTGGCCCCAGGGTTTATCTGTGAAGGAATTGCTCCTTCCTCTGCAGTTTTAGTGGGAGTAGTGTCTTGTGGGCATAGTCCTGGATTGCCTTCTGAACTCGTCCTAGATTAATACTCTACCTCAGGGTCTGGCTCAGGGCCTCATCCAGTAGAGTGTCAGTAGTAAGAAAAGGCCTCCCATAGGTCAAGTGGGCTAAGCCTCAGACCACTCCCGGGGGGGTACACAGACCCTGAGTAGTGCAGTAGGAAGCAAGTTGGTTCAGGGTTCATGAGTTTCTTCACAGAGCTTTGCTAAAGTTTTCTTTTAAAGTATGGCTCATTTTCTCTGCCTTCCCTGAAGAGTGGAGGTGCCTAGAGGTGTGTTGCTTGTAGTCTAGGGCTACTGTGAACCCTTGTGTGATTCTGGCTAGAAAAGAGGGTCCTTGGTTGCTCTGGAGGAATTTTGGAAGTCCAAACCAAGGAATACCTATGGTTAATTCATGTTGGTGTATGACAGAAATCAAACCAATATTGTAAACCAATCATCAGTCAGTTAAAAATAACAATATTTTTTTAAAAAAGAAAAAAAAAGGGGGGTGCTTACAGACGTCCATAGCCTTTCGGATTGGGTGGGGGTGGCTGCAACCCATCCTGTGAAAGTATCAACAAACACCAGAAGATACCTGATTGTCAGGGCATTCAGGTGAAATCTAACTGCCAGTCTCCCCCTGGATATGTCCCTCAGCATTGGATTGACCTGAGTAACTAAGGGGACGAAGACATGACTGAAATGACTTAGCATGTGGGTTATTATGGGCACGTAAATCATAGGCAGGTGTTACTTATTTTGCTGTTATTTTAAGTCCCTTCCCTAAAAGAGCCTTTTGCATCAAGTCTCATAGTGCATCCCTCCCATGGTGGGTGGCATCACGTAGCTCTTAGTGAGTTTCCATTGTTGGGCCTCAGGGATTAGAAGCTTATCCTCCTTTTTATACCAGCCTGTGTTCCTTTTACATAGCCCCATTTCTCAGCATTTTCTTATTCGTATGGGGAACACTGTCTCCTGAGAAATCTGTATGCAGGTCAAGAAGAAACACTTAGAACTGGACATGGAACAACAGACTGGCTCCAAATTGGGAGAGGAGTCCATCAAGGCTGTACATTGTCACCCTGCTTATTTAACTTATATGCAGAGTACATCATAAGAAACACTGGGCTGGATGAAGCACAAGCTGGAATCAAGATTGCCGTGAGAAATACCAATGACCTCAGATGCAGACGATACCACCCTTATGGCAGAAGGCAATGAAGAGCTAAAGAGCCTCTTGATGAAAGTGAAAGAGAAGAGTGAAAAAGTTGGCTTAAAACTCAACAATCAGAAAACTAAGATCATGGCATCTGGTCCCATCACTTCATGGGAAATAGATGGGGAAACAGTGGAAACAGTGAGAGACTTTATTTTTGCTGCTAAGTCGCTTCAGTTGTGTCCGACTCTGTGTGACCCCAGGGTGGGTCACAGCAGCCCACCAGGCTCCCCCGTCCCTGGGATTCTCCAGGCAAGAACACTGGAGTGGGTTGCCATTTCCTCCTCCAATGCATGAAAGTGAAAAGTGAAAGTGAAGTTGCTCAGTCATGTCCGACTGTTCACGACCCTGTGGACTGCAGCCTACCAGGCTCCTCCGCCCATGGGATTTTCCAGGCAAGAGTACTGGAGTGGGGTGCCATTGCCGTCTCCGGACTTTATTTTTAGGGGCTCCAAAATCACTGCAGATGGGGACTGCAGCCAAGAAATTAAAAGACCCTTGCTCCTTGGAAGAAAAGTTATGACCAACCTAGACAGCATATTAAAAAGCAGAGACATTACTTTGTCAACAAAGGTCCATCTAGTCAAGGCTATGGTTTTTCCAGTAGTCATATATGGATGTGAAAGTTGGACTATAAAGAAAGCTGAGTGCCGAAGAATTGATGCTTTTGAACTGTGGTGTTGGAGAAGACTCTTGAGAGTCCCTTGGACTGCA